>NC_134861.1:69633495-69933495 GCF_049852395.1 Peromyscus maniculatus bairdii
CTTTAATCCCAGCACTCAGGAGCCAGAGGCAGGCGGATCTCTGTGAGTTCAAGGCCAGCCTGGTTTACAAAGTGAGTTCCTGTTTTATAGAGGAACCCTCTCTCAAATTAAAAAAAAAAAAAAAAAAAAAGATCTTTCAAATCAAATCTTTCTTGAATTTGTCCTTCTGTTACTAACGAAAAACAAAATGGAACTGTTACTTTTGCCACACCCAGTCTGAATGGTGAACACTTACCGAGCTCTCCTCTACGCCAGGCCTGTTTCTCAGAGCTTCCTTCCCACTTGCCCCCCCCTAAGCTCCACATCAGTTCCTGGAAGGGACTGGACTGAGCCTAGGCTGCTTCAACTAGACTTTCCGAGGTGGGAATGTTGGTGAGTGGGAAAGCCAGGACTTGACCCCTGGCAGTTTGACTCCGGGACCTCAACTCCAAACCCTCAGTGGACAACTAAGACTCATCCAGTGCTCCCTGCCTTCAGAGGGACAGACACTGCAAGTGAAGATGAGGAGAGGAAGCATACAAATCAGGCAGGCTTTAAAGAGGCCCCGAACGTGGATGGGGTCCCCGGATCTGCCTTCTGTTCCTTTTACACAGTGTGTTCCTTCAGGGCAGAGTTCTGCGGCTGTCTTTGTGTTATCTACTCATCTGGAAAATAACACCCTATGTGTGAGATGCTTCAGGGCTGGGCAATCAGATGGCATTTGAAAGAATTTCTCCCCTTAGGGAGCATGGTGCATGAAATTCTCATAAAGGCAATATGTCCCTTCTTCCATTATGTAAATACAGCTGCTGACTCCACAAAGGTGGAGAGAGGGGCTGGACTGACGTGGTTCTAGTTACATATGGTGCCACACTTTAATCCAGAGAGGGGCAACATGCCTTTCAGGGACTTGGCGAGGCATCCCACCATCCTTACAAGACAGGAAGCGCTGTAACGGGGGTAAGGACGGCAGCTCTCACTGTCTGCTGGGGAGACCTCCATCCCACCCCAGCAGGCCCCCTGCTCCCTCGCACACAGCAGCTGACTGGGACGGCTTCCTCTGCATTTCTGCTAAAACTCAGATTCTCGTGGCTGGAAAGAGGTTTAACTGGGGAGAGAAGATCTGTCTTGAATGGGGCAGCCCCATACCATGGGTTGGAGTCCTGGGTAGAATAAAAGGGAGAACCAGAGAACATGCCAACATTCACCTTTCTTGGCCACTGGCCTTCGATAACATCTAACTAGCCCTCATGCTGGTGCCATGCCTCCCCTTCCAGGATGCTAGTATGCCCTCAAACCAAGATGCTTTCCCTTTAAAAATATGAAAATTTGAATTATATGTGTGGAAGGAGGCAAGCTATGGGCACACATTATGGAAGTGCTCTACCACTGAGTGAGAAACAAGATCATAGTGGAGACATTTTATCCCCCTGACAGTGCAGGAGAAATGAGGTGCTGATGAAATGTTTTCAGGATGATGTAAGAGGAGAGCAGAAGGCAGAGGCACTGTGTAGGTGGCTGGAGACCAGTGGTCGCAGATCCCCTTGAAGCCCAGCGTGAGAGCTGGGAATAGAACTCCAGTCCTCTGGAAGAGCATCTCTCCAAGCCCTTGGCCTGTCGGCTCTTAAGTCATCTTTGCCAGTTATTTTGTTACAATGAGAAAAGTAACTAACGCAAGAGTAACATGGTACACACACCTACAAGCAAGAACAGCCTTTCTCATCAGCGGGGGAACTCAAGTCAGGAGACCAAAATGAGCCCCTCTGACTGATGGAAATTTTTAACAAGTTACTCAGATCTACAACTTACCCAACCATGATATAAATATAATATTGGGAAACAATTATGAATTCTTGGTGGCAGACAGAAAACTAATATCTTTTCACTTCAAGTGAGAGAGAAGCAAATCACACCTACAATTTGATTGTATGTAGCTGTGGGGAGGCCCAAAACAGCTTGACCACACAGCTGCCATGACAGGCTTAGAAGCCCAGACACAGCTTCTGGCAGACAATACCTGGACCCAGGAAAAGTCATAAGCTGACCTCATCCAGGGAGGCCTGCATCTAAGGGGAAATACCTGACATCCCAAACATTCCCTATACCCCTAAACAAATGTCAGCCAATCAGGGTCCTGAAATCAGGCTCCCTCACCCCAACCTCTGCTATGATAAAAACCCCACCCCGCCTAGGCTCCAGGCTCTCTGCTCTCACCTCTGCATCTGACAGATTGTCCAAGCTCTGAGCTTGAAATAAAGGCTCTTTGCTTTTACATATGGGATTCAGTCTCTGTGGTGGTCTTTTGGGGGTCCCCACGATCTGGGCATAACATAGTTTCCTAGGATTTAGTCTCTTTTGTAACAAAGCTAGTGTTATTTCATGGAACTCACAGCATTGAATAGATACAGTGATATGAAAATACCATAATAAATGTAAATGACCATACCTTACACAAAATATACTGTTTACCTTCTAATATATTTCTTCACTGACTCAAACACAGGCACAAACAAAGCCATTGATGTCACGGGGCTCAATGAGAACTCACAGAAAAGACTCAGTTGAGCACTGGCACACAGAAGGGACTCAATCAATCACAACTTACAATAACAATTCTCTTAGTATTTTCTTTTGGAACATTCCACATTTCCCAATAGCATACTTCTAGAAGCATATTTATGGGAAAGCATACTTGGTTTTAGAAAAAATCCAGTTAGTTTTTTCCAACAGCTACAAAAGGGCATAAGGACAACTTTAATTATTAAAAATGCAGAGTGTCTCAAGGATGCCAGGGGTACTTTTAAGAGGAGTTCATCTCAGGAGAAAATCGCTACAGGAATGGCAGGCATTTACCTAGCAGCTGTCACAGGCCACCTAGACCAGTAAGCATAGTAAACCAAAGGAAGCGAAGGATATTTCTACCACATGCAAATTACTTCAAAGGTATAGACCAAGGAGAAGTCTGGGGAAAGGATACAGATGCGGGTATAAATTTGGAAGGAAATTAGGAAAGAAAATGACTACTTTTGTTGTAAGAACGTTCAAAATACAAAGTGAGACGTCTGATTGGGAGAAATCTTGGTGACCTGTGCAATCCTGCTGAGGCTGTCATAGCAAACTGTCAATGACAGTTCATTTGATAACATTTATTATACTTCTAAAGCTATAGTCACTTTTTTAAAGACAAATACCATTCTGTTTTTACATTAACAATATCATACTTCAAAGTTGTCATAGTATCTTTTAGGTCAACATTATTCAATATGCATTATTATTCTACTCCCAAAAAGTTTTCTATTAGGAGAAAAAAATCATAATAACTTTCTATTTTGGCTTCTATTTTCACACTACATCAAAGTAAAATTTTGGTTTCTTTTTTAACTTAAAATTAAATACACATAACACTTCCTATTGCCCTTGTACTACTACACAATCATTTATCATTCCTAACCATTTCCACGCATGCACAGCATGAGCTTCTATCATGGAGAAATGAATATGATCAATAAGTGAAGTTTTAAAAAGAAAATTATTAACTTAGTCCTTGACTAGCAACACCATATGTTTTCTATTCATTTTCTTGCTACTGTAGTCAATGAATGAACAAGAATAAAACTTAAAGGAATATTAGCTTGTGGCAAGACCAGACAGAATATTCTGGAACTGTGCTTTGATGTAAAATCATTCCCTTACCATCAGGAGATTTAATACTACCATTTCACCATGAAAATAATCACAGCTGAATGCTCTGACCAAGACTAATTGTCTTTGAAGTACTCGGAGTTCAAGCATTCAAAACAGTGCTTGACAAAACTCTACCTTATCAACAAGTTACAAAGAAAACAACTGTGGAAAAGACCCAATCCTGTGGGGTGTATATCTAAAGATCAAAGCAGGAAGCCTTGAGCAAAATGAGAAGGTATAGAAAGAAGAACATGTCATTGAGACAGCCTACATGTAAGAGTTTGACCTTCTGTCCCCCTTCTACAGTTACCAGGGTGATGAAATAACTGCTGAGTGACAGTACGAATTTAGTAAACAGGATCCGAACCTACACCATGTGTGTTCTTTCCTCCTGATTGCTTTATGATATGCATTCAAATTCTGTACCAAACAGCACAGCTGTAAAAACAAATCTTACAGCCAGTGGGGAGAAAACACTGAAAGCGAACAGAATAGGTTCACAAGAGTGTTTCCTTCTACCTGCTGTGTCCCGAGGGGTTGTCCAGGTTGCAGTTTTAAAAGCTGGAGGTTAACCGTGATGCTTTGGGAGCAGCCATCGGTGCCAGGCAGCGCCGCAGCGCAGGCTGCCCCTTCTACCCGGAAGAGCTTTCCTTCTCCCCGGCTCATCACGCCAAACCGTCCTTCAGGGCTTAGGTGATGCGTCACTTTCTTGGGAAATCTTTCCTGACTGCCAGTTTCAAGCTCTCTATTGTTTGTGTACGTTTCCTACATAGGCGTTGCCACAGCTGCAGTTTTATATTATTATATTTGTATTATTTCTTGATCAGTTCTCTCCCATTAGACTGTAAGTTTCTGAGGGCAAGGACTTAAAGGAGTCTGTTCCTATCATTCCAGTCCCGGCTCTAAGAGCAAAGCTAGGCGCACATTTAACTTGTTTTTAGGAAAAGATGAACGAGAAAATGAGTAAGACCGAGTAATCAGAGTTAATTGGTTACCTGGTTACTGGAGTACTGATAATTGGTTACCTGGTTACTGGCCACCACTAGACAATAATAATGGTTAGAAATAACCTCAGGACAAGCACCACGGGGTGGTATACCATCCGCCCATGTTACTGAGCATTCTGCCCTCCTCTCTCTCTTCCTACAGCCTCTTGTTCCGGGAACCTGAGTGCAGGAGGCACGGAGACCTCACCCTGCAGTTTGGCCCAGAGTTCCTGCACTTACTCATGCATGCTTCCGCATCCTGGCCTCACACCTTGCTCAGGGACAATGCAGTTAGGATTTATATTCCCCTGTCAATATGGGCAGAGGCATAATCAGAAACATGGTCATCACGGCACTGTGACAGCAGCCTTTCAGGAGCATGTGCACGGAGCATACGGAAGTCCCTGAGAACCAGAGTCTTCACCAACACAGGCATCAAAGGCGGAGTCTGCCTGGGTTATGTTCAGGAGGGGGTGAGGCTGGTGGGGTCTGGGTTCCAGAGGCCTAGAGGAGCCAGCCAGGTAAGGAACAGTGGTGGCAGCAGTTTCCAGAGTGCCCAGTGAGTACGTCTTTCTAGATGACAAGAGTGTCTGCTCACAAGCATTGCCCCTGTGGCTTGTTAAGGCTCAGGAATGCCATGCTTCTCCTGGTGTAGAGGGAATCATCCCCGGCTCAGCAGTGTGAGTGCATGCAGAGGACTTTAGAAATTCTCACACACTATCTGTAGAGATGGTTTGGGCAGACAGAAAAGTCAGCTCCTGAGCTCCACGGCATCCTCTAAAGGTTGTAAGTATAACTGGGGAAAGAACGTGTTCCGAAATCCATCCCCTTAGCTTCCCATCAACGGGAAAGTTTCTAGTTTAGTGAAGCTTCAACACTAATTGTTTTAAATGACTTCAATTTTAATTTTCTCAAAATAAGAAAATGTAATAAATACTGATGAAGGAGAGAGGGAAAGAAAGATGGTAAATTTACATGTAATTCTTTACCGAAAGCTAACGACAAAAAGTGTGTTGAGCACATTTTCCTTTGTGTGTGTAATTTACATTAAAAAAAACAAATCTGAGACAATAGTGTATACACTGTTTTGGTTAAACAGTTGGAAAGTATCCAAGTAATAAAATATCATAGCCAACCTTGCACATTATTAAATATTCTCCACAACTGCTTTTAGAGGTAGAATAATATACTATTCACTTACAAAAACTACAATCTATTTACTAAGTATCTCTTAGTTTTGGACAACCAACATTTATTTGTGAAACTGTAAGTATCTTTCCCCCAATTCATTCTTAATGCATCCTTAAAGAACAGTACTTTGTAGACTGGGAAAATGAACGCAGCAAAACACTAGATAATTGATTTTATCTTCACACAGGATCCTAGTGTTGCTGGGAAGGGAGAGAACAGCTCTGCCTATGACCCTTATTTAACTGAGGACGGATGTGTATAGTCCAAGGGCAACAAAGTGATAAATAGGTTTTGGCAGCTCAGTCTCCCTACCTTAAGTAGTATTACAGTGTGTCATTGGAGTGGGTCATTTAGAACAGGAAGCCAGGGACACTATGTGGTGTTCTCCCAGGGTCAGTTCACAGATACCTCATAGAAGGTTTTGGCAGGATTCTCAGCAGACACAGAGAAGCACAGAAAGTGGCTTTATTTTTTAAGGCTCAAATTCAGTTGAAAGATTCACAGGGAATCCAGCAAAAGGGAATGCCTGGGCTCGAGCTAAAATAGCTGGTTTATTCTGCTTCCACAGAGCACAAAGCTTTACTGATCTGCCCCGCAGTCATCTGCCAATCTCACACCTTAGGCTAAGTAACACGCACGCCTTTATTAACACTGAATCCTCCATTCTGATGGGAAGGATATTCAAGAGATTGGAGTTCTAAATTCACATTGATTTATTATGTTTTTCACATCTTACTGCAATTCAGTGTAGTAATTGCGATTCAGCCCACTACAGGCAAAGCAAGAACACATGGTCGATAGACACCCATCCATCACATCTCTCTGATGCTGTGCTGCAGAATCCCAGTCTATCGGTCTTGAGGCACACAATCTTACCTGCTAAGTGGCTGTTTTTATAGACTCAGCTGGGAGTGGGGCAGCTGCTCTAACTAAGTTTCTGGTAACCTAATTTTTCTCCAAAATGAACTAGCTCACTGGTAGTCATGGGCCACTCCTTGCCCCATCACCCTGCCTCCTAGCAATAGAAATAATCAAACAGAATATTATAAAAAAAAATCCATGGACTATAGGAGAGAATCTCCCAAAAGTAAGAAATTTCTATTAATCTCATAGGCCAAAGACAGGTGTTATGAAATAGTTTGATAGGTGATATTTAGTATTAGAGATTTTCTTCTCCCTGGTATATAAATATTGGTAGAAACATTAGGCACACTTGGTGTGTAACCTCTCTATTTGACAAATATACACATATATATCTTGGTGTTGATTTATATTGTTTTTACAGCTGGATAATTAAGTATTTTTAATACTTTTAAAGTCCTGACATAAGTTTACTTTGACAATTAAATTAGTAAGACCATTGGAATGATGTGTTTCAATGTTGACACGTGGCTTCTTTTGAAAGAGGGAGATTTCTTAGTGGACATAAATTAAATAACCCAACCATTTATAGCTACAAAGTTCAGACCAAGCACTGAGAGTATGCACAATAAAAACAGAAACAAAACCATTAAAACGTCTACAGAGCAGTTTGCTTTTCTAAGGCTGGCTTTATCAGTTGTTTACTCTCAAACCCAATTAAATTATAATTTTTGACATTTTATGTGTTGCTCAACATGTGTTACTTAAAATGTGAAAATGAAAAGCTCAGATGATTTGTACAAAGCAAAAACATTAAAGGCAAAAATTGGATTAAACTAAGAAAGCTGTTTACTAGACTTTGTGAATTAGAAATTCAATTATGAGAAGCAAAAGTCAATTAATTCTCCAAGGGAATCTTGATTAGAATTCAAATGATGAAAGAAAAGCGTGTAAACTAGCTTGTGTGAGAATCTTTTCACATTATGAGGAGAGTGCATGATAAAGAGGCCACTGGTTTCTGATGTGTAACAGTCACTATCAAATGACAGCACCTAATCTGCTCTGTGACCGGCTAGTCATGTGTTCACAACACAGATAAGAAGGGCTAGAAAGACACTTGTAATCTCTAGGTTTCCATAACAAAGACAACAAGAGCAAAGCGTTGGAACAGTGAGATGCTTTTAAACATGTTTCTATTTTATGTCTCTGAGACTCTGATGAAAGCTGCAGGCTCTTTCCTTATACAAAATACTCATATTGTTGTAGACATGCATGATTCTCCCATTAACCATTCTCCCTTCTTCTTTAGTTATTAAAAGCTTAGGGCTGGATGGCGGCGGCGGCGGCGGCGGCGGCGGCGGCGGCGGCGGCGGCGCACACCTTTAATCCCAGCACTCAGGAGGCAGAGGCAGGAGGATCTCTGTGAGTTCAAGGCCAGCTTGGTCTACAGAGGGAGATCCAGAACAGGCACCAAAACTACACAGAGAAACCCTGTCTCGAAAAACCAAAAAAACAAAAACAAAAACAAAAAAAACCAAAAAACTTAGAATAAAGACAACGTATTTTAGTTCCTTTGGTTAGATGACTCATGTGAGCAAATTTTGGTCAATAGGACAACAAATATAAGTACCATGTCAACCTCCAGGAAGTAGGCTTTGCTTTAAAATTAGAGTACATGACCTATACAAAATAACGAGTTTCATTAGGTCATTTTCATACATGTATACAATGCACTTTCATCATGTTTTGTTTGTTTCTTATCAATTTGATTCATGAATCTCAAAGGGTGAATAAAATTTAAATGGGGCCAGAGGAAGTGGGCCACAGGTATATAGGCAGAGGGGCAATGAGGGGCTTGCACCAGACCTAGAGAAGAGAGACGCCCCTTTTCCTTCCCATCCCATCCACCCTAGTCCTCCACAAGAAATTCCCCACAGTCACAACTGACAAAGACACTGTACTTGGCCTGGTATTCAAAGCAGTAATTAGCATTTGCAAGGCCATCATTTTCCCTAACTGCTCTCCAGAGGCAACAACAATCCCATGGGTGGACTTGAAATCCAGGAGTCCCATATTCCTAACAGCACCATGGCAGGGGACTGCCTGGGTGCCCATAACTCGCAGCAGCTGTTCCCAGAAATGGCACTGTCCGGAGCCCTTTCATTTAAGAGGCTCTGGGTAGCCCTGGCCTCTTAAAATGCCTACTGCTCTGCATTGTGGGGGCCTGGCTTGCTGCTTTCCATGGTGGAGTGGACTGTGTTTTGCCTTTGGTTACAGGCCTCTTGGGATATCTCTTATTTCTCCACCTGGGACATGTCCTCATACTTTCCAGGCCTGGCTACTGGTCCATGGCAAGGCCGTGGCAGCCATCACCCATGGTACACAGCCAGCAGTGGGGGATCTACCTTGTGGCAGAACTTGTCATCAGTCCACACAGCTCCAGTTCGGATGGGAGCCATAAGCCTAAGCGACCCTTGACACACATGCTGCCATATTTGGGCTTCTCTCCTCTTTTCCTAGATCTAGGCCTTACTTAAGTCTCCATAGCACCAGAACCTCTTCTCAGAGATCAGGTGACCGCACTGCAGTTAGGCAAGAGTAGATAGATAATCCACATAGCAACATTCCCTGCTGGCTGAACAACCCACGGTTAAAATCCCCTCCCTGCTTGCAGCCCCCCCCCCCAATTTGCCCCTGCCTATATACGCCTTGAGAGGAAAATAAAATTTTGGAGCTTGATCAGACATCCTATCTTGCTCTCGTTCTTTGTGTCTCTTGTCCCTCTCATTTGCTGGCCCTGCCTTCAGGTCCCTGTTGAAGACCCCACTGGCCAGGACACAGTTCCATGAAGGAAGCATGGTTGCCCAACGCCAGTTCCAGTCTGTACTTGAACTTTGTGATGCTGATGCTGAATTGTGTTGCTTCTTGGAGTAGAAGCTGATGAAGAAGCCACTGATCGACAGTCACTGTGGGTGCTGTGTGCCCTCACCTCATCTCACTGTGCTCTGACGTGGCCCACAGACGTGCTCAGCTGCTTCATATCTGCATCACCCACCACCTTATCCTCTCATCTCCCCTCCCCACACTTCATCTGGTCCCTTCCTCATCACAAATCATCCCTTGTTTACTTTCCTATTTTGTTTTGTTTTGTTTTGTTTTAATCTAGATCCCTTCCATATGTGAGACACACAATATTTGTGTTTCTGGTTCTGGCTTATTTCACTTATCAAGATGATCTCTAGAAGGGACATTTTCTCAAAGATAGGCAGTATGGCCTTCTATTCCTTCCTCTCTTTCACCTTTATTGGTGAGTTGCAAGTAGATAGGAAACTTAGATCTTGAGCTAACAAGCAATATGAGAAAGAAGCCTTATAAAAGAAAATAGCAAAGCCAGAGCCTGGCCCCTGGTAACTAAGGAACTGTCACACTTGTTCTGGATGGCTTCCCTATGGCACTTAAATGCTCGAGAGGGCAATGAAATGAGACTTGTTAAGCCACAGTTACACAGCTGTTCTGTTCTCATAGCTGAACCTAGTAATGACTTATATAAGTTAGCATTTCATTCATAGGGAGATGTGTCTAGAGGCCTCAAATTTATACTATCACATTATAAATATAGAGGGTAAAATATTTATACTCTACAATTAATTACTTTTTATGTCATTAGTCTTTGTGATCTTCACAATCACATATATAGTAAATATTGTTGATTTAAACATAAACAAACAAAATCTTGAAGCTTAAGATATCTCCCATGCCCTAAAGAAAAAAGGGAGTAGAGATTGTAATTCAGATCTCACGTTCTTTCACTTCCAGTAACTATCATACATAAACGTATGCTCCACTTAAAGAAACAAAATCCTTCCTAAAACATGCAAGAAAGACAACTGTGTACACCTCAGGTAAGAACCTGAACTGTGCGCAGAAACAAGCTCTTCCTTCCTTCAGTTGTTCCTGTCAGGTTGTGTTATCATAGGAACAGGAAGGGAACTAAGAAAGTAGCTTATTGTCTTTACAAACTCAAAACTGAAGCCAGCTATGAGATCAAACTTCTCAAGGCTTTAAATGCTTGATGTGTAACAATCCACTTGGGGATCTAGCCTGAAGAAACACTAGTACAAGAATGTTAATATAGCATGATGTAGTGGGGGGAAAGAAACTAGAAATAACCAGCATGTCATTCTAAGGCATGGGGACATAGAATGAAGGACATGTCTGGCTATCTATAGTGAGGATGCAGTCACGCCTTCCTCTGAACCTGCTCTGGTCCCTCCCATTCGCTTGCATATGATGTGACTGAGATGTGCTAGCCCATGAGGATGGATGAGACATGCAGGAAATGCAGAACAATGAACTGAAAGGAACTGGAGTGTCTAATACACTGAAGATAGAACCTTTGAATTTGGTTGCCTGAACTGTCACAGAAAAGTTTCTGTGCTAGCGTAAGCCCTTGTTAGAGAACTGAAACCTGCATCAATACATAGACAATTGAATCCAATGAAGCTATTTTTTGCCTTGCATTTGTCTTATTGGGGGTGGGGTTACACACAGAACTTGCAGTGAACAGCTATATTAGAACATTATATCCCACAATAGAAAATAATTTTATCAAAATCAAATAGTGCAGCTTCTTTTAAGAATGAGTTAGAGTTATGCCAATTTTCTAGAAAGTGTCCTTGATTCATTACACAAATAAGTGAAAGATGAGTAATACAAATTTTGAAAATCAAATCAAATCAAACATCAAAGCCTTTATATGCATGTCAATATTCAGATGATAACAGAGAAAAGTATACAAGAATACACTGATAATTACAGAAACATTGGAAATTTGGGAAAGGAACTGAAGGGAAATAATTAAATATTACACTTAATGATCGCATAGTGGTTTTATAATAGAAAAATACCAGTGATATAAAACTCAAAACCAGTTACATAAGCCAAATGGCAAAAGTTAATACTGGGTATGAATCCTTATAGTGCTTTAAGCTACATTTAAAAAACAAGTTTGATGTTAGAGTCCTGTGATTGATCGTATTCCCATCTATTGATTTATTTTTTTCATGTTAAGGAGAACTTGAAATCTATACAAACCTTGAACTAAAAGCATTGCTTTCCACATTAGAAAGCTACAAACATTTGGAGTTGCTCATCTTTCTTGGATAAAGTCAACTCTGTGGGTCTAAAAAGGTTGACTGAGTCCCTGTAATTTACTATGCCATGTTTTTGTATCCTGCAGTACATAGTCTTGAAGGAAGCTAGCAGACAAGCATCCCAAGCCCTGCTTACCCCAAGGGCTGCATTTGGATCTTTCTGAAAATAAGATCAAGATTCTAAAAAGGCAGGAGACATTATTTCTTCTTCTTTTTGGCCAAAAGATTTGTAGATGTTAAGTGGGCAAAATGACATCTGTGTGTGGGGATTGTTTCAAAAACCATAAGAGAAGCAGCTTTCCAGCAAAAGGTGTAGTTTCCTAATGACATTTGATGACCTCTGGGCCTGGAAAGCATTACTCTCCTCAGCCTTAATTCCCATGCATCACAAGAGAAAGCACCTATCACAGTTACAACTTTGTACTTAGATGTCTGGCTGGTTACTCAACTCTCTGCTAGACTTTTCTAAAGAAACCTTTTATATACAAAAACCTTTAGTTATTTTCTTTTGGCTGAAAAAAAAAATCCTATCTTATAAAGTAGGTGTTCTCTACATCATGAAGGTTGATGAAAACCATACCCTCGAACAGGAAATTCAAAAGACAGCATGGCAGGCAAGAGCTGCCCCATCTGTATGGAAACACGTTCCCATCCTTCGAGGGCCAAAACCGCTGACAAGAACACACCATTCTTCATGCAGAGCTCTGCTCCCTGGCTCTCGTCAGCCTCCTTCCCAAGCCACTGCAGGGCTAAGCGGGCCTGCTGCTATCTGCTGGCCTCCTGTCCTCAGAGCTGTCAGGAACAGAGGTGCTAGTGACATGTGAAGAGGAAAATGTGGTGGATGAACCAATCGGTGGCAGGAGGAGGAATTTAAAAAGCTGTGAGGAAAAAGGGGCCTGCCAATGCTGAATGTTAAATATGACTCTCCATCAAACTCAATGAACCTTTAAACGGTGATGAGCAAGGGGAGAGACTCCTTGGAAGCATTTTTCTACATTGGCCCAGAAGAGGTGTCTGGCTACATTGGGTCTGTCCAATGTTTTTCCCTATCTGCCTTTCCCTTTAGAAAAATTTCCTTCTTCCTTCCTTCTCTCTCCATCTCTCTTTCTTTTAACTTTGGAAAACAAATTATTTCTTCATCCAGCAGCAGTGCAGAGCACATTAATTTCAGCACCAGAAGCCACTTGTATCCTGATCAATATACGCTGAGAAAATTCTAGGAATATAGCTTAGCTAAATGGTGTATCATTGCTTTAGTACCCAATGGCATCATCATAGAACTTATACCATTTCTTCCTGTAAGAAAGACTTTTCTCTGCTCTTCTGAGAGAATCAAGCTTTAGAGAAGGAATACATACATACATACATACATATATGCATTTATACATATATGAGCATACACACACACATACATACATATTCAGCCTAAGTGTGACCACGTTTAATTTTAAAATCTCAGAGTATGTCAGGAAACATAACAACAAAAAGGTAGAAGTTTTCTACACATAGTTGTTTCAGTGGGGGTTGGGGAAGGGTCAATGTTCTCCAAATTTTATTAATGATTCTATTAAGTGTTTGACTGTGTTGGACAGGTCATGTCTCTCTTTTAGAATCTGGGTTTCATTTCTCCTATCCATGAGCTTTCTCAACAAATCATGGGGAAGTTCAGTAATACCCTACCTGATAGGTACTCAAATGTCTCCGTGGCATTACAAGCCATTCTATCTTTCCTGGAGTCATGAACGTTTCTCTCTAAATATGAATGAACGTTTATGTGGTCATGTTGATCAATCCCCCAAATTAACAAGACACAGGACAACTAAATGATTGCTTACACAAGCACACATAGTTTTTCTTACTAGTTTGCTTGGTTTTTATATAGAAAATGTATATGACTTTTTTTTTTCAATCAACTGTCTTGCTTTGAGTCTAAAATTCTACAGGACAGTTTGGTATGCCATGATTGTTCTTAAGTTCTAGCTTTTTAAAGAGTACCATAAGACCAGGCTTACTAGAACCATGTTGGGTTGTGGTTTAAATATAAAGTGCCCTTCAAAAGTCCCATGTGGTGGAACTTGGTTGCCAGCTGACAGCCTCTGGGAACTGAATGGCTCTCAAAGGCTCTTACATAACAGATGCTTTAGTCCCATGCTCGAGCCATGCTACAGCATCCTTATTGGACAATGGAGGAGGTGGCGTCCAGGTGCATGACATACAAGGTGACGTCCTTGGCCCTTCCCTGTTACAGAGTTGTTGTGAGATGCCTAGTCTCTGCCACAGTCCATTCTTGAGCTCTTCTCCTTCAATTAAGGCCCAGGGCAATGGATTCACCAGCATTGGCCTGAAACCTATGAAGATGTGAGCTAAAATAAGTTTATCCTCCACAGTTGTATGTCAAGGATTTCCTCACAGCTTGTATTGATTTTCCAAATCCTTTCCATGATCAATAGGAAGTAGCATTGCTAAATTACAGGGATCAGTTGGGAGCACCATCATTTGCTTTCTACTGAGACAGATCAATTACTCTCAGGTAATACACCAGGACCTATGAGGCTCAAAAGAAGTAACTACCTGCCTGAAATCAGAAAGTAGTAAGTGATGGATTGAATTTCAAACCAGGACTATATATATATGATTCTCAAACTCAAATTCTTTCTAATACATTGAGCTGCTTTTAACCTAAATTTATTCTTTTATTTCATTACTTTTTATCAGTATGTATAACATGGTGTGTGTGTGTGTGTGTGTGTGTGTGTGTGTGTGTGTGTGTGTTTATGTATGTGTCTGTGTGTATGCTATATGTAAGTGTAGATGGCATGGATGCACATGTGGGGGTCATAGGTCTGCTCTGGGGATCAATCTTCTTCTGTGGGTTCTGGGGCTGGACTTGCACAACAAGCACTCTTATCTGCCAAGCCATCTGCTGGCCCCCAGTTTGCCCTTATTTGTTGTAAATAATTCAGAAGAAGTATTCATTGTTCAGAAATCTATTTTAGTTCTAAAAGTGGAAAAGGAACCATCATAAGTAATTAATTAATTAATAATTTGGAGCAAAGCCCAATTCTAAGGTTCATTTTGACAGATAATTCAAATAACTCTTTTTTATCAGGGTGAAAATAATCTCCGCATTCCCCTTTTTGTTTTGTGTGTGTCATATGTGCTTCTAAACAATGGAGTCTAAATTAGAAGACCACGTTCTCTAACAAACTGTCACTCATTCCCTTGCTTGCTTATTCCATCATGTACTGCTAATGTTCAAAATGGTTCATGTATAAAAATTCACTTATGGCAATAATGCTCAAATCATGTTCAATAATGTTCAAATCAGGTTCAATGGCTAGCTCCAAATTACAGATAAAGAGCTGGGGCACAGGAAGGCTGCCACCTTGCTCAAGAGCACACAACTAATAAACACTAGATGAGCCCATGTAATCTGATTCCAGTATCCATAGCATTATCTACAATGTTGCACCTTGATACAAATTAAAGCACAAGTTTATCTGCCAAATGGCTATTACCTTTATTGTAGTTATACTCACATAGTGTACGACAGTGTCTCCAAAGAAAAAGAACCAAGTGTGTGTGTGTGCGCGCGCGCGTATGTCCAAAGTGTGTGTGTGTGTGTGTGTGTGTTTGGGGGGGGAGGCCATCTGAGTCTAAAGGCCCAAGAATGGGAACAGACAGTATTGACCACATCAGTATAGGTCTGAAACTGAAATCCCAAGAAGCGGGAGCCATGGGTTTGACAACCTGTCTATAACTCAAGTTCCAAGGGACCCAATGGCCTCTTCTGACCTCCTTGGGCACAAGACATGCACATGGTGCACAGACATCCATCCAGGCAACCGCGTACACACATCAAAGTAAAGAAATCTTCACAAAAAGAATCAGAAGCTGGACCATCCACCTTAGAGTGCAATCTTGTTCTACCCAGGCCCTTGCTGCATTGGTGGAAGCCTGCCTCTACTAGTGAAGGCAATGGTGGTTGTTACACACCCAACATCTAATCTGCAAACAACCTCATGTACACATCCAGAAATAATGCTCTGCCACTTCACAAGGTATCCTTCATTCAGTCAATGTGACACACAACATTAATTATCACACTGGGTTAAAGTAGAACAGACAGCATGTAAATTAAGGAAGAACACAACATTCTCCTGGATCTGAAATAGCTTTTCCTGGACGTCCTGTGCTTACCCTACATGTACTATCACAGACTATATATCCTGAACAGAGGGAAGGAGGTAAATACAGCACAAGAATTTATTCACCTCTTTGTGGCTGGCCCTGAAAAGAAATTGTCCAGTGCATGTGGTCATCCTGGTGCCTTGCTAATGCCTTCATAAAAAGGAAACTTACAGAAGCCAGAGAATGTGATACCTTAACTTACTGTGTGATACAGCATCCATCCCCCATGAACACAGTCAGTACCACAAGCACACATCCCTAGTGCTTATAATTGCTGTGTTCACTATGTGAAAAGGAGCTTGTTTATAGAAGCCTCGGCGTGCCTCAGTATGCTATCTGCTTCTGTTCCATGACAGAAACTAGTATGTAATGAATCTTTCATACACCATCAACATACTCTGTTTTGTCATCTTTTTAATGTTTTTTAATAATAATAATCCAAAATGAAAAGTTGGGTATTCAAAGCACTCAGTAATTATTATTATGTGGTCCTGGCACGGTGATTACTAGGCTCTCCCTGGCTGCTCATGCTTTGTTTACATTGTGCTTTGCCACTTGGACTAATCTAAATTCAAAACAGAGGTCTGGGGAGAGAATGAGATTTGCCTTCCCTATTATAAATCACTTCTGTGCTAAAATCCCTAGGGAATGTCTGATGGCTGTGTGGCTTATCTATACTATAAAGAACACATGATAAGAAAACTTACATGTAGGAACACACACCTCAATAGAGACGTGAAGAAACTCCTTTCTCCATATAGGAAGAGGAGGACAGGGAGTAAGGATTTGTATACTTAGTTAAAAATAATGAAGCTCTGCCTTGGGAAGGGTGTCATCACACATACTGGGTGTCCTAAGAAGGAAGATGTCCCTTTTCTCTACAATCCTCTCAACAATTGCTTCTTGATATAAGTTTGATGAATTCTTATGACATATTTAGAATTTTTAGAAGCATGACACTTGCAATAACCATGTTCAGTTTGCATTTGAGGGTAAAACAAACATTTTGGAAACTATGATTTATAATATAGTCCTAGTTGCTAGTCAAGAACCTTAGACTTTCTGGTTTAAATGTCATAGAGAAGTCATGGGTGAACTTTGAAGTTAATTGCATTATAGGCTATTTTAGTATCATTACAATGTTATATCAATAAAATTATTAAATTCAACATTTCTAATGAAAATAAAATGCAGACACACACACACACACACACACACACACACACACACA
This sequence comes from Peromyscus maniculatus bairdii, assembly GCF_049852395.1. Classification (NCBI taxonomy): domain Eukaryota; kingdom Metazoa; phylum Chordata; class Mammalia; order Rodentia; family Cricetidae; genus Peromyscus; species Peromyscus maniculatus. The sequence continues at coordinate 69,650,772 of NC_134861.1, forward strand.
CACACACACACACACACACACACACGATAGTTTCTTACGCCACTCAGGAAAATGTTGAATGCCAAATCCTCTGGCATTCCATTTTTTCTCTTTGAATTACAGGTGGGACACATCATAGGCCTTTCTCTTTCTGCTTAACAAAAATGAAGAAAGGGGGGTTGGGGATTTAGCTCAGTGGTAGAGCGCTTGTCTAGCAAGCGCAAGGCCCTGGGTTCAGTCCTCAGCTCTGGGGAAAAAAAAATGAAGAAAGGCCATTGTTAATTTAAATCTTCCTATACACAGTATATGTATGGAGGTCAGAGGACAACTCATGGCAGTCACTTCCTTCCTTGAACTCAGGCCCTCAGATTCAACTCAGGTGTGTTACTTGCTGAGCCATTTCCAGGGCCCGGAAGTCATCATCCTTTATGTTCACAATACAAAATGACCAGGAGGGGGTAGAAGAATCTCTTATTTAACCCATGAGAATTATTGTTATGCAATTAGGAGATACAGCAACAACCAGCTGTAAAGCCGCCAAACAAACACACCACCGAGGAGCATGCACTGGCAGTGCTGTTGACTACACTCGGCCCCTCAGGGACCACAGAGTTCATCTGGCATGGCTAACCACTCTACAAAGGTACTGAAAACAACACACACAATCCATAACTATCATGTTTCATCACACTCAACAATCATTCAAACCCAAAGACACTAACGTTAAAAAAAAAAAAAAAACTAAACCCATACATGTCTCCTAGAGTAGGTGAAACACACACGTGAAGCTGCAGCCTCCGAGATTATCCAGTACAGTATTTCAATGGCTTGTCCCGAATTATGATCAACTTGCAACTGCTCCATAATCACAGCCCATGGATAAGTCTGTGTTGGAGTGCATCTGAAGTTCAGCAAGTGTTTGGTGTAATACTGCCTCTGTGATCTCCGCATTTTAGGAATGTGATTTGCACATGTAATTCATATTCCTAAGCATTTTACCTTTTTAATAAGATCTTAGGTGAGAGTCAGAGCTCTAGAGAGAATTTTCACATTGGGATGACTATATGTTAGTTGATTTTCATATGTTTTCTGTGTTGAATTTTTTTCATCTTTGTTTTCCTTTTTCTAAGTTTTTGCTCTTTTGAATTATTTTGATTGTCCTATGATGGTTTTTAAAAATTAACACACTTTACCACAATAAAATTCCCTACTTTATAAAATACGCAATTCAGTGTTCTTTTTTTTTTTTTTTTTTTTTGGTTTTTTTTTTTTTTCGAGACAGGGTTTCTCTTGTGTAGCTTTGCGCCTTTCCTGGAGCTCACTTGGTAGCCCAGGCTGGCCTCGAACTCACAGAGATCCGCCTGCCTCTGCCTCCCAAGTGCTGGGATTAAAGGCGTGCGCCACCACGCCCGGCTGCAATTCAGTGTTCTTTATCATAATCATCGACATGTACAATGGTCACTACTATCTAATTCCAGAACATTTAGATCACCCTTTAAAGAAGTCCAGATCCAGTTGACCTCATTCCTCATCTCCCTCCCTCTTTCTTGCTCTCTCCTGTATCACTCAGCAACTCCCTGGCAACCACTCAAATTTATGTCTCTTTAATGTAAGTGAACTCGTACAACGTGTGGCTTCTGTGTCTTGCTTTTCTTTTCAAGCCCCGTCCATGTGGTGGCACATGTCAGTACTTCATCTAATTTCAGGACTGAAGTCTATGAATATATACTATATTCACATATATATACACATATATGTGCTAAACTGTTGGTTGTGCCAACACTGACTGTTTCTAATTTGAGGTTATTGAATAACTCAATAATAGCTGAACATTGACGGATCAGTTTTGTGTGTACATCCTTGGGGGTAGGGGTGGAACTGCTAGATTAACACCTTAAAGTAGAATTAGTGGATGATATGAGTACTTTGGGTTCAACTTCCTTAGGCTGCTAAACCATTTTTCCCAATGTTACCATTTTACATTGCTACCAGTAACAGAAGAAGGTTCAAACATCTCTGTATCAGTACTTGTCTTTTCTTTCTATTATTATAGGTCATCATAGTGGGTGCAAAATAATTTGTTTGTTTAAATGTCATAGAGAAGTCATGGGTGAACTTTGAAGTTAATTGCATTATAGGCTATTTTAGTATCATTACAATGTTATATCAATAAAATTATTAAACTCAACATTTCTAATGAAAATAAAATGCAGAAACACACACACACACACACACACACACACACACACACGATAGTTTCTGTATAAAAACCAAGGTTTTCATTTGCAGGTCTTACAAAAGTTAATTAGGCTTAGCATCTGCTATGCCTTCTTGTTATCCTCTTTGGAAGATGAATACTTAATCTTATATGTTAACTTGACTGAACTAAAGGATGCCCTAAGAGCAGGTAAACATTAAACATTATTTGTGTGTTGTATATGTGCAAGTGAGGTTGCTTGCAAAAGAGATAAGCAGTTGAGTGGGTAGACTGAGTAACAAAGATCAATCTACTGTGGCCTGAATAGGACACAAGGCTGGGCAATACCACATACGTATTCTGCTTTAGTTGGTACTTCCATCTTCTGTCCACAATGAGGCTGCTCGTTCATGGCCTTAAGAAGTCACCACTGGCTATCCTGAGTCTTCAGTTTGCAGACAGTAGACTGTACGGTTCCTCAACCTCTACAGATACATAAGCCAAACTTATAACAAGTCTCTCTATCTCTCAACTCATATCTCTTATTGGCTCTATCTTCTTGGAGAACACTGACAAATATAGATTTTGAACTGAGAATGGGGTGTTACCATAACAGATACCTAAAATATTGAAGTAGCTTTGGAACTCGATAATGGATGAAGACTGAAAAAAATTTTGAGGTGCATGCTAGAAAAATCTAGATTGCTGTAAACAAAATGTGAAAAGTGACTTTGGTTAGGGCTCAGAAGAGAACATGGAGAAAAATCCAGTTTCTTAAAGAATAGCTAAGGGATCATGTGCAGAATGTTGGTAGCAATATGGATAGGTGGGGTTTAGACTAAACTGAGTGTGTTACTAATCATTGTAGGAAAATCATCTTTGTTATAAAATGAACTTCACAGCCATAAACTTTGAAGCAATGTGCAGTCATGCCCACCTGCCTGCACTCCACTGGACGGCAGTTCACAGACACTGCTCTTCCTTTCGCCCACAGACAGGCTGTAGCAAGCTTTCACGGAACATGCCTATCTGTCAAGGCTGGTTTTCCAACAGTGTGTGCCCATTTTGTGTTATATATGGTGAGTTTTATAATATTTATTTTTACATTATTATTATTACATATGTATGGTACTCATTGATGTTATTAGTATAATTGTTTTGGGGTGCTACAGACCATGCTCACATAAAGTGAAACATTTTATCAATAAATTGTGTGGTCTGGCTTTTCTACTAACCAGCTACTCCCTCACCTCTTCTTAGATCTCTCTCTGAGAAACACAAGTCTTGAAATTAGCCAAAATGGACTCTAAATGTTTCAGAAGAAGGGAGAGCTGAACACCCATCCTTTAAATAAAAATTAGACATGATTAATGTAATGAAGAAGATATGTCAAAAGCCAACTGGGTGTCTTGTGTCAAGTCACGAGGGAAAAGGAAAGTTCTTAAAGGAAAAGAAAGTCTTACTCCTAAAGTTAGGTAGCTAGACAAGCACCACAGGGCTTGAGAGCCACAAGGCTGACCCTTCCCCTCAACTTTGGATTACATTCCCTGTTTCTTTGGATTTAAATTACTAGGTGAAAAGAGGAGGATATCTGGGCTTTGCTGACCCCACTAAGGGAATCTACTTTCTCTTGGTCAAAAGTACAATCTAAGCTCACCCCTGGCTCTGGATGACCTGTCATCCTAAACTTCCCCAAACACAATATACTATGATAGTCTCTTCCTTTTATGAATTAATCCAGCTGGGACTGTCAGTCACCTGGTCAGGAATGCATACACACCACCTAACTTTTAAGAACTTTATACGAAGATGTGCTAAGGAGGAGGGAGGACTGAGTATCCCTTAATGCTGTGATGTAGTTATACTTTCCAGAAGCCTCTCCCTGTGTGCAGCTGACCACAACATGGCAAAGCCTGTCTGTCAGAAAAGCATTACTTTTCCTTTTTTCTGTTAAATATTTTTATTTTATTTTTTTCTTTATTTTTTTTTTCATTTTACATACCAACAACTGTTTCCCCTCCCTTCCCTTCTCCCATTCTCCCCACACCTCCCCCATCTCACCCCCCTTCAGTCCTTAGAAGGGGTAAGGCCTCCCTTGGATAGTCAGCACTGGCTGGCATACTAAGTTGGGGCAGGACTAAGCCTCTGCCCCTGCATCAAGGCTGAGTAAGGCATCCCATGTTGGTTATCAGACAAATGTCTAAGCATGCTTTCCTTGGCACTCTGGACCTTTTCCCTCTTTCTCTGGAGATCACCCTCTTACCCTGTTTCTCCATCTCCTTCCTCTGTGAACCTGTTCTGTTGCTTTTCTCTCAAATTCTAGTAAAACTGTCCTTGAGCTTCTGTTGTGTCTGGTTTTTAAATTCTTTTATTAATGAGACTGAGAATTAAAAAAAAAAAGGAAACTTCGGTTTCCCTGGTAACACTGTGAACACATGAATGACAAGAAAGTGGAACAGCATTAGTGCTGAATACAGAAAAAAATGTTAGTGATCTAAACAGACGATCAAACTAGCCACAACTCTGTCTCAAGCCAAAGCCCAACGGACTAGAGCCCGGCCCTCTTCGAGTCTGCCAGTGGATGAGAGAGGCGAGGACGTTTAAAGCCTGCAAGGGTTCATCACACAATTTAAAGAAAGAAGCCGTCTCCATTACCGAAAGTGCAAGGGGAGGAGAGAGTGCTAAGGAAGGCCCTGCAGCTCAGTTTGCAGACCTAAAAAAGAGTGGTTGATGGTGGCTGTATCAACTGTGAGATGTGTTGACCATGAGGCTGTTCTATCAAGTGCTATAAACCCCGTGTTGATGACAAGGAATTCAAATGTTGTATCTTCCCCATCTTGTACGCAAGTGTCTTCATCCACAGACAACCGGGAAAATCTGTTTTCCTAAAGACCCCACGACACTCTCAGAACTGGAGTGAAGAGGCCGATCCCTCAATCCTGCTTCCCTTCGCTCCCTTTGCTCCAACTGTTTGAAATTAGCCAATCCCCAAACACTGGAGGTTGGAATCCAGCAACAGGGAAAGACCCTGGTCACCACCTGGTTGGATAAAAGCCAAGTGCACTTCCTGCCCTGTGCTCCCTCTTCCCAGAACACCTTCTTGATCAAGAGTCAAGTTTTGCCATGTTCAGACACTCAACTGAAGTCTCTTTCTTTGTTACCCTGAACTTAGTGTTAACACAACTGACCAATTTTCCATCAACAAACAGATTTTTCAACCAATCATCATCATTCTTAAAGAAGATGACATCTAGGATTTTCATAGTTAGAGAGAAGTCAATGCCTGGATTCAAAACTTTGGAGATTCTGTTCTTAGAACCTAATAAACTGAACTGAGTGCTTCTTTCCATTTGCAAATCTCCTAGGGTCCTTAAGAAAGACGTTACATTTGCTCCACACTTTGAGAAGGTACAACAAAGCCTGCATAGTAGTAGCACATCTGCTCACAACATGCTTACTTGATATTTCAAGCTCCTACTATGGGAGGGGTGTCTTTTCAAAGTATTACTGATCTTGCCAATGCATCTGGTCCCCCAGGACCTTTAATGGAGACATACAGTGAGATTCACATTGTTTCCAGAGTGTGGCCCATTGATCAAGGAATGCTTTTGGCTTCCAAGTCTTATTATTTAAGACGTACATTTCACAGGGCTATAGCTACCACAGGTAATGACTCTTTTGATGGATTGGGGCAGAGTACATTCAAAATCCTCTAGAAAAGACTAATCATTCTAGACTCCATTAAAAATGCTGGTAATTCATAGGAGGACATCAAAATATATCACCATTAACAGGTGATTTGGGAAGTGGATTCCAACTGTTATGGATGATTTTGGGGCGTGCTAGACTTCAGTGAGGGAACTAAAATGCAGATGTGTTGGAAATAGCATAAGAATTAATGTTAGAATTAGTAGTGGACTGAAGATGTGTCTGAACTGCTGGGACCACATATGAAGCATTCATGGAGCCTGAGCTATTTTCAAGGATGAGCACAGAAAATGGCTCCTTGAGACAGAATCTGCTGCTGCTAAAGATGCTGCAAGCCTTGCTAGAATGATGGTAATGACTTTAGAATAGTTGTGTTTGAAAAGATTGACTTTACTGTGGAAAACAACTCTACTGTGTATAAAACACAATCAAGCAGCACCTAATGATACCGAGAACTCTTTCATGAAAGGAAGGGCTGGTGGATACATCAAACATCATTACTATTTAAGTTATGATCATATTTTAATTTGTACATGAAATTTCCATGAAATAAAGAAAGAAATTTCAAAGGTTCCCATAGCCACCCCGACCTTCAGCACCCGCCACTTCTGTTAGTTAGCGACACTATCACTGAAGTCAGACTCAACACCAGTGAGGAGATCAGGACTAAGCAAAGGGTCAGGTGATCATTAGCATTTTGCAATAAAATTTTCTTTAATTAAGATACAGACATTGTTAAAGAGATGGTGTTACTAGATATTTAATAGAATAAGATATAAAAATAAACAGTTTTTGTAAGCCCTGGAAAACACGCACACGCACACGCACACACACACACCCCTCCCATGTACTCACTTCTCTGCAATATCCTTTCGGTCTGGAACTGAACTTGGACCCTCTCCTAAGTGCTTCTGTTTACCTAAAGTTACTTCAAAGCAAAATGCTGAAAGTAAGTTTTGATTATTTCTCATTGTTTAGAGTAAAACCAGAGATGAGAAGAATGCTAAAGGATGGAGATGGAATATTAATTTAAGATTTAAAATTGCTCGTTCTATTCATGTTAGTGAAAAAACAAGGCTTTGTCCACGGAAGAAGTTGATCAGGATATTACAGAGCTGTTACTGCGATGGGAAACAGGGAGGATTCTGGGACACTGAAGACTGACACTGACAATGGGTCAGAACTCTACAGTGACGAGGCCTGAGTTTCAGAATAGATGATTATCATCTCGTTTTCAACTGCCTAATGACTTCCCTCCAGAATTACAGGGAAACTCTGCCAAAAGCCTGCAACCACGGAAGCAGACAGATCCACGTAGAATCCTTGACTCAAGCTCTGTCCGGCAGAGCTGCCCGGGCAGGACCTCCACTAACTCAGTAGGGCTAGAACACAGGACGCCTGCTCCTGTGGGCACAGAAAGCAGGGCACAAAAGCAAGAAAATGTGCTTAAGCCTCAAGAACCCATGGAACTTGTCATACGCTTTGAACTTATTTAGGCTCTGTTTCCCCTTTCTTTATGCCCATCTCTCCCTTTTGGGATGGAAGCATCTACTATATATGCATCCTATTACTATGTTTTAGAAGCATATCATCTGTATGGTTTCCCAAGTGTACAACCAGAGAGTAGTGGCCTCCAGAATAACCGTATGCTATTGCTCTCCATATGTGAGATGGTCATATGTAATGACACTTTGACTTTTAGGCTCCAGTTTGATGCAGGAATGAGTGATGACTTTAGGGGTACAGTTAGGATGCAATGAATACTTTTGCATCTAAGAAGGATATAAAGTGAAGGAAGGGGCTAGTGGTGGGCAATTTAGACCAATATTAAGCCCAAAGGAAAGACAACAACAGCTAAAGTTTACAAACTCCTCAGCCTACATGTTATTCAAAAAACTGAGATAATTCAGGAAATGACCAAAGAACAAGTTGATAAAGACATCACTATGAGTCTATGGATTCCCCAAATTCATAAGGAGAGATTTTAATCCCAGTGTGATGGCGTTAGAAGGTGGGCTTTGGTAGGTAAATAGGTAGTGTGATGGCGTTAGAAGAAGGGTTTCGGTAGGCAAACAGGTTGGGAAGTAAGACTGAATCTCCAAAGGCTCCCGCATGCCTTATGCTATGGGAGGGTACCATAAGAAGGTGCCATCTATGAACTAAAGCAGGGCCCAAGCACACACTGAGTCTGCTGGCACTTGGATCTCAGACATCCCAGCCTTCAGAACTGAGACGAAAAAAAAATCTCATTTATAAGCCAGCCAGCCTAAGGCAATTTGTCCAAGCAATTCAAGAGACCAGGATGAAGACGTATTAAAATATTTTCCTAATATTTAAATAACTTTATTGGTCTTTTTCACTTGAGTCACGAGCAATTTTTATATAAACTTAATACTAGACTCTTATCAGACATATGATTTGCAGTATTTTTCTGATTTCTTTGAATTGTCTTTTTTGTTGTTGTTAGTGTCCTATGAAGTACAGTATGCCACTTTGATGAGGTCAAACTGAGTTTTTTTTTTTAAATACAAAATTTGTAATGAAATTTACCATTCTGATGACAGTGACTAAAATGGAAATGCATTTTATAGCTACTTGTTTTACTTCATTCATTTGGCAAATAACAGCATCAGAAAGCAGCTTATAATCCCTCTGCCAGCACAGAAACCCAAATTTCCTTTTATTCTAAAGTAACAAAAGAGACACATCTATGAAGTAGATGGATTAAAGATGTCACAAAGGCTCCAAGTTCATTTTGTCATGAAACGTGTAGTAATAGTTTTTATACCTTACAACTCCAGGGATACTGTCTAGAAAGGCACAGAAGTGATCCTGCCAGTTTAAGGCACAGCTGTCTAGACAGCTTGTCTGCTCACAGAAATCCCACACTTAAAGTTTCTCTTGAGGGCTGGAGAGATGCGCAGTAGTTAAGAGCACTGCCTGCTCTTCCAGAGGACTTAGCTTGGATTCCCAGCACCCACATGGTAGCTCATAACCACCTGTAACACCAATTCCAGGGGATCTGATGCCCTCTTCTGGCTTGAATCAGACACAAACATGGTGCCAAGACATATGCAAGCAAAACATCCGTACACATGAAATAAAGTAATTATTTAAAAAATTGTTTTAGAATCTACATATGAACTAAAGACTAGTACTAATCCCCAGAAAATCTTTGTCATCTAAAGTTGTGAAGATATAAAAGCATATTTTCTCCACAATATTTCAAAACATGCTCAGCCATTAAAATGAAATTAATTTTCAGACATCCATGCCCAAATACTTGATATATTTACTTCTTTTAGACAGAGCTCCAACAGACAGCACTTCCCTTGGTAATAATGAAATATGTTATGGTGATTTCCAAGCACTGTATAGTTGGGCAATGGAAAACAAGCTAGGGAGGCTTTGAAGGCTGGTGGCAAGTGGGGTTTCACTGGGCCCAGGGGACACTGTGAAGCCACCTCCCCTGCCATCTGTTGCTTTGTGTCTGCAATTCTTCTGGAAGCCAGTCAAAAAAAAAAATAATAATAATGACAAGAGAAAATATTTTGGCAACCAAACAGAAAATAAGGAACTCAAACCAAACATCTTCCCACAAAGAGTTGGGCGTTCTGTTGGATCAATCAAGCCTGGAGAGGCTTCAGCAAATGCACAGGCTCAACTCACTGACCATGCTCAGATACGATGGGGACGGAAGAGTAGCCGGGCAAGTAACCTCAACAGGAGCAGCTGATCCATTTGACCTCAGAAGACAGAGGCTCTTTCAGGGCAGCGTGTGAGCTTATTCTGCACTCTTGGTACCTCAGTGCTGGAGTGACTCGCAAAGAACCCTCAGGTTCTGATTGCAGAGAAAAGAGTTTAGTTCAGGAAAAGCCATGTCATGGTCCAGGAATCACTGACTCAAACACAGCTCTGCTTAGCCACTAAGCCTCTAAGCTTACTTCTGCACAGCTCCATCACCCACTCATCATGTGACCATACTTTTATAATCACTATGATATACTGTTTAGTTTAGGCAATAATTAGGCAAATTAGTGTCATGCCATCTCGTCCTGCACTCTTCCATTCCGGTCATTCACAGATGAGAGGGAAGGGTCTCAGACTTGTGAAGTATAAATCCACTGGCTCAAGAAAGGCAACTTTGTGCTTCTGGTGATCGCTGCCCAGGAAGGAGAAGGGAATTAGAAGATGCAGTCTTAACAGATGCTCCCAACGGAACAGGAGCATACTATGAGCATTTTTAAGAGGGAAGGGAATTCTCTCACACTACAGATAATTCAGAATGCAGACAAAGAGTAACACTGGTGGCATGGACAATGTCAAGTAATTATTTTAAAATATATTCAAAATAAAAAGACTAAAAAAGTCATTTAAATATACATTGTTGCCTATGATGCTTCCCCTAATTCAGATTCTGGCAAAAACCTTACAAGCCACTTGCATAATCCTCCAGGAGTGACATAAATATTACTGCTAAGTAATTACTACCACTTACTGTTCCATAAAATGCCAAGTTAGGTTAGCTCTTAGCAGTCCAAAATTTTAATACTTAAAGAAGCCCTTCCTGAATCTGTGGTACAAGACTCATAAAAGCTTCTTAGGTGACCTACATTCACAGGCTGCCAGGAGGATTTCCCAAAGAAGGGATGCCCTATCAAGAACTGGACCATGGAGTCTGGCACCAAACCCAACTATGCAAGGCCTCATCATTGAGACACTTTGGGCCATGCTCATTCACCTCTTATAATGCCCAGTTTTTCTCTCAAAATAATTCTTTTAATTTACATTCTGTTGGGATATCAAAACCCTTAAAAGATGTAATGATTTGACAAATAAAGAAAAGCGAGGGACTAGGGATACAGCTAAGTGTAGAGTACATGTCCAGCAAGCAGGAGGCTCTGGGTTCAAGCCCCAATACAGGAAGGAAGGAAAGAGTAGGGGGTGGGGAGGAGGAAGGAAGAAAAAGGTTTGATCTTCCAGAGTCAAGTCAAGTGTCACTGAGGGTCTCACCTAAGTGTGGCTGGAAAGCAGACATTGAAATATTACAATGCTATTTTTGAGACCAATCTCATTGAGTAAAAGCTAAACTAAAAATTAGAAGATGGCATATTATGAAATTATAACACACTTGTGCTTCATGTAACCAATATTGCAGACTGTAATAGGATCTGTGTTAGAAAAATATAGAGACAAAACTCACAGTGTCAATCTTTGCTAAATTTACATCACAAAATTCTTGATGAAATGCACAACATCAAAGAGCTCCCCTTTTTTTTTCAGTATCTTAACAGGGAGATACTTTTAATCTCATGAGCTAAAATGTAAAATGATACAGCTACTCCTGGAAACAATCTGGCAATTTCTTTAAACGTTAATCATACTTTACCACCCATCATTTTCACTTTTGTGTATGTGTCCTAGAGGACAAAGATTTTACATCCACACAAAAACCAGTACATGAATGTTCACAATGGTTTTATTTGTAGTGGGCAAGATCCAGAAATAATCCACATACCCATCAACAGACGAAAGGTTAAATAAACTGTGGTGCATAGTTACATGAACTACCTGCTCAGCAGAAAAAAAGGATACAAAACCAGGGCGCCAAATAAACTGCAGGTACACGGAACAATGGGGGTGGGAAGAGAGAGAAAGGAGAGAGAGAAGGAAAAGGAGAAAGAGTAGGGTGGAGAGAGGGAAGGAAGGGACGGAGGAAGGAAGAAAGGGAAGAAGGAAAGAAGGAAGGGAGGGAGAAAAGAAGAAAGGAAGGAAGGAAGGAGGTGTGAGAGAATGTGAATGTGAGTGAGTATACCATGTCTTCTCCTTCTCCTCCTACTTTTCTTCCATCTGCTCTCCCAGACTGTTGGATGATGCTTTCTCATTTGTTCTCTCATATATCAATCATCTGGAAACATGCTCACAGACACTGAAGAGAGCTTTATTAATCCCCTAGGCATCTCTCAATCCAGTCAAGCTGACAATCAACAGTTAACATCAAACTGGGCTACATAACAAGTTTAAGAATAGCCCAAGCAATTGCAGCAAGACCCTTTCTCAAATATACACATACACAGGCGGAGGTGGGGGTGGGGGGAATGGGTATGGGTGAGGGAGGGAGGGAGGGGGGTAGGGAGGAAGGGAGGGGGTGGGGAGGAAGAGAGGGGGTGAGGAGGGAGGGAGGGGGAGAGAGAGAGAGAGAGAGAGAGAGAGAGAGAGAGAGAGAGAGAGAGAGAGAGAGAGAGAGAGAGAGAGAGAGAATTTTAAGTCTTCACCAGCCTTCCAAATCACTAAGGTCAAATCACATAGTATTGCTTTGGCAATCTCTCTTTCCATATAGGATCACAAAAATTCACAAACCACAAAGTTCAAATAGAAAAGAATAAGTTATCATTATATTAGTTTTACCTTATACTCACTAAACAAACAATTGCTGGTCCTATCCTATCAAATATTCCCCGAATGGTTCAGTCTTTGAGGGACACTACAGTTGAATATGAAATGTCTCCTGAAGGCTGTTTTTAAATGCTTGGTCACCAGCTGGTGGTATTTTTTTTTTGAGGGGGGCAGGTGTCTTGAAACGTTGGGAGGTGGGGCCTAGGTGGAGGAAGTAAACTGGAGGCAGGTTATCAGGGTTCTACTATCCCAGGGTGTTTCCTCCACCCCCCTCTTTTATGGTCAGCCATGAAGTGAGGGGCTACCAATGCTTCCACTGCCACGATGTCCTTCCAAGCACACCAGCCAACAAAGTGTGAACGGACTTGGAAACTGGGATCGACATTAAATAGTCTTTCCTCCCTTATGTTCTTTCTTGCATTCATCTTGGTCAAGCAACTAAAAAGAGACTGCAGGAAAGTAACCAGTGTGTTAAAACTGTGTTCATGAGTGAAAGCTATGGAATGTTTAGAAAACATTGAGATGATCCTCATTCTAGCTCAGTGGACACAGGAAATCTAAGGGCAAAGCTAGTTAGAAGTACTAGAAATGCCAGTAGATGACGAGACCAGAGCTGGTGATTCAGTTCTGTTAGCATCACTCTGCTATGGGTCATTTTGAAACCTAGAACCCTGGATTTCACTTCTATAATCATTAAGAACTCAGGAACTAAATTACCAATATGTAAAAACTTCCTCATTTTCTCATCTGCTTAATGTAAATAAACAACAGATGCTTACTAGAGCTTCTATTAAGAATAACATCTTTAAAATAATGGCCAGTACAGAATTATTCAACTATTATTATTTTTTTAAATCTAAAAATATCAACATTTCTAGTGATGGCTCTGTGGCCAATCAGAATTATCATCATCATGGTTATGAAAGATTAGGCAAATTACACAAAAATAAATGTGTACAAATATGAGTTCCGGAAGAGAAATGGTGTGCAGGAATGCTGGCTTGTTTATATACATATGGAGGTCAGAGGTCAATGTCAAGTATCTTCCTCTATTGCTCTCCATCTTCTTTTTTGAGGCAGAGTGGTTTATTGTACTGAGAGCTCACCTTTGCAGCTACACTGGGACCCTTCTGCCTGACCCCAACTCTTCCATGTTCCTCCATACTGAAGTGCGCCACTGTGACTGGTTTTGATATGTGTACTAGCAATCTGAATTCAGGTCCTCACGCTCTTGTGACCTGCACACTGTCTCAGTTCTGCACCTAAAGCATGAGTTCTTAAACTGGAATTTGTCCATGAACCATTTTCCATCCCTGCTTGTTAGCAATGTTTAGTAGCCTTTGTTAAATTAGGTGTTGAAACATTATTAGGATCACATTATATATCCCCATTCTTTAAAGGATGGTTTTATAGGTAGGTATTCTGGCAAAGCATCCAATATTTTCTGGATATTATTATATTATATATTATATTCCAGAGAATATTATCTGGATGAGGAATGAATAAACAAATTCATATAACCAGGCTAAACCCAGTAGGTATCAAGAATGAGTTTCTGGGTTTATTCCAGCATTTTTCTGGGACTTGAAATTTTACTTTTTAAAATGTAGCTTTTAGTATTTATCTTTATAAGTACATGCAAGATATACCAAAGTTGAAAGTAATTATAAAGAAAATAATTGTGAGTTTCAGTAATATTTTCATGACCATGCAACCACTCATAACTTTTACATATGCAATCACTACTTCTAAACTGTATTTCAGAATAAATCATGCAAACCCACAGCTGTGAGATTAAGTAGAGAGGAGAAAAATCCCCATTTCTGGCACAACTTCAAATGCCTCAACGAAGACAGAAAATGTCAAACACAAAGATTCCATTGAAGCTCTGCAGCTCCCAGGGGCAGAAAGAAACCGCCAATGCTTTCCTCTGCTACATTATAAGAACGCCTGGCTAACGGGAACTCAGGACCAGCCACTCCTGTGCTGAGGACTGACTGTTTCCAGTGCTGATGTGGTTAGAAGGACAATGGGCCCCCTCTGGTCCTTTCCCTCATGTGACCCTTCTACAACATTCCTGTCGCACTGATCTAAGGCAAACGCAGTTGTCAGCATGCTATTTTCAGCTGGCAATGGTTGGTCTTTTAAAGTTACACAGTGCAGGGTTCCACTAGATCCCAGTTCACAGAACACATGTCAAGTTTTACACTTATCTATTGACACTGAGGAAGTTACTCATGGAAGAAGTTTCTTTGGTCCTTGAACACAAGCTGGCCATGCTGCAATGGTTGTTTGAAATAAAACAAAACAGAAATGAAGATATCACAATAGTGAAGTAAGCAATTTTTAAACTAAAATTTTAAGAACTTCTAGTGATAGAGAAACCTCCACTTGCAATAGCTATAGAGAAACATTTAATCTTAGGAATGCCAACTTAAGGAACTATTACATAAAGGAACAAGGAACAGATGCAGATGTGAGCAATGGAGCGATGTGCCAATTCTTGCTTAGGATGTTTTGTTTCTCTTATTAAGCCAGTAAGTAATTTTTAAATCACAGTTTAAATTATTTTTCTCCTGGAAATAGACAAATTGACTTTACTGCATAGAATTTCACATGAAAAAGTAACCAAAGAATATCAAGTAACTAAGAAGAGCTGTGAGGAGGAATAGCCAGGCTAGGGATATTGAGACCTTCTTTGAAATCTCTACAGCTAACATGGTGTCCTGAAGCACCAAGAGACAAACAGACCAGTGAAACGGAACAGCAAACCCATAAGGAGACGTGACCAATGGGGAAATTCTAATACATGAAACAGGTGTGTCAGCTCTGAGACCAAAAATATAGCTTTAAAATCCATCCATCCGTCCGTCCGTCCATCCATCCATCCATCCACCCACCCACCTACCTACCTACCTACATCTATCTACTTATCACATGTATTTGTAGGGAGTTAGGGTCAGAGGACAATTTTATGGAGCTGGTTCTCTTCCACCATTTGGTCCTGGGGATTGAACTCAGGTCATCAGGCTTGGCAGCAGGTGTCTTTACCATTTAAGCCATCTCACTGGCTCCCAAATTAGACCTTTTAGCAGACAATGTTAGGACAACTGGATAGTAATTTGTCTAAAGAAAGTTTGACTTATTCCTAATGTCAATTGTAAACAAAAATTCCAAAATGATCCAACAAAAACAAAAACACAAAAATAACACAATTTCCTTTTGATTGGGGAAGTTCCTGTATATTTGAGGGTAGAAAAGACTCTGTAATCATGACTCAAAATCCAGACATAATTTAAAATGAAAATCATTATGTTCAAGTATTAAAGAAAATTAAGCAACAAACACCATAAGCAAAGTCATAAGACAAATTATATGCAGATAGATCATAGAGAACTAATGTTTCTAATTTATAAACAGCTTCAAAAATTTGATGAAAAAGACACCGAAAATAACAATTTTTAAAGGTGAGCAAAAAGCATGCATAAATAATTCACACAAAAGATGAAAAGTTAAATTAAACTGTGAAAATATATTCAACTTCACTTAAAAGAAAAAAATCAAATTGGAATGATATCTGATACCAAAATGGCATTTATCACCCAATAGATTGGTAAAAATTCAGAAGCTTAATACTGTGGTGTATTGGTGAGGCTTCAGGAAAACCAGCTCTTGTACATATGACTAGTAGGATGGCAGATGGTATAACTATGCAGGGTCATTGGTAATGCTTAGGATTAATAAATCTGTATGCCAGAGGAACAGGAAACTTCCTGTGAGAGTATGTCTCCTAGGAATGTCAAAAGCTACACCCGTTAAGTCTCACCAAATTGACTGCCTAACCATGGTTGAACAAGAGCACCAAGAGACATGCTAACATGGTTGGGGAAAGTCCATGAGGCCTAAGCCCTACACAAAGAACTACAGTCAACTAGGGAATCCTGAGATTGGGAGAAATAGTCTTCCCCATGGAAGAGCACACCAACTGGTTATTTAATACCAAGTGATCAGCACTAAAAACATATACATACAAGTAACATAATACAGACCAAGAAGATTGTATTTATGTATTTAGGACACACACACACACACACACACACACACACACACTTAATGAAAAAAGGAGGCCACACATGAATTTAAAAGATAGCAATGAGGGGTATTTGGAAAGGTTTGAAGTGAGGGAAAGGAAAGGGAAAATAATGTAATTTTATTACAATCTCAAAAAGGAATATTGACTGGGTTTCTATTTATTGAGGTCATATTGACCCATTGCTAATATGAGTGAATCTGCCACAATTTAGACATTAGGCAATGATTTTGAGTTGTATTAGTGGTGTCTTTTTAAAATTAAGCTGTCTATTTCAACCAAAACTAAAAATGAGAACCTCAAAATAAACAAAGGTCCCTA
This sequence comes from Peromyscus maniculatus bairdii, assembly GCF_049852395.1. Lineage (NCBI taxonomy): Eukaryota > Metazoa > Chordata > Mammalia > Rodentia > Cricetidae > Peromyscus > Peromyscus maniculatus. Next base: position 69,667,463 of record NC_134861.1, read on the forward strand.
GGAAACCTGGGGCAAATGGCTAACTGAGGTGCCTATTAACATATCAAGGCGGACACTGGCCACCAGTCTGCCAGTCTCTCTGGGCATCACAAGTACCAGTTACAGAGCCCTGGCCCTACCCTTAGCCTCTCCAGCCTGAGCTTTGCTTCCCTGCCCCAGGTTCTCTTCCTAGATAACTCAGCCATTTTGGCTGTGCGCTCTCTCCTGCTCTGCTCTTGGCCTTTTGGTGCTCTTCTCTCTTTGTCTTTTTGCCCTGTCTCCTCTTCCTCCTCTCTTCTCTTCTCTCGCTCTCCTCCCCTCTCTCTCCTCTCATGGCCATGTTCAGTCAGGACTCTTCCAGATGTCTCTGGCTGTTCTCTCCCGCATATTTAAAACATAAACCTTCTCTTCAACCATACCGAGGAGCGATCATGTCTTCACTTTTATTCAGGGTTGATTAAGATGGAATGTAATAAAGCAATGCTTTTATAATGAAAAAAAAAGACTATAAACAAATAAAACATCAAGACAGGAGGCCCAAGAGTGGAAAAAGTTTAGATTATTCCTTTTCCTTTAGCCTTTTCGGTTCAGTTACAATCAGTGTATGCCAAACACACTCCAAGCACTTACTGCATACCAGATACTATGCCACATGAGAGGCACATGAATATGAATAATAAAGGATAGTACCATGAAGGCATAAGCTCTTTGAGGGCACAGGCCTTTTCTAGCTTGCCTACAGCATCCCCAGAACTTACTCTTGCCTGGCACATAGGAGGTCTTCAATGGTAAGAGGCAGCTGATGAAATGACCATTTCAAGAAGTTCATGGTCTCCTGGGAGTTATAAGTTAAAACACCAGTCCTAAGGAGGAGTGCATTCACCACCTGTGCTGGCTAGCTTTCTATTGTTCTTGTTGTTTTGTTTTTGTTTTGAGATAGAGTTTCTCTGTATAGCCCTGGCTGTCCTGGAACTTGCTCTGTGTGGTGATATTGTGTCCTCCAATAAACTGTGCACCCTAACAAACTTATCTGGGGTCAGAGAACAGAATAGCCATTAGACAGACATAGAGGCTAGAAAATGGTGGCACTCACACCTTTAATCCTACCACTTGGGAGGCAGAGATCCATTCAGATCTCTGTGAGTTCAAGGCCAAACTGGGAACAGCCAGGCATGGTGACACAAGCCTTTACTCCCAGGAAGTGATGGCAGGAAGCAGAAAGGTATATAAGCGTGAGGACCAGGAACTGGAGGCTTTTAGCAGCAGATCAGCTGAGATCAATTCGGATGAGGACACAGAAGCTTCCAGTCTGAGGAAACAGGATCAGCTGAGAAATTGGCGAGCTGAGGTTAGCTGTTGCTCGTTCTGTCTCTCTGATCTCTCAGATATCACCCCACTATTTGGCTCTGTTTTTTTATTAATAAGACATTTTAAGACTCATGTTACACCTCTGTATACCATGCTGGACTTGAATTCACAGAGATTTGCCTGCCTCTGCCTCTTAAGTGCTGAGATTAAAGGTGTGCGCCACCACTAGCTCTAGCTAGTTTGTATGTTAATTTGACAGAGGCCAGGGTCATCTGAGAAGATGGACCATCAATTAAGAAAATGCTTCCATATGATTGGCTTGTAGGGAAGCCTATGAAGTATTTTCCTTGACTAATGACTGGCACGAGGAAGGGCCCAGCCTATGTGGGCAATGCTGCCCCTAGGCAGGTAGTCCAGAGTTGTACAAAAAAGCAAGCTGAGCAAACCACTGAGATCGAGTCAGTAAACCACTCTTCTCTGGCTTCAGCTTCAGTTTGTGCCTATAGGTTCCTGCCCTGCTTGAATTCCTGCCATGAATCCCCACAGTGATGGATTGTTACCGGAAGTAAAAGATAAAACAAATCCTTTCCTCCCCAAGTTGCTTTTTGTCTTGGAGTTTTATCACAGCAATAGAAACTCAAACCAAGATGCCATCTATGAACAGTTACCGATTAGATCAAGAGACTACAGTGATCAATACAATCTGAAGTGAGATATGAGCACAGAAAGTTCATCCAAACTTTCTATCAGGGAAAAATTGCTTGCAAGAGTTTTGAGAACACAAGATCTTACTCATAGTTGGAGTAAGTAGACTACTCTTCCAGGTTCCATGTGGAACAAGGCATGCTAACAGTTCCAGCAATGACAGTTTGCTATTGACTGTGATCAGGTGGAACACACTCCTCCCACCACTAGAGGAGGACAGGGCTTTCTCACACACTTGACTGACCAACAGATGATTAACTTGAGACATCAGAACTTGCCAGAGTCACATGCTGACTTGGCAAGGATACACTCAATTGGGCCTCCAGCAGCAGACTCCCTCCCTGACCCCTCTTCTGCCTTTTAAACCTTATATTATATTCCTTCTTGGAAGGCTAATGTTTCAGTGGTATGCATACTGGAAGGGGTACAAAAGGCATGATAGATATCCACTCTAACTCTGAGTAGTTATTGTTTCATGGGAGAAATCTGGAGTTAGTCTCTAAGAAACTGGAAAGAAGGGTCAACATAAATGCTTTCCTTACAATGTTACCCACATCTCCAAGTTTCTTTTTAAAAGGGTACAAGACAGAGAAGGGGTAGGTATAGGAAAGTCGGTAAGAGAAAAATCCCAAGGTTGTATGGTTATGAAAAAGTTCAAGATTCTTTAAGGTTAGCATACATGGTTCAGCTTGCCTAGACTGCTGGGTTTGGAAAAGGCATACCTTACCCCTCAAGCATGCTTTCTTATTAGAACCTCCCAGACCTGTGGAGAGACAGTAATCTCCTGGGAAAACAGATACATTGAGCTACTTCAATCACAAAGAGGAAACCCAGAACCTTGCACTGATCAACAGTGACCTTATATCACATTCCAAAGCTGCCTCTTACTACAAAGAGCTCAGAGAGGCCAGTGCCCCATTCTCCTCCAGTAGTCAGGGATGAGAAACCCCTGGATTGTTAAAGACGAGAAAGCACAGTGGGAGACAATCAATGTCCCTCAAGCAGCCTCGTCTGTCTTTCATAACCAGGAAGGAAATGGGCACCGTGAATAGGTTCTGAAAAGTTCCTGCTTTACAATACTGCCTCAGTTAGGAACACTAGTGCTGTAATGAAACATCATGGCCAACGACAACTTGGGGAGGAAAGGGTTTACCTAGCTTACACTTCCACATCACAGTCCATCATCAAAGGAAGTCAGGACAGGAACCTGGAGGCAAGAGCTGATGTACAGAGGCCATGGAGGGGTGCTGCTTACTGGCTTGCTCTTCACACCTTGCTTAGCCTGCTTTCCTTTAGAACCCAGGACCACCGCCCAGGGGTGGCCCCACTCAGAATGGGCTACGGCCTCCCACATCAATCACTAATTAAGAAAATGCCCCATAGACTTGCCTGAAGCCTGATCTTAGGGAGATATCTTTCTCAATTGAGGTTCCCTCTTCTCTGATGCCTCTAGCTTGTGTCAAGTTGACATAAAACTATCCAGCACAAATACCAAGCTTGATCAGAGATAAAGGGAGAAAAGATAAAATATGCTAGGGTTAAGCTCAGCAGGAGAGTGCTCTGCCTAATCTGCATAAGGGCCTTAGTTTGATCACCAGCACTGGGAAAGTAAATAAATAAAAAGAAAACATATAACATTTTTACAATCTGATGACAAGAAGAGTTAGCAATTAGAGACCTTAGATATCTTAGATACAATTAGATACAGTTAGAAAAAAGGTACCTTAAATACACACACACACACACACACACACACACACACACACACACACACACGGTTCAGCTTGCCAACTACACCCAATTAAAGCCAGGGAAAAGGGAGACAAAACTAATTCTCAAACATGAGCCTAGTGGCTGCATCTCTGTAGCTGAAGGCAGACATCAGTGCTGCAATTGCTACCCCGCGAGAACAAGAGCTGGCATTTGATGGAGGAGACCCACAGACAGCATATTATTGATGTCATGATTCAGGCACTACTAATTAAGAAAACTACCCCAAGAAGGTGGCATAAACTGCTCGGGAGCACTGACAATCAACACAACCAGTATGCACAACCAAGCCAGGTGATCTGGGGACCCCCACTCCTAGGACAGTGGTAAGAGGGTGGTTAACTTATACTTTGTCTGGAAGGGCAGACAGAGCCTGGGTGTTAACAAAACAAGTGTCCCTTGTTAACTTAGACACAGCCTTCATAGGAGAAAAAGTACTAGGTTAGAGTCAGTCAGGCCTGATCAAACTCAAGAAGACATTTTCTTGAATAAAAAGAAAGTGTGTTGAAATTTGTAAGGTCACCAAAGTTCAATATTCCCCAAATGGCTTTTGGCAGACAGTAGCCAAGGTAACCTTTCAAAAATAAAAATAAAACCCTAGATTTTCTGCAAATGGAAAATTGCTGGTCACCATCCAAAGTCTGCAGGTATTTAAGGATGCAATTAATATTCCCAAGCTGCCTCTTCCTGTCATCTCCCAACAAAGCCAATGACCCTGAATCCCCTAACACTCAGGATTCCAGTGGCAGATTTACACAGCTAACAAATGTTTCCAAGTGGCTCATGGGCCACAACTGTACTTGATGCATTTCTGGATCTCTGAGGACACTTGTGCCTGTGGGGGTCTCAAGTTCCTATTTACAAGTTCTGTCACATGACAGAACAAGTAGGCCATTTCCAAGTAGATCCCAACTGCTTGTCACTGTCATCCGACAGGCAGGGAGGTGGCCGTGAGCACCACATGTGATGGTACAGCAGAAGCCACATGCTGCATGGCATTTGTGGACTCTAGGCCACAAATATTACAGAAGGAAGCGAGGAACAGATTTCAGAGGAGCACAGGTCCCCAAGAAGTAGCCACCACTCAGTTCCAACCACTCCTTGCATTTTTAACATTTTTTTCAAACAGAAAACAATACTAACCAACTAATCTAGTGAGCTAGCTATTCACATAAAGTCTATTTTTCAAGTTGGATTTGGACTCAAAGTTCTCACAAACACCGAGTAGGCCAAACTAAACAGTGAAGGCTTTATGGCTGTGTGTCTACAATCCAGTTCGCTCCTGATAGACAAAGGGAAAGAGAGGTGGAGCCGGGAGATGCTGTCATATACAATTCCTTCAGGTCCTTTCCAACGCTATACAAGACGTGACCCCGTGAGTTACTGGGAAGCCAGCTGAGGGCCATGCTGACACTCAAAGGGAGTGTACTGAAAGGTCAGGAGATGGGGGGAAGCTGCAAAGAATGAGATCTTGACACCTGTGGCGGGAGAAAGTGTCATTCCAGCCATCTTGACTGCATGCTGTCTCACAAAACATAAACATCACTAACTGGTTGTGGCTGGTTCGAAGATTATTTCATTGCCAGAGTGACTCTTTTTTTAAAGCAAGCATTAATCTAAGTACCTACCAAGAGTACTCTTATTTTTCTTGTCTTCATTTCCAAAATGGGCGAAGTATTTCAGCTCCCATCATCATATCACATTATCTACATAAACCTGTGGCAGACCGACTGGGATCATAGCCATGGAATAACTTTCTAAGATCCACTTACTTTGGGCTAAGAGGAAAGGTATAAAGGAAACAAATCCTGGGCTCCAACTCTAACCCTGACAAGCTCCAGCCCAGTCTGTATAAAAGAGAAGGAAGAGTTCTTCTTGTCCTGCCAAGACTTTCAGCCACTAAACGGTCCAGCTGTGTGACAATCAACAATGGTAAATAAACAGAACACGGGGGGGGGGGGGGGGGGGGGGGGGGAGGACACCGTGGAGAAGCTCAGTCCAGTCAGTAGGTAACACTGTAGGACATAGAGAACCTTGGCTCTAGTCCCACATGGCTGTGTCGATTTCTAGCTCCTCCACTTAACAGTGTCTTAAATAAGTGACTTTGCCTGGCTCATCCCATCTTCTCCTCTGTAAGACGGGGTAGTAACCCCTGTGTCAGGGGTTTGCAGTGAAGACCAAATGCAAGGAAAGTCCTTAATAAATGGTAGCTGCACTCATTCTTAATATTATAAATGCATCTTACTCATACAAACAAATTAAGCTATTTCTGAACTGTGAAAGAGTTGTAGTAGTCTCTAACTCATGTCCACCATTTTGCTGCTTGTCTTGAAGTGCTATAGACAGAGTACTCTATTGGCCATTTGCCAGCCAGCGTTATTATCACATCACGACAGAAGTTCCTTCCCACAACAGTCAGATTGGAGAAGAGCAGGGAGTTAAAAGATGGACTTAATAATGTTTTGACGGGAGTAGTGTGTTCCATGTCTGACCAGGAAAACCAGGTGATGGGGCAGAGGACAAGAAATGGGGGGACAGCTAACTGCGCCAGAAGTCTCCAGAGCCTAAAGGTGTGGTTGTAAGAAACACTAAGATGCAAAGCACAGCTCGCACGGACAGCTGCCACTCTGGGCTCTCACTTCACAGAATGCTTTCCTGACTGCATCTCCCATTGGGAGATGTCACGACTCCCCTTCCCTCCATGGTCCGTGCTCTTCTCCGGGCACCATTCTGCTGTCCAAAACAGGCCCTCCGTAACTGGCCTCACATCTGCGTTCTTGCAAAGTGTCACAGGAAACTCTGAAACAGAGTCCCAGCTTCCGTCCTTGTTAGTATTTACTGTTCAGTTAATGCTTAGCAAGAGCCTACTATGTGCCTGCAGACAAGATTAGCACTTGAGGTACAAGGGTGTGCAAAACCCAGGGAGTTTATAGTCCAGAAGGGAAGGCCAGACACCACTGAAATTATTACACAACTACATAATAAAGCATGCTCCCTTTAAAACACACAGTAGGCTGGGGTGCACTGAAGCAATCCGGAGGGTGGAGGAGGCTGGCCTCAGGCTCTGTGGTTTGGAATGAGCTCTGAAGGGGTTAACTGCACTGCCCTGGAGAAGCATGGGGGCAGTATAATATATTTAGGTAAGCACAAGACTTGTGGTAGGAACAAAGGCAATGAAAGAAGAAAGCAGGCCCCAGAGGGAGGTGATCATGGAAAAGGATACTCTACTGCTCTGCAAGGCCCGGTACTGAGGGTGTGTTGCTGAATCCAGACACAGAAGACGCCCTGGGTGTAACACACTATTTGTAACTGTTTGGGGCTCCTCCCTACCCTGAGGAATAATATCCCAGATTTTTTTCAGCCTGATCATGTGTACTTTTACTGTTCTATTATTTTAGGAAAAATGTTGATTTTTCCCCCCCACTGTCAAATAGAAAGAAAAACAAGAGCCGATCAAAAACCCACAATATGGTGCTGGGTGTTTAGCTCAGCGTTGGAAGGTTGCCTAACACCATTAAGGCCCTAAGCTTAATCCCTACACTGGGAGAGGCAGACAGGGGAAACACAGATACATTTTTTTCCCAGAAATATTTTCCTGATTTTTTTTCACACGTTAAATACGTGTTTAAAATAAATTTAGGCTCAAGCAGGAACTGCCAAGATAATAGCAATAGTTATAGCTAATGCTGGGTCCCCTCGTACAGGGACCATCCAAACCCCTCCCCCCCACACCCCGATGGCTTTTGTTCTGCTGGTGGCTCTGAGGATGGCTTCCCAGACACACAACAGCTCCCACACCTCCAGCCTGTACCTAGCAGGGCTGCTCCTCTGAAATGCCATAATCACCCCTAGTCAAAAGCCTTTACAAATGCCTGTTTCTAAAGAAGCAGATGATGTCATTCTTGTCTGGATCCCTGCTCCCTGGGAGAACAACTTGAAATAATCAAGAGAAGTGTGCTAACTCCTCAAGCACCCAGTCACCGAGGTGCTCGGCGCCTGCTTTCTGATTTCTCTCAGAGAGGTGTGAGATGAGGAACAGGAGAGACTGAAGCTGACAGCAGGGCAGAGATTAAATTTGAAAAATTAATAAAACTACAATTACCCACCGTATGGAAACCAGTTTCTGGGAACACAATGTAAAGCACTCTGCTGTTATTAACTATGAACATCTGTGTTGCTTCGCTTCCTACAAAACACAGAGGTGAAGGACATTAACTGTGACTATAGTTATTCCTGTGTTTGGTTTCCACGCTCACGAAAAGGGTGTGCATTCCCAGCCAGAAAAGTATCCAAACACATGTAATGAGGAAGAAACCTTTCTTGGCCAGTGTCTAAATTCCTTGCGTGGTGTTGATATGCACAGGGAAGGAACCTCAAATCCTACACCACTGTGTGAAAAGAATTGTTCAGATTAAACCATACGTGATACAGATAAGGAAGAAAGAGTCTACTCATTTTAGTGAATGGTTTGGATAAACCTAACACACTAACTCTTGTTGCATTAGAAAATGTAAATTGCTAATGAGCACTGCACCATATCAGCTTCCTGTTCCAGTTGGCTCGCTGTCAGCTTGGCAGTGAATCAAGAGCCTGAAGAAGAGGTGCAGGCATGTGTTTTGCTGTAAAAAATGAAAGGAATAAAAAAAAAAGGAGGGGGCATTTTATACATGCTTCCATGAAAATCACCACCCTGCTTGGGACCAATTCAGTCCAGGTGCTAAGAACAGAGTAAACAGGCAACACATGAAGACAGACAGGCAGCCTCTTGGAGAATTACATTTCTGATTACATCTATAGTTATGTTTCAAAGCACAAGTCAGTGTGACTGTGCATGTACACATACATGCCCCTTTCCGTGTCCAGCATGTTAGTCTTTCACTCTCCCATCATCCAGGAAGTCTCAGCCTAGAGTCTGTTGTATCGCTTTCTTATCATCCATCCACCCATCCACCCATCTTTCCATCTTTGCCTCTATCTAGCTATCATCTATCTGTCTGTCTGTCTTATCTATCTATCTATCTATCTATCTATCTATCTATCTATCTATCTATCTATCTATCATCTATCTATCTATCTATCTATCTATCTATCTATCTATCTATCATCTATCTATCTATCTTCCAACTTTGCCACAATTTTAGGTTGAAATGTTTGTATCTCAATGTTTTTCTTCACTGTCAATAAATATTAAGACACCAACATTCTCAAGATCTTCCTTCACAACATCACTTTTTGACTCATTTATCATGTTATAAACATGTGATTTCATCCAAGGCATCCTGACTACAATAGACCAACTCCAAAACATGTAAAACACAATATTGATTGATACTGTCACCTGGCACTTATCACATTTCCTGATTGATTTTGCACCAGTACTTATTAAAATGTTAGGACGCTTTCTCTGAAGAGTGAGTTTACAAATGATTTAAGTTCTATTGTGATAATTAGGGAACAAATGAGAATCACTTTTGTGTTCAAGAAAGTCCAATCATAAAACATCTTAAGGAAATACCTGCCCTTCAAAAGCTTACACTCAAAGAATTATAAATAATTACACAACAATCACAATTATTAGAGCTAATTGAATATAGAGGGGCAATTACAAGGTGCAAGAGGCTTTAGTCCTTTGTCCTTTCTCTTCCTCTTTCTCTTCCTTTGAGATAGGATCTCATTAGATAGCCTAGGCCTGGAACTCACTATGTAGCCCAGGCTAGCTTTGAACTCATGACCCTCCTGCCTCAGCCCCCTGAGAGCTGGGATCATAAGCCTGTTCCACCATGCCTGGCATTAGTTTCAGATATTATTCAAGTCAATACCTGCTCTGATGCTATTTTATAAGACACTAGAGCAGCAGTTCTCAACTGTGGGTCATGACCCCTTTGGGCTCACATATCAGATATCCTGCACATCAGATGTTTATATTACTATACATAACAGTAGCAAAATGTAGTTCTGAAGTAGCAATGGAATAATTTTATGGTTGGGGGTCACCACACCATGAGGAACTGTAGTAAAGGGTCGCAGCTGTACAAAGGTTGAGGATCACTGAATTAGAGAAATTCAGGCTGCATTCCAATGGGCAGATTGGGGAAGCAGGTTTCCTCCTCCCCGTTGTGATATTTTCGGCCATACCTGGCCCCAACCAGAGCTATGCTTTCAAAACAACTACACTGGTATATTACACATTCTTTTAGTATTGGGAAATTTATACCATAGCTATTGTTTATAAAACCTAGTAAAACCTCTTAGTTAATTGTCAAATCATATGCATAATTATAGTCATTAGCTGCTTAACAATAGAGGTGTGTTCTGAGAAATACATCATCAGGTGATTACATCACAATGTGAACATCAGAGTTGGCAACACAAATCTAGATGGCGTAGGTTACACTCTATATGGCTTCTTGATGTAATCAAGAGACAATAAACATGAGACCCTCTGTAAACCCACTGTCACATCTGTGGTCCATGGCTAACTGGAATGTCATGATTTGATGCGTGACAGCACTCCAGTTTATACTGTTTGCAGATATAAAATCTGGTGACATAGACAGTATGCTCCATGCATTTATACACGTATAAATATCAGCACTAGAAGATCTGTCCTAGTGTTATAATTAATAATGATTGCTTTATATGATGTGTCAAGGAAAAACGAAGTGCTTGAAAAATAACTTGTAGGGATCCCTTACATTAGTGAGACTGCTTTGCAATAGGCAGCTCTGTATTTCTTTCTGCACAGCTCGTGATGTATTTTAAATATGTAGTAAACATTTTAAACTTCACTTGATATGGCTATTTAGTAATATGTGCTGTGGTTAACTGTTTTAATATGTTGGATAGTAAAACCAAATGTAACAGTTCCAACATTTCTCGGGGGAGTGATCAGGGAGCAGACATATGTTATTCATCAGAGTTGGCAACAGAAATCTTAGAAATCAAGAGAAGTGAGGACCCAGGTAGGGAAACGAATTGCAAGCCATGGTAGAAAACAACTTGATAAAGCTCTCTGTTTTGTTCTGGCAGGCCTGAGACAAGAAAGGAAAGCAACCTTTAGTGGAAGCGCCTGATACCTGCATGCCATAATACCAGAGAATCCACAGGTTAGAACCAATAAACAAGGTAAAACCTTGCATGGATTTTTTTATTAATCCCAATGAGTTCCTTTAGCTGTGTGTGTTGACTCTGTGGTCATTGGTTGGTACACTATCACCTATAATAATGAACTAATATTCTAACTCAAGTGTATGAAATTCAAAGGCCAATAATGGACTTACAGAATCACTCTAAGGGTTATTACCAAGCCAGAAGGAATGCTCAAGAGAAAAATTTGTAAAGTCTTGCAGTCTTTTTTAAATTGGAATGGTCTCCACAGGGACAGAAACATAGAGCAATGTATCATCTGAAATTTGATGTACTACTGAGAGAAACCTATGAGATGAGAAAAGAATGCATACGTGATACTAAAAGAAATCTCAAAGGAGAGATTCATATTACCTCCTCTTTTATTTTTCTTTAACAATTCTCTGTTTGAAAATGCTTTATATTTTACAAGAATTACCTTCCACAAACCTAAGGAAAAAGTTTAATAAATCACAGTAGATCTGCAAATATTTGTGTGTTCATATATGAGGAGTAACACTGTTTCTAGATGATTGCTGAAGTACTCTATCTGGTGGACCTCAGCTGCAAGTCTTGTGTTTCTGCAGTGACACATAAAGCCGAAGCTGAGAACCACCGCCCTAATAATAACTCTAGACTGAAAATCCAGAGACAGACTCCAATCCAATTCCTGCATTGAACAGGATATTTAGGTGGTGATTTGAGGCAAGGCAGTTACCATTGGTTGTCTTGATTTCTTTGTGTGCAGAGTGAATATACAGGGGTAACTGCTGAGAACAGTTCCACTATCAAAGCACAGTAATACTTTGCCTTATGAATTCTAGGCATAAAAATCTAGGCAACTACAAAACCGCCAAAGAATGTGCCTGGATTTATTGGAGAAAGCAACTCTTATTAGTTACTTTTCCATTGCTATGGTAAAGCCATACCATGACCAAACTTACAGAAGGAAGGGTTTATTTGGGCTCACAGTTCCAGAGGGATAGGAGTCCATCTCCACCACAGCTGGGAAGGGAGACATGCCAGGCAGAGCAGAATGCTGAGAGCCCCCATGAAGCTTTGACACCTCAAAGGCCTTCCCTGGCAACATACTTCCTCCTGCAAGGCCACACACACCTTTTAGACCTTCCCAAACAGTATCACCAACTGGAGACCAAGGGTTCTAACACATGAACCTATGGAAGACATTCACATTCAAACCTTCACAACTGAAAAATGAAGACATGGTGAAAATTGAAACTCTATTACTTTTGTTTTAGATATAACTTTGTCTTCGATCCCAAAACATGTTTAAAAAAAAAAAAACTAGCTGGGCGGTGGTGGCGCATGCCTTTAATCCCAGTATTCGGGAGGCAGAGCCAGGCGGATCTCTGTGAGTTCGAGGCCAGCCTGGGCTACCAAGTGAGTCCCAGGAAAGGCACAAAGCTACACAGAGAAACCCTGTCTCGAAAAACCAAAAAAAAAAAAAACTAGTAGTGCAATTGTGAAGAAATTATCAAAGAGAAAAGCTGGCACTTCAGGTATGCTTCACTGGAGCTGAGATGCCAACATCTGTGAAGAAATTATCACAGAGAAAGGTTAGCATTTTAAGTAGACCTCACTGGAGCTGAGATGCCCATGGTGTGTTTATTAGACACGCAAGTTTATAGACTCTTACTTGTACATTCTTTGCTATTCCTGGGAGATATATATGAGTGTGCTTTTAACATTATAGTTTTATTACTTAGGATTATCAGCCAATACTGATGTCATCGCCTGGTATTACAACCAAATTCTGTCCCTAAGAAATCCTTTTTGGTCAGACTGGACTCAACAAAGGAATTCATTATTGATGCACAACAACAACGACACATTGGGCACCAGGCTCTATGTCAGGCACTTGGAACATTTTAGCTCATGGGTTTTGACTACTACCTCTGTGTGGATGTGTTTTCGTTATGAAGAAGTTGAGAGTCTGTGAGGTTAAATGATCCACAATTACTGAGAGTCAGAACCTAGACCTATTTGCACCAAGTTCTTGTTCAGAGTCTCAACACTTAATGCTACTGCTGCCCCAGGGTTTCTATGCTTGGAAAATTTAGAATAATGCCAAATAAAAAGATGTGTTTAACCAATACCGATAAATTGAAAATGTGATATAAGCCCAGGACAATATATTATTTTAGCATTTGAAACAAAAACAATTCCAATATTCTAAGTATAAAATGAGAACATGTGGATTATTACTTTACCTTAAAGTATATCATTTTGCTTTAGAATTTCCTGCCAAGAATGTCTACAGTGATAACTGTGGCAAATATAAGTTCCTACCTATTGTTCATTCCCACATTCCTTCTAACAGAAAACTTACTTTGTTGTCTCTGGATGAAGCTTTCATGAAAACTACTGGTTCCCTAATGAGAATGATGGCGGGGTACAGATGCAACTAATAAGTGCCCTTCCCCTCTACCTTTCTTACTTCTTATCTAAACCCTTAGACAGGTGGTCTCTGGAGAATCCCCTACCTCAAGACTACAGTGATGGAACTACAGCTTCAGGCCACTCAAGAAGACCATCTCTAATCTTTCAGAGAAAAGCAAATCCTCATCTGTTAGGTTCATCAAGTGCAATGTATCCTGAGGCACTGAGGCTAAAACCCCTAATCCCATATTATCACAAGGGAGCAAAATAAATTTAACTGTGCATTATACTATTTCTATAGTTTCACTGTGCCTCGAGCTTAAATCACAGAATTTTGAGATACTCAGAATTATTCATTCTCTCATTTTGCATTAAACTGAACTAAACAGACCTATTGCCCTATGACCTTGTATTTAAAGGCACCATAAAAACCCAGGGAAAATAAATGAATGAGCATGACAAAAACTAACCAAAAAGTTTATCCAAATTAGTTTTATGTATTAAAAGCCAATATGTTCATTTGCAGGAAAACAAGTAAAGACACTGTGTTAAGCTAAATAAGCCAAGCACAGGAAGACAAAAGACCTGAAAACAGAAGAGGGATTATTATGGAGGCAATGTGGTATGTGAGACTGAGTGGCAGAGGGTACACTTTGAGTGGAGGACAGAATACAAAGGAGAGTGGGCATAAACTACATTAAAACTCATTAATGTGTACAACTAATATGTTTTAATAACAGTTTCAAAGTGTGGTTTGCTCTAAAAGAATATGGAGGCTTTTCTTTCTTTTTTCTTGACTCAGTGCTTTCTAATCAATGTCTCCTAGATCAGTGGTTTGCTCCTAACAGGCCACAGGCCTATCAAGCTGCTGTCTTACCTCAGTCCACAGGTCAGCTTCAAGCCCAGAGTAGCTAATGCCCCCTACGCCAGCTGCCTTGAACTACAACAGTCTGCCCACTCACGTCAGTACACCATATGTCTTAGGGTATCTATTGCTGTGATGAAACACCAACCAGAAACAGCTTAGGGAAGAGAGGGTTTATTTCATTTTACAGTTGTAGTCTATCATGGTAGGAAGTCAGGGCAGGACCTCAGGGCAGGCTCCTAGAGGCAGGAACTGAAGCAGAGGCCATGGACTAATGCTGCTTACTGGATTGCTTCTCATGGTTTACTCAGCCTTCCTTATACCATCTACCCAAGAGTGACACACTATGCTCTGTGGGATGGACCAACCCCCATCTATCATCAAGCAAGAAAATGCTCCACAAGCCAATCTGGTGGGGGCATTTTCTCAATTAAGGTTCCTCCTTCCTAAATGACTCTAGCTTGTGTTAAGTTGACAAAAAACACACACACACACACACACACACACACACACACACACAAAACAAAACTAGCCAGCAAGCCATGCAAACATCTCTCTTCCTACATGCATCAGTTGTTAAGGTTTGGGGAGCTCAACCTATGTGACACATGCTAGCAAAATAATTATTTATTTACAACCCCAAATGGACCCCAAACTAGTTCTCACACAGAACATCATTTTATGCTCATCAAAATCACAAGTGATCAATAAGGACCGTGATGTTCAATATCAAGGCTCAAGGCCAGGGAGCTGCCAGCTAGCACCACATTGCTAGAAATGGCAGGGCCAGAACTTTTAAATCACAGATTTCTGCATTCAGACCTTCTGTTGTTTCCGGTACACCTCTCTGCAGGACAACATTCCAAGAACACACTTCAAAATCTGCATTACATTTCATTCTCTGAAGACAGTTCAAATGGATTTATTTTTCTTGTGGCTGGCAAGCGAACACTGAAGTATACAAAAACCCATATTCTCTTTGAACTTAGCAGGACTGAGGAAGCAAAACACCAACCAGCATAAGCAGGCCAGGCCAGTTTTCTCCTTCCAGCTTCCCAGCTCCAACACCCAAAAGCCAATCCTGGCTTTTTTGCATGAATAGCAAAGAGTTGCCCACCTCCCTAGAGATGTTCCTGGGAAGTACTTCTTTAAAAGAGTGCAGATTAAAAAGAAAATAGCACCCTGCCATTGACCAACATGTCCAGCTTTTGTTTTGTTTTACCAATCACAGTTTCTTATCATCCTTCCCATACAAAGGAAGAATACAGAGACACAAAAGAAACTGTCAAAAATAAATTACATAATGAATAGATAAAAGAAAATATGAATTTTAAACATGAGCAATTACTGTCAAGAGATATTATTGAAATAAGCAGAATTACAGCTTGTTACACTTGCTTCTAAAAGCCAGCCAACCAATAGACTTCTGTGGCTATAAGTAATATTGTAATTTATTACAGTGCAGAGAAAAGAGGATCCCTGCATAAAAATAGGGGGTATGGCAGAAATGTCCAACTATGTAATAGTGACAGATGAAAAGCAAAGGCAATATCTAAACTATTAACCACAAGACTTGGGCTCAGGCCGGACTGTGAGCTGCTTCCTTAAAGCCAGTGCTACAAACAGCTCAGCCTGCCCTGCTAAACAGGGCCCCTGGCTGTAAAGCCAAGCCTTGACTCGGCTCAGAGGGAACAAGTGGCTGGCTTTAAGCTTTAGCCGGCTACCCCTTCGCTTTCGCTTTCACTTTCACTTTCGCTTTTGCTTTCTCTCTTGCTTTCTCTCTGTCTCTCTGTTTCTCTCTCTCTCTCTCTCTCTCTCTCTCTCTCTCTCTCTCTCTCTCTCTCTCTCTCTCTGGATTTACACCTAGGACTCTAGGTGGCTGTTTTGAAATTCGCTCGGATTTCTACTGTTCTACGCAGATTTGGTAAGTCATAAAGGAAACTATTTAAAAGACAAAATTTTTCCACATTTAAAAAAATGGGTTTCCTGTGTACATTGGAAGAAAATTGGGTTTTGTTTGAAATTTTAGGCAGTCTGACAATGGAACAACTATATGAAAAGATTAGTATTATGGGAATTATGCAGTTAATCACCATGCTTATTCTCATTTTACTATTTAAAAAGATAGTCGATTTAAGTGCCAGGATAACAGCTTTAGAAAAACCTGTTAATTTTAACAGTGAAGTTGGTTCAAGTTTGGATCATAAGGTTACAGAAAGAAAGCCTGTTTTCACACAATCATCCTTAATTTATCCTGTAACCGTACAGCAGATGCCTGATCAAATGGCTACACAAAATATCTGGGCTCCAATTGAACTGATGGATTTTAAAAGGTTTAAGGAGGCAATAGTATCTTATGGCATGCATTCCCCATATGTAAAGCAAATGTTAAACTCTTGGTCAACATATAATAGGATTATACCACAGGACTGGCGGGACCTTGCACAAGCTGTTCTGGAACCCAGCCAGAGAATTCAATTTCTGACTTGGTTTAAGGAGGAAGCTAGAAACGTAGAAACACAATGGAGGGATAAAGGAATACAAGTTTGTCAGGATCAGCTTATTGGAGAAGGCCAATATGCTTCAATACAAACACAATGTTTATATGATGTTCAAACCGTAATTTTATGTCGAATGGCAGCCTTGAATGCATGGGACAGAGTTGATGAACCAGGAAAAAAACATGAGTCATTCACAAAGGTTATGCAAGGCCCTAAAGAATCTTTCACAGATTTTTTAGAAAGACTGGCTTCAGCAGTAAACAGAATGGTCTCAGGATCAGAAGCTAGTAAGGCAATAATTGAAGCTTTGGCATTTGAGAATGCGAATGCAGCATGCAAAAGAATAATCAGGCCGTTAAGGGCAAGATCTGCACCTTTGGAAGATTGGATTAGAGAAACAATTAATGTTGAGGTTGATGAGCATGATACGTGGGTAGGAGAAGTAATTTCAAAAGGTTTGAGGAGTGTTAGATGTTTTGGGTGTGGAAAGCAAGGACATTTTAAAAGGGACTGTAAACAGGTCAATCCTAGAAGCAATGTTTCTTCAAGGAACAATGGCAACAGAATGCCCCTTCCTTCTGGAGTATGCAGAAGGTGTGGTAAGGGAAAACACTGGACCAACGAATGTAGATCAACAAAGGACAGACAGGGTATTCCTTTGCCTCAGTTTTCGGGAAACTCCCGGAGGGGCCTCATGCAGGCCCCCATAGCAAAACCAGTTCAAACCTTTCCTGCAGCTGTAGAGGAAATCCCTGCTCTGAGCGATTAAATAACCAAATGACTATTGGAATAAATCAGGCTGGTCAGGATGATGAAAAAGAGAGAATAGAAAATTCAGGAGAAAACATAAAGAAAATTTTTTGGCAAACTTCTATTAATGAACAGAGACCAAAATTAACGATAAAAATAAATGGTGTTTTGTTGTCTGGTCTGGTAGACACAGGTGCGGACATTACCATAATTGCACCAGAATTTTGGCATCCAGCTTGGCCTCTTCAGGAGGTAAACGTTCAACTGTTAGGAATTGGGACATTATCTGGAGTGAAACAGAGTGCAAGATGGCTGGAATGTATAGGTCCAGAAGGACAGAGAGGAAAATTAAAACCATATGTCGCTAACATAGCTATGAACCTGTGGGGTCGAGACTTGTTGCAACAATGGAATACTCAGATTAAAATCCCTCCAATCTCAGAAACAAATCATAAACTAGCACATGTTTCTGAGAGAAATATTAGAAGGCATTATTTTGAGTGGTCACCAGCCATCCATATTATACAGGAACAGGGCACAACAACTGATAATCTTCCAAAAATACCAACAGCTCTACCTTTAAAATGGTTAACAGACAAGCCTGTATGGGTTCAGCAATGGCCTTTAACAACAGAGAAACTCCAGGCTTTAGAAGAGCTGGTAGAAGAACAGTTAAATGCTCAGCATATTGAACAGTCAACCAGCCCTTGGAATTCTCCTGTATTTGTTATTAAAAAGAAATCTGGTAAATGGAGAATGGTAACAGACCTTAGAGCAATTAACAAAGTAATTCAGCCGATGGGCTCTCTACAATCTGGAATTCCTTTGCCTACTCTGTTACCAAAAGGATGGCCTCTCATAGTTATTGATTTAAAAGACTGTTTCTTTTCAATACCCTTACAAGAAAAGGACAAAGAAAGATTTGCTTTCACAGTGCCTACTTATAATAATTCTCAACCGGTTAAAAGATTTCAATGGAGGGTCCTCCCACAGGGAATGTTAAATAGCCCAACTCTGTGCCAATATTTTGTACAACAGCCATTGGAAGTGATACGTAAAAAATTTCCTAAATCTATAATTTATCATTATATGGATGATATTTTACTAGCTGACTCAAATGCAGATACTTTAGAAAGAATGTTTGAAGAAGTAAAGAAAATTTTGCCTTGCTGGGGATTACAAATTGCTCCTGAAAAAATACAAAGAGGAGATTCTATTAATTATTTAGGATATAAAATAGAGCTACAAAAAATTAGACCCCAAAAGGTGCAAATTAGGAGAGATAGACTACAGACTCTTAATGACTTTCAAAGATTATTTGGAGATATTTCTCATCTACGAACTATTGTTGGGGTAAAAAATGATGAACTGACTAATTTGTTCAAAACCTTAGAAGGTGACAAGGACTTAAATAGTCCAAGAGAATTATCACCTGAAGCTGAGAAAGAATTGGCCTTGGTAGAAAAGAAAGTACATGAAGGGCACGTGGATCGTATTGATCCAAAGCTGGATTGCATTTTGGTTATTTTACCTTCTAGGCATTCCCCTACTGGAATATTAATGCAGAGGGAAGATATTATATTGGAATGGATATTTTTACCAAATAAACCAAATAAAAAATTAAAAACTTATGGGGAAAAAATCTCTGACTTGATTTGGAAAGGAAAATTGAGACTTCGTCAATTAGCAGGAATAGACCCAGCAGAAATTGTCGTACCTTTAACTAAGGAGGACATTGAAAAATTATGGACAGAAAGTGAACCTTGGCAAAGAGCTTGCAGTAATTTTTTGGGAGAAATTAACAGCAAATATCCCAAAAGCAACAGAATTGATTTTATAAAGAGAGCTGATTGGATCTTGCCTCGAATTGTACGGCAAAAACCCATATCTGGAGTTCGTACATTTTATACAGATGCCAACAAACAAGGAAAGGCAGGTTACAAATCAGAAAATTTAAGTAAAGTGGTACAAAGTCCTTATAATTCAGTGCAAAAATCAGAATTGTATGCTATTCTGTTGGTATTAATGGATTTTTCAGAACCTCTCAACATAGTAACTGACTCTCAGTATGCTGAAAGAGTGGTATTACATATTGAGACTGCAGAATTTATCCCTGATGCTTCAGAATTAACTTCACTATTTATTCAATTACAAGATACAATCAGGAAAAGGAGTCATCCTTTATATATAACTCACATCCGATCTCATACTGGTCTGCCAGGCCCTCTAGCACAAGGCAATGATGAGATTGATAAATTATTGATAGGAAATGTGCTGGAGGCCTCAGAATTTCATAAAAAACATCATGTCAATAGTAAAGGTTTAAAAAAGGATTTTCCCATAACCTGGCAACAAGCCAAAGAAATAGTAAAGAAATGTCCTACTTGTTCCTTCTATAATCAAACACCATTACCAGCAGGATGTAACCCAAAGGGTACTCAGAGGAATGAAATCTGGCAGATGGACGTGTTTCACTTTGCAGAATTTGGAAAACTGAAATATGTACACCACACTATCGATACTTATTCAGGATTTCAATGGGCAACTGCTTTGAGTTCTGAAAAAGCTGATTCTGTAATCACTCATTTGCTAGAAGTTATGGCCATTATGGGTATACCTGCACAAATCAAAACTGACAATGCTCCATCATATGTCTCTGTTAAAATGAAACAGTTTTTTGCTTATTACAATATAAAGCATATAGCCGGGCGGCGGTAGCGCACGCCTTTAATCCCAGCACTCGGGAGGCAGAGGCAGGCGGATCTCTGTGAGTTCAAGGCCAGCCTGGGCTACAGAGTGAGTTCCAGGAAAGGCGCAAAGCTACACAGAGAAACCCTGTCTCGAAAAACCAAAAAAAAAAATCATGTGTTTATGATGAATGTGTAACAATATAAAGCATATTACAGGTATACCACATAATCCTACAGGTCAAGCAGTTATAGAAAGGTCAAACAGAACTCTAAAGGATATGCTAAATAAACAGAAAGGAGTAACAAAAACCCCCAGAAATAGACTGCATAATGCTCTATTAACTTTGAATTTTCTGAATGCCAATGAGAAAGGAACAACAGCTGCAGAGAGACATTGGGTAATAGAAAAAACTACAGAATTAAATCAGCCTATATACTTTAAGGATGTGCTGACCTCAGAATGGAAGCCAGGGTATGTATTACGTTGGGGACGAGGTTTTGCTTTTGTTTCTATAGGAGAAGATAAGCTGTGGGTACCATCAAAATTGATAAAGGTTCGATTTGAACAAGAGAAACCTCTTAATTAGAGGAGGTGATAGTTCATCAACCAGCATGAACATCCAATTTAAACTAACTTGTACCTGTAACACATGTCTTTTCATTTAATCAGATAATAACTTGCCAAAAAGGAACATCCCCAAAATTAGTCTTGGGGGAAGGTTTTTGTTTTTGTCTTTTAGGAGAATGAAGGTTAAGGAATCTGAAGGACACAAGACAAATGAGACAACTGAAGAAAAGGGACAAATCATCTATCCCAGGAAACAGAGTATATTGGAGTATATGGCATATGGGTATATATTATCTAAAAAATTTTATGTCTTCTTAAATGTTTGTTTCTGCTTTTCTCTAAAGATTTAACACTATTGGTTTTCTAATAGTCCCAGTTCAATTAAAATTTAAAGCTGACTTTGGAGTTGGAGAATGGCTCTCTCCTTCTTTAAACTCAAGCATGTTGTTAAAATGAAAATACAAACTCCCTGTATCATGACAGAATAAAAGAGCCATTTTCTGCTATGGGACAGGACAAAAGCCAAATTAATTAAGGGACTATTCTATTACTAATCTCAACTCTTTGATTCTATTCTGATTCTTTAAACTTTTCTTAAAGTATAAATTTTATATCAAAATTTACAAGATTAATATATATATACATTTTAAACTTTGTTAAGATATGAATGGTCATATAGAGTACTAACTAATTCTAGAAAAAAGGCTTCAGTTAGCTGCATATATATGTCTTTGTGTTCGAGTCTCTTATCAGTTTTCTGCAGGAAATCACGGCCAGGCCTAACATCAACTGAAGTCTCCGGAAAGAAGATGGGGCCCCACCACCACAACAACAACAACAACAACAATTCCACGTGGACAATAATAATATCACTAAGCTGACAAACATCATCTACAGATCAGCTTTGAACTACAAGGTGCTCAGAACAATTTTGAGATGACTAGCTGAGATGATCCAGTCTCAAAGACTACTTGAATAAGGACTTGAGATAAACCCTGAACTTTGGCTTTATACACAGACTGGATAATAATGAAGGATATAGTTACCTTTCCTAGAATTTGACAATTAACCTAAATTTTTCTTTCAGGATAAAGATAACTTCACCCATACCCAGCAGGAAGCAATTTTAAGAATATGACACCCACATTGCCAAAGAAGTGGTGTGGGGCAGGTGGTTTTTTGGTTCTTTTAATGGGTTTTGGGTCTGGGATAATTTTCAATTGTTTAGGGGGGTTGGTTACAAGTTGTTGTCAAGGGTTAGGAAAAAGGCTAAGCAAAGGAGATTAGATTTAAGGTTCTTATTTAAAAAAAAAAAAAAAAAAAAAAGAAAGAAAAGAAAAAGACAATTACTGGTTTTAAATACTTTACATTATTACCAACTATTAGGATATAAAGAAATGAAAGTTAGTAGTTAGACACTACAATAGAAATTGTAGTCATATTAGATATGTTTTAAAAATTGAGCAGATATATTTTAGACAGGTCATCTTCAAACCCTTCAGAGATCTAACGAATATGGCATTTAAAATATTTTAATAACTTAGAAATTTTTCTTTTTTGAGACATGTCAGCTCCTGGCAGTACCAATCTACTTCAGAGAAAATATGGGCATTGAAGAAACTGCATATGGAGTTAATTTTCATTGTGGCAAAAGTTAGCCACTGGACAACAAAGTATCCTCAAATCAACAGGACAAAATGGACAGACAGAACACGAAACAAAGGACTACCGATTCCTGCCAAAACAAGTATGGTTATGGCTTTATCAGAAGGCATCTTCTGAGGCCAGGACAATATGGCACCATCCCTGAAGTGGCCTTCACAATCTGGAAAAGGTACAGTGCCCTTTTCTTTGAAGGCAGCTGAACAGGCAGTGGGCCGATGGCTTCTGTTGTGCAATGGAACAGCAACTGAAAGCTCACGCCTCTCAATAGTAGACTGGCATTTAATAGAGGGATGTGGAGAAGGGCATGCTTAGATGAAGCCATATATACACAGCCAAGAAGAATGGACAGCTGAATTCAAAAACCATCAACAATTTCCAGAATTTAAAATCCTGAATCATGACATGACACTAGTGGAATTCAGGTGTTTCTGGTACATGGACTGCTCTCACCCAGTGTGTGGTTGAACTGTTGACCTTGTGTACAACCTACTTCACAAATGAGTCTGTCAGATACGCTAAGCCTATAGGCTGAAGATGATGCCCCAACACTGTGGAGAAACCTCAGGTGACTGTCCAGGCAGCTGGCTGTTTCTGTCAACTCACAAAATTTTTGGAAGTTGCTTTTGTGCACTTCCTGTTTTTATTTTTGTTAGCTAATATTATTTCCTTCTTGGGTCTCTGAGGGAGTTGAAGATTAGTTAGTTATAGTTGAAGATTAATTAGGATAGAAAGTGAATTAGATACATTTTGGACTTACTAAAATAGGATAGATAAGGGAATTATTTTCTCTGATTTGTCAAATACAAATGGACTAGACATCGTTTAGGTATTTGTTACTTGTATATATTGTATATAGTTATTGTACTTTTGTATATAGTTTTTCTTTTGTTAGTTATAACCTTTTGCCTTTTTTCTTTTTATTAAAATAGAAAAGGGGAAATGTGGTGATATTTTATTTGTACTGAAATGTTATTTTAATTTTATGTTAATAAATAAAGTTGCCCTGGGGTCAGAGCTATTAGAGCCATAGTGAGAGCGTGGTGGTTAGAAGAGCTAGGTAGATTTCTGTGTGTTCAGGGATACAGCCAGTATTGGAGACATACGCCTTTAAGACCTGGAGGGCGGTACTTACAGGCAGTGATGAGGCAGTCATGTGGTTGGGTTTACAACCAATGAGAAGGCAGAACAGAAAGATTATTTAAACAGGGACACAGGAAGTACCTCCCTCTCTCGGGGAAGCTAGGAGCACTGCAGGAGGTAAGATTTTATCTCTGAGCTCTGACCTCTCGGCTTTTCTCTTTTACCTTGGCTCTGTGTTTCTTATTTTAATAATACGATTGGTTACATCTACAACTGGTTTTCTCTCCAGATGCTAATAGAATGGCTGGGCATACACGGCATGAAACAGTGTGGGGAGCAAGCCTGAGCTACAGCATGCAATGGATGTAGCAGTTATACGGGCTGGAAGCAGGTTTCATACCCCATGTCTAAAGACATGGGTTTCATATTCACAAAACCTGGAGTCAAATACTAGCTCTACTAATTCACAACAGAAAAGGCAGCTTGGTGAAGCTCTTAACAGAGAAAACAGACCATTTTGTTGTACTATAAACAGGTAAGACGGTAAAATAGTTGATGCAGAATTCTTTTATTGATTACTTATTTTCAAAATTATTTTCATTAACTACAAAATATCCATCAGGAATTAAATAAAGTCTGCTACTCAGTGTCAAGAAAAGCAAGCCTATGCCTTGGAGTGCTCTAAGCCCAGTACTGACAACAGGCTCCCTGAGAAAGCCACTAACCTTGGTACAGCATACTATGTATATTTGGAAGATAATGCATTTTTTGGATACAGGTTGAAATATCCATTCCTAACAGGAGTCAATCACAATTACTCTAATACTATGTGATTAAGTTTTCACCCTGATACACAAAAGTTACATTTTCCTTAGCAGCATCTAAAA
This sequence comes from Peromyscus maniculatus bairdii, assembly GCF_049852395.1. Classification (NCBI taxonomy): domain Eukaryota; kingdom Metazoa; phylum Chordata; class Mammalia; order Rodentia; family Cricetidae; genus Peromyscus; species Peromyscus maniculatus. The sequence goes on from NC_134861.1 coordinate 69,691,756, forward strand.
ATATAAATCCTTTTTTCGAATATTTTCAATGTCATTAATAAAGATATGTCCATACTAATAAACTACAAATTTATCTTGAGAACTATAGTCCTTTGGGTGTATTCAGAAGCTGAGAGAGAGAGAGAGAGAGAGAGAGAGAGAGAGAGAGAGAGAGAGAGAGAAGAGAGAGAAAGAGAATGTGTGTGTGCACTCATGTGTATGTTTTCCAGTGACCAGTTCACATATGCAAAAGTAACACCTTCTGTGCCACTTACAATAAATATCCCAAGTTAATATTGGTAAAAATGTATTCCTGCCGGGCGTTGGTGGCGCACGCCTTTAATCCCAGCACTCGGGAGGCAGAGCCAGGCGGATCTCTGTGAGTTCGAGGCCAGCCTGGGCTACCAAGTGAGCTCCAGGAAAGACGCAAAGCTACACAGAGAAACCCTGTCTCGAAAAACCAAAAAAAAAAAAAAAAAATGTATTCCTAATATTGTAAAAGAAAGGTTTAAGCAAAACTAAAAATTCCACAACTTATTATTTTTTAATTTTTAAATCATGAGCTAACAATTTTTTTCCTATACAAACATGAATTCACAGAAGTGTTTTCAAAGCAAGAAAATGCAATATCCTGAGCAAGTATAAAGAAACTAATAAAAAATTAATACCTTGAGTGAATATTAAGAGAATATTCCTAGAGCATTCATTACTTTATTCCAACAATAAACTGTCAACATACAAACGTTATAAAGCCTACCCAAACAACTGTAATTAGAACACGCACACTAGCCTTGTTGTCTGTCTCGGGAATTGCTCATTTCAACATCATTTCCAATGAAATTCCCCTAGCATCCAAATTTACTTTAAATCAAAGCTCTGTTCTAAGCATTGTATAAACCATATTAAAACCATTCTAAGTCAATATTTATTTCCAGCCAAACAAACACACGTAATGGCAGATTACAAATTCCACAAGTTCTACTTGAGTAGATTATAAACTGGCAAGCAGGTTCCATTCGAGGCAAGGAAATGCTTCCCGTCTGTGGAAACTGAATGAAGTTTCCATCTCATCAGGGATTTGCTCTCCATAACCAGCCACAGGAAAGGTCAGAAGTGAGCACAAAATAAAACACACATGCATGGGACACTAAGATCTCCAGCACCATGGCTGGATCAGAGATGTCTCCATACTTCCCCCAGTGAGGCCCACAGGAGTCTAGAGGATGCATAATCGGCCTTACTTGAGCTTTTCTGAGCAGGGATGTCTACTACATACACATAAACACATACATACACACATGTGCAAATTAACGAAAGGAAACTTGGACTGTTTTAAAAGTATTCATGCTTTATGTATAGGCTTCAGTAACTTCTAGGTATGACTTATACCACTGAAATTAGCTTTACACCAATATAAACTATTGAAAGAGTCAATACACTACATGTGGATGCTTTCATGAGTGATAGCGCAGCTCTTACTGGAGGTGGACCATTACAGTCTCTGATAATTGTAGGTTCTCCCCAAACCAGCACAGCCTACTTTACTGGGAGGCTAGGGTGTCATTTGGGATAGTACTAATTAATTAAAATTCAAATGACTTTACTGGGAGGCTAGGGTGTCATTTGGGATAGTACTAATTATTTAAAATTCAGTCTCAAAATAATACTAAAATCCTGAAAAATGGTGATTTCTAATCCCAAGACAAGGTAACACCTTACAAAACAATTTTTCTCTGAATATTTTGCTGTTTGACCAAGGCTTTGACACTAACAAACATGAATTCTGATAAGCACTTAGCAGACCATTCCACTACCACTACCAGAAAAGGAAACTACGGGAAAGACAGCTTGACCCTGCAGGTGGCTGGAGACAGTGGTCCCTTCCTCCTGGAGTCCTTACTCAGAAGCCTGCCTTCTGTAGTCACAGGATATGTGTTCTGTATGGTGCTCCCCACTCACCTGTGATTTTCTGCAGCAAAGGCGACAGCTCCGACTCCTCGGAGAGGACATGGGCCAAGGCCTTCTTCACCCTTTCCTCAGCTTCGCTCAGGTCTTTGTCCACCGTGAGCTCTCCGGTGACAGAGTAGATGTATATGAGGAGGATTAGCAGTTCCTCGGGGCCGTAATCATCGCTGCTTCTCTGGCTCGGGGACTTGATCATAGGGAGCAGCTGATTGAGCACCCCAGTCCTGGTTGAATCCCCAAGGCTCTGAAACAACAGCAAGGACAGGAGATATGTCAGCCCTCCACGAAGACAGAACTTGGTTCCAACCAGTTCAAAGATGGCTTGCAAAATCTGTATGGTACTTGTTGGCCTCACTGTCTTTCATGTCTGTGTTTATTAACCCTGGCTAGACCACTGCAAGAAATCTGGCATTAAAACTTTTATTCTGAAAAACCTATTTGATAAAATGGCAAATGAAGTCACAGGCCCTTTGATAATGATCTTAGTGTGCCTTGAGCAAATAAGATGGTGGTTTTTTAGAAATAAAATGTAAGTGGTTCAACAGGCAGGGCGTGGAACTCAGTGGCAGAATGCTTACTTAGCACACACAGGCCCAAGGTTTGAGCCCCAGGTCTGTGAGAAAATGTCAGCACTTTGAAAACTTGAAATCTAGATGAAAATGTAAAGCAATACAATTTGAAAAACAAACCTGGCAGATTATCTATTCAAAGGAGTGCTGATGTTCCTTTAGCAGAATCTATCTAGTCAATGAGTGCTAAGGCTCCTTAACAGAATTTACATATTCAAATGAGTGCTGATACTCCTTTAAAGGAATCACTGTCTTACAGGACATCCTTTCTGATATCTTCTATGTTGGCAAACATTCGTAAGAATATTTATAGCAACCAGAGGCCATTTCCTGCTAAATCTGACAAATAGAATAATGGCTCAAACTGGGCAACTGAGGATGGGTTCAAGATTTCTTTTGGTGAATTTGAAGGTAATTTACCATAACTTCTTTTGTTTGTTTATTTATTATGTATACATAAATTATGTGTTCTGTCTGCATATATACCGCAGGCCAGAAGAGGGTACCAGATCTCATTACAGATGGTGGTGAGCCACAATGTGGCTGCTGGGAATTGAACTCAGGACCTCTGGAAGAACAGCCAATGCTCTTAACTGCTGAGCCATCTCTCCAGCCCTCACCATAACTTCTGAATATATATTTTTAAATTTTCTTCACTTATTTTTATATGTATGGTGTTTTACTACATGTGTGTGCACTATGTGCATGCTGTGCCCACAGAGGCCAGAAGAGGGCATCTGATCCCCAGGGACTGGAGTGAAAGATAGCTGTGAGCTTCCATGTGGGTGCTGGGATTCAAACTGAGGTCCTCTGGAAGAGTGGCAGTGCTCTAACCATTGAGCTATCTCTCCAATCTACCACCTCAAATAAAAAAAATGGTTTTAGTTCTTGTGCCAACTTCTTAAATGACACTAAGAAGATACTTTCAGGAGTCTTTACATGTGGTAAGAGTATCGCATTGCCGGAGTTACTGTGTCAAGGAACTACACATATCTTCAGCAGCGATCTTGAAGTTTTGGGTATTCACATTAAAGGTCAAGTTATCAGAGCTTGAAACCTCCATCAATCATTTGTAAGTACCCTGAACACCTACTATGTTGCATTAGTCTAGTCCTGAGAAACAGAGCAGACACATTCTCTATGCCTGTAGTTTATGTCAAAGGGGGAAACCCGATTGAAAACCTGAGAAAGTAAATGCTGGGGTGCAGAATACGATGGTGAGTGCTACAGAGGAAAGGGAGCAGGGAAGGGGGGTGGAGAGACTGGACTTCAGGGTCTCATCACTCTTCACATGGTAGACGCCATAGCAAGAGGACATGGGAACAGAGAAACCCCACAGAGAAACCCTGCTTATTAAAGAAATAAGCAGATAGATGCAAACAGTTGAAGGAATTGCAAGGAGGGGGCCACCCCAAAAGAGCTCTTCTGGCCACTTCTGCTCAAATTCAGACAGAGCATGTCAAGGTAAGATTCAGAATTTTATTTTATACATACAAAGACAGCTTTTACCATTTATTTCTAATATAATTATATGTTTAGGGCATATTATACAAAAATAAAGTGCTAAGTCTTAGGATTGGATAAGATAAGAATGGAAAGGACAGAGATTTTACTAGCATATGGCAACAAGATATGGTTTACCAAGTACAAGTATATTCACCCTTCACAGTCCCAGGGGCAGAAAGGTCTGCAGGACCCCTAGGGCTGGTGTACAGCTCAGGGGGGAGCCCCCTGGGGTGCCCTGCTGCCAGGTGCCCCGTCACTTAAGGAAAGGAGCCATGTGGTTGGCCTGTCCAGAGAGAGTCCCAGAGGCTGCAGCTTGCCTCCTTGTTTCTCACTCCATGGCCAGCTTCTTCGTGGGTGGTAAGAAGCAGATTCCTGCACTGCCTCCCTTCCCATCTCCTAACAGTCAGGTGGAATACAATGTGTCTACCCTGCAGAAGCCCTGCACCCTCAGAGAAGAAAGCCTTGGAAACGATGGGTCTGAAGGGTGAGTCAGGGCAGGGGACTCCTTTGTAAAGATGTACTTGCTAGCATCTGCCCCTCAGGCCTACATTTTCAACTCTCTGGTCTATGATATACGCTAGAGAGAAAAACCCCTCAGTAGAGACACAAGCATGAGTTCCATTGTTCACACCAGCAAAATGACATTCAAAATATGCTTCAAGCATCCCAAGAAGGCAATAGTTAGTTGGTTTGATACAAAGCTAAAAGCAGTGGGCAGTTACAAAGATGTGAGAATTATGGGAAAATAAAAATGCCCCATTTTGAAAACCTAATTCCAATTCTGATTGTTCTATTATGTAGTTCCTTAACATAGGATCTCTCCGTGTCTAAACGATATGATCTGTTTAGAGCAGTGATTCTCAACTTGTGGGTCATGACACCCTTGGCAAACCTCTATCTCTAAAAATATTTACATTATGATTCATCACAGTAACAAAAGTACATTTATGAAGTAGCAAGAAAGAAATTTATGATTGGGGTCAGCACAACATGAGGAACTGTGTTAAAGGGTCGTAGTACTAGGAAGGTTGAGAACCACTGGCCTAGAGGATGGCAGAGCAGGAAGGCACATTACTCCAGGCTCTCCATTTACTTCACTACAGACAGCAGAAGGCACTAAGTCATATTCTTAGTGTTACCTACTCAGTAAAATACAGACTGCCCCCCCAAAAAAAGAAAAAAAGTAGCTTTACCACAGATAGGCAGAGAAGTTCAGAAATAACATGAGAGTGTGTGTGAAGTAGGTGGGCTGATGTAGTTCAGCTCTGTTCCATGGGGTGACCCAAGAAGCACGGCACCTCAGTGGCAATGGACACACCCAGATCTAGTCTCTGCTGGTTTGCTTTGGTAAAAGAAACCAGGAATCTCCAAAGAGGTGACCAACACCAAGGCTATGGGAGGAAAACACAGGATGAGCCTGGAAGATCTTAGAGCCCCCCACTCCCGCACACACAAAGAGATTAGGAATGTGTCAAAAGGACCCACGAGCCAATTGCAAGACTTCCCAGATGACCACCATCGGGATAATTTTAAAAACAACATCAAGTAGCATTTTAATATAACCTAAAGTACACAGAAACATCCATCTGTTCATGTTGCCATAACTGAGGCTGAGCTAGGGCTAGAGGACAGCTCCGTCAATACAAGAGCCCAAGTTCAGTCCCTAGAACCTGTTTAAAGAGGGAGGTGGATTCCCTGAAGTTAGAGGTGACTGAGCCACCTGACCTAGGTGCTAGCAACAGAACTTGAGTCCTCCAGAAAAACAGCCAGCACTCTTAACCACCGACCATCTTTGCTAGCTTGTTAGGCAGCTTTTGATACCTGCTTTTCCTCATAGGAAGAAAGATCAGCGATTCCCCAGATTGAAGCCTTCTTAAAGCAAAAGAAATAACTTCAACAGGAGTAACAGGAATGTGTGAATAATGTAGCATTTGAAAGGATCTGTGCCATAGGCTGTATGACCTTAGGGAAAACGTCTAGTATTCCACATCTCAACTTCCACATTTAGGAAATAAAAATGCCTGACTTTTAGGTGGCCCCATTACACAGGCATGCATTTATATAACACTAGCACAAATTGCTTCAACCACTCTGCTTCAAAAATGAAGTAACCCCCACAATAGGGCAGTCTTTATAGAGACTCAAACATAACTGTTCTCTGAGGGCGCTAACTTTGCAGAACACATTTGATATCATTTAGGAAGATACAATAATGGCCGTACTTCACCAGGTTGGTCTGTGAACTTAACAACAGTGAGGCACACAGCAGTGTCTGGCATGTGGCATCTTATTCCGTTACCACCACCCAGTGCCCGATGCTCTCCTTTTCTACTCAGGACTAGTTAAGAAAGCTGGTGTGGGAAAGACAGTTTCTCACCCTAGTCCACCCTGACCTCTGGCTCTTCCACCTCCAGCCCACTCTTCCACCATGGTCCCTACACCTTGAGGAGAGATAATGTGAAATAGATATCCCATGTATATCTGAACACTCCAAAGGCATTTATTCTCTGCCCTTTGACCATGTTGAGTTTCTGTGTTAACCACTGCCCACTACACAAAGAAATTTCTCTGAGAGCTGCACTGATCTATGGTCGAGGAGATAGAAATTAAGTTGATATTGCCCATTTAGCTAAATAATAGTAGTAGTTTAACTACTGGGGTCTATAAGCTTCCTGTCCAAGGGTTTGGTTTTTTTTGTTTTGTTTTGTTTTGGTTTTGCCAGATTTATAGTACCAGGCATGTGAACCTTAAATCCAATACCCTATAATGTTCGTGTCACTATGGTACTCTTGGACTATGCATTCTGTGAACTAAAATAAATTATAATAAAAAAAGAGAAAGCTGGTATGGGAATGGCACATGTTCCAGGAAAGGACACTGGCAGTCTCAGAGGCGAGAGGGACAGTCGACAAACATGGAGTGTAAAGAGTCTATCGTGGGACTTCACTTCAACAGCCAGTGAAAGGCCAAAGAAAATCAAATGTTACAAAATGCTGCTATTGAACGCGACGAGCACGGCAAACCATAGCCGAGGTGGAGGGCTTTAAAAAATGGCTTCTTTGTAAAGCAACCGGGATTAAGTTTCCCATTCACCTTGACATGAGCAGACCTATTAGCAGGAGGTAGAGGACCTGAGCTGTGGCTAGGGTGACAAAGCACCTTGTTATTTCTGCAGTCTGGGCTCTTGTTTTTCTTGAATCAGTCCCCAGCAACTCCATACAAAGGCCCTCTTTAAAAGGCATGCCCTTAGAAAAGCTGACTGTGAAGTCAAGAGCTGGTCTCTGTTCTGGCATGAGGACCATATTCCATATGGCAGCAGGCTGGTCCAGGCTGGCCCCACACCTGCTCATCGGAGAGCAGAACCTGCAGACACTCAGTGGAACTCTGAACCATTAGCAGAGAACTCCTCTTAGCAAGCCCCAGTCAGTGTACAGGCTGGTGAGATATTACAATGGGCGTCTTTGAAAAGGGCCCAAATACCTTCTGTCTCCAAACAGTACCAGCCAGAATTAAAACCAATCTGTTATTTTGGACAGTTTTGAAGAAATCCGAATTTCCTTTTGTACACTTCAGGCAAAATGTAAAAATGTAAAATAATTCATTGATATGCCCAAATATCAACACATTGTGCACATATATACAAACACCAAGTAAGTACATCATTTAATTAATTGAAAAAGTAATTTTATACAACAAAGAACAAAGTGAGACACAGGCTACAAGGGACTCAGAGATGAGTGGAAGGAGGAGTAAACAGCCACGTCATAAGAAAGTTCTCAATAGAGGGATCTACATTTGCTTTGGGAACACCCAAACCCTGAGAGAGGCACATGCCAACTGGGTTTTAAAGAGCCCACATCCAATGTGAGGGAAGAACAAAGCTCTAAGAAATGAATTATAGGGTAGGATCCTTTCTTCAATAAATATTTCATGTACATCTACCAAGAACGTAGGCTAGGCAGAACAACGCCCCCCTTCCTGGAGTCAGTGACTACGTTACCACATGGGGGCAGACTCTGCAGACGTGACGAAGACTGTGGTAGTCACTTTCATCACTGCGATCAAAAGGCCGTCCAGAGACGGCACAAAAGAGGACAGTTATTACAGCTGACAGTTGCAGGGAGGCTTCCGTGTTTGGTGTGTGAGAAAGCCTGAGAGCAGGAGCAGCTCAGTCCCTGGCGGCGGCCTGAGGCAAAGGCTGTTCACATCGTGGCAGACAGAAAGGAAGAACTCGGGCTGGACGAGGGGCGGGTATAACCTGTTCCTAGTGACCAACTTCTACTAACACTAGCTGCACTGCCTTCAAATCGTGCCATGAGCTGAAGATCCATCCAGATCTGAAGCAGGAGTCTGTTGGGGACATTCCAGTCAAACCATAAACTATTATGCCTGGTTCAAAAGAGAAACGGGCTTCCCAAAGAAACATTTTCCAAGGTCCAGATGCACAAGCACTCAGCAGCCTGGGGCTTTCAATATGTGAGGTCTTGCCCTTAAAAAACATTCCGTGTTTCCCCAGTGCAAAATATGCCCTTCTCTCTAATGCAGCAAAGCCTCACAGTTATAGCTGCATTACCTGTGCCCACAACTATAATTGTACTTATGTTCTTTTGCTTGCCAGGTGCCATGTTTTTAAAATCGTTCTGTTCTGTTTTTGGTTCGGATTCTCACTATAAACCAGGCAAAAAGTAGCAAACAATAACCATGCCACAGCATGAATATTATGCTTTGAAATCTCTATCTCCCAAATAAATTAATCCATTATTTCTTCAATGTGTTCATACTCAAATTTTTAGGACATGGCAAAATATAGCCAGATTATTTGCCAGAAGGCCCAAACCCCAATAGGGTCCACATTCCCATCTGAAATTTCATGAGCAATCTTTACCTTCTGTGTTTCTATTGGTGGTCCGGTCTTCTGGGCGCCCATCAGAACACCCCATTAAGAAAAGCTTCCAGAGACTGGAGAGATGATTCTGGTTTAAGAGCACTTGCTGCTTTTCCAGAGAACCTGAAATTGGTTCCCAGCACCCAAATCAGATGGCTCACAACCACCTGTAACTACTGTTCTAAAGAATGCAGTATCATCTTAGGGCTTCCTCAGGTTCTGACACACGAGCACACAGTCATACATAATACAACTCTCTCTCTCTCTCTCTCTCTCTCTCTCTCTCTCTCTCTCTCTCTCTCTCTCTCTCTCTCACACACACACACACACACACACACACACACACACACACACACACACACAAATCTCAACAAAAGAAAATAGAAAAGCATCTTGGAGTTTCTCTAGCCTCTATCTACGAATTCCTCCACACTTCTGAAAACCAGGTAAAACGCCTGACTAGAACTACACGGTCAGGTTCATCATAGCAGCAACCCTACAGGAGGAGCTTCTGTTATAGGCTAGTCACGCTAAGCAGACAGGAAGCTGCGAAGGCAGGTTGGAACCCATGGTAGTTATAACCGTCAGAGACCCACCCCTAGTGTCTTCTTCCAACCAGGCTCTATGTCCTAAAGGCTCCACAATTTTCAAACAGCACCACAAGCTGAGGCCTCATCATGAAAAACAAGAGCCTGTGTGGGCATTATAAGGTCAAGCTCTAACACTACAGATCTTGAGATGTGGCAATGATCCTACATTATTTGAGTAGGTCCAACCTAATTACAGGACTTCTTAAAGGTGGGGGCTTTTCCCAGCTATGACCAGAGATGAGATGATTCACAGATGCAATAATATTGTCCCTGAAGATTGAGGAGAGAATCCATAAGCCAAGAATACAGAGGCCCATGGGAATTGGGAAGGACAAGGAAACAACCTCTGGAGAGGAATACATCTTGATAACATTTCATGCTAATTCAATAAGATCTCCAGAATTACAAATTAATAAATGTGTGTTTTGAAGTTTGATGTCCTTTGCTACAGCAGCAATAAGAAATTAATGTAAGAGGTCTGTGAGGTAGAAAATGAGAAGCTCCATATTAGAGCATATAGCTCTCACTGAGAAACTTGCTTGTGATAAGGTGTGATAGTTTAAATGTTTGTCTTCTCTAAAACTCATGCCAGAACTTAATTGCCAGTATATTAGTACTAGGGGCGAGGTCTTTAAGAGGTTGTGTTGTAAGACTAGCCCCCTCAGGAGTGAGACTAATGCCATTATAAAAGGCTCACACCTGGCTCTTGCAACGTCCATCACAGCATGATGCAGCAAAAAGGCCCTTCACAGATGCTAATACCTGGTACCAGACTTTGCAGGCTCCATAATTTTGAACCTGTACCAAATTCTACGCATTATCTTACCCAAGGCTAATTATTCCATTGTATTAGCACAAAATGAACTAAAACATAGGAATCAATAAAACAATTGTCAGATGATTAGATGGACAAGCAAGAGCCAACATGAATAGATACCTCAGTGGTATTCAATTCATCTCTGTCCTTAGGGAACAGTGAGAATCTTCAGGGAAATGATAGAAAGGAAAGGCATAGAGTGACCAGAATTCAAACTCATGTAATTTGTCTGTTACTAGTCAGCCCTGAATCATAACATCTGAGAAGCCAACACTCATCAGGTACATGATTATACAGGCTTTCTAAGTGGGGTCCAGAGACTCCTGAGATCCCAGAGTCTCTTTCAAGAGGACCAGGAGTTCAAACATACTTTTAGAATAATACCAAGGCATTCCTTGCCTTATTTGAGTACACAATGGCATTAACAACATAAATGTACAGTGAGTTAAAATTGATGAACTTGGACTGGGTAATAAACACCTGTAATCTCAGTCCTTGAGAGATTCAAGCAGGAAGTGGGGGAGTGGAGGAGAAGGAAGAGAGACTTCAACTTAACAGTGTATATGACAAAATAAAAACAATGCATAAGCCAGCCCTTCTGTACAATGACTTTTCTCTAGGCAAACCATTTTGCCAAGGAAGAAGTGGGAACTGAACTAATCGCTGGTCTTGTGCAATACCGTTGTTCTTAGACTAATGACAGAGATGGCACTTACTAAGACCTCCTCCCTCCTTCAATAAAAGGCATTCGGCATTAAAAAAAAAAAAGCCAAATTACAATGCAGTAACAAGATTTCATGGGAGAATCCATGCCACCCAGCCAGACCTCCAAGAATATAGAAAGCATTCAACATTGTGTAAAACCCTGTAACAATGCAGGATTTTTTTTCTTTTGTTCTTTCTCTGTTGTAGAATATTATTTTAAGGTGTGTTACATTTTTTGTTTATGTTGCATTTGTTTAACTCTGTGGAACTGTGATACTGTGTCTGTCTAAAATACCTGATGGTCTAATAAAGAACTGAATGGCCAAAAAAAAAAAAAAAAGAAAAAGAAAAAAAATAATGTCTATGGTTAGTATTTTGCTTTGTAAACTTTGAATAAACACACACACACACACACACACACACACACACACACACACACACACACACACAGACTGGGGCATTTGGCAGACAACTGATCAAGTGAAGTGCTGGGTATGGTGGCAGATGCCTATAATGCCAGCTCCTATGAAGCCGAGGCAGGAGTGATGCAAACCTAAACCTGGCCGACAACACACAGCAAGTCAAGACCAGTGTGGGCGCTAGCAAGACCTTGCATCAAAGGAAACCAACAACAAAAAGAAAACAACTGATGAAGCTCTTAGCTTCGAGGGAAACTTCCAATTTTGGAAACCATCCACCTGCTATTGCCGGATTCTCTATTCTTACAGATTTTTCTGATCAGTCAGTGGTGACATTAAAATGTGAATTTTGTTTTTCAAAATTGCACAATAAAATGTATGAACATTTGTAAGGTCTATAACTGTTAGGGAACCAAAGCTTCTAAAATCAGGCATAGGAGAAAAAAAAAAAGGTCCATCCAAATAAAGGCTAATGGTTTTATTTTATTTTATTTTATTTTTATTTATTTTTGTTTTGTTTTGTTTTTCGAGACAGGATTTCTCTGTGTAGCTTTGCGCCTTTCCTGGATCTCGCTCTGTAGAATTCAAGGAGATCCGCCTGCCTCTGCTTACCAAGTGCTGGGATTAAAGGCGTGTGCCACCACAATAGGTGGTTGGACTTATAATTTTAAAGTAACAAATGGAAATTTTTTAATTTTCTGTTTTAACAACCAATACAGTCAATATTATATTTAATAATTTGAATAACATTCTAAAGAAAATTCATCTTTTCTATTCCTTTTCCCTTCCTCATAACTTAAATAGTAAGCCAGCTGTTGCCATGTTCTTAGAGAAGAGGGCCAAGCAATAAAGTAAAAAGAAAATGGACTTCCTGGGTCAGAGTTCCTCAAATGCAACATGTATATAAACAACCTGGGACTCCTGCTAAATTCATCAGGCCTGAGACGGAGCCTGATGAGGCTGTCTCTCTAACAAGTTTCCAGGTTGATTTCAATGTCATTTGTTCATCCATGGATCCCACTAGTTGGGTGGCATCTATAATGGGCCACCCGACTCTTTCTAGGCTACAGCACAAAAGTGACATAAAGAATCCTGCTCAAGCCACTGTGTGGCGTCTTTTAGTTCAGTCCTCTACCACTGACTGCTAACTATTAAAACTGACAGAGGTATCAGCTCTGTATTGACAAATGCATCAGCTCTACTCTAACTCCCCACCCACTCCCCACCCCCTCCCCACCCTGCCGCAAACCCAGCCAACAGCCTATTGGACTTCTCCTGGACATGTAACCAGCAAATTTAATTCAACGGATCTACAGCTAAACTCATTCCCTCACACACTGTGGTTTAACCTTCTGAACCATTTCATTGGCCCCTGTGTCTGCACGTGCTCATCTCTTTATACACAATGTGCTTCCCCTTTTCCTCATTTGCTCTCAAGCTCCAGCTCAGGCACTGTCATCTCTAACCTCTCTCTGGATTTGAGTTCAACGCGCCTTCCGACCTGCTCTTGGGGCTCTGTCCCTAAGCTGCTGTGTGGTGCCATCATCCTCCCGAGTTAGAAATTCAGCCTGTCCTGGAGTTCTCCCCTTTCCCTGCCACATCAAATCAGTCAGTGGGTGCTGATGAGTCTACGTATGCAGCCTGTCTCCTCTGCTCCTCCTCCTGCTGCCCACATTGCAACTATCATTCCTCCCAGGCATGAGCTAACCCATTCTATAATAAAAACATGGAGTTCTCAGACTTGTTTAATGGCATGCATGCCTTTTACCTTCTTGGCCCTAATTAACTGTTAAGCCCATCCATCATGAATCTTTTCCTCACAGATTGTGGTTTAACCTTCTCACCCACTTCCACTTGCCTCTCTGTGTTTACACAAGCTTATCTCTTTGTATAGAACGTACTTTTCCTTTTTCTTCAGTTGGTCTCAAGCTTCAACTCAAATACTATCTTTCCTAACCTCTGGTTTTGAGTTAAATGTGTTCAGTTTATGATCCTAGAGACACTTTTAGGTCTTCTTAGGTCCTTTTACCCTGAACTTCATTACCCATCTCCAGTTGCCTTCTAAGAGAAAAAAAAAAAAAAAAAAAAAAAAAAAAACATAAAATAAGCATACAAATGTAGACTATTTCAGTCCTCCTAATTGCCCTAAATCATAGGTAGTACTATTTCAGAAGATCCAGGATGCCAGGTATGAGCTTGTTTGTGTGTATGGCAGATACATGAGTATGTACTTGTATGTGTGCACATTTGTGTGCCAGTGCATGTGAACTTGGAAGCAAGAAGTAGCCGTTGTCTTCCTCAATCATTCTCTGACCACCCCACCTCCTGCTTTTCTTTTCCTTCTTTCTTTCTTTTTCTTTTTTTAAAAAAAAACAAAAAACAAAAAAAAAAACAAAAAAAAAAACAAAAACACAGGGTTTTCTCACTTAACTTGGAGCTTGCTGATTGGCCAGACTGATTGACTAGCAAACCTCTAGGGATGCTACTATTTCTGCCTCCCCCATGGTGGAATTAGAAGGAAGGCCAGCTTTTCACATGGGTCATAGGGCTCCAAACTCAGATCCTCATGCTTGTTCAGCAAGCACTTTACCGACTGGGCCATCCTCTCAACCCTGAACTGGGATCTAGCCCACTACTGTCCGGCCCACATTTCTTCTCCAGTGTTCCCCAGTCACAGAGAGAGCAAAGTTTGTGGGAAAAGAGAATCAGACCCTTAGGAAAGGGAAGGTTGCTCCAACGATTTGAGCTAAAACAAACAGTCAAAGAAGACCGACTCATGAGACAACAGATGAATGATAAAGTTAAGGGCAGCGGGAGATGAATATAAGCCGGCAGAGGTGAGACATTGACCTATGGTTCCCCAGAGCCCCTCGGCAAGGCACAGGACTAGCTGTAGAACCTTAACCAAGGTGGTTCCGGATTTAAACATTAAAGTGCACTGTGACTGTGCCATGTTTACCTCACTCCCTAGCCCTAGTTACAAGCAGCTAAAGTCATTCAAAAGCCCCTCAGACAGAAGATAGATCTGGTTCCGAATTCTATTATATAACAACATACAACTCGTACTTTATAAACAGCACAGAGTTCTACATGTCAAGTCAGCAAGATAATTCAATATGGAAAGACACTTGCTACCAAGCCTGATGATTCACATTTGATCCCTTGAACCCACATGGTGAAAAGAGAACCTATTCCCTCAAGTTGTGCTCTGACCTCTACAAGTATGCCATGGTACATGCTCTATCTCCTCCTCCTTTTCCCTCCCCACGCCCCCTTCTCTCTCTCACACACACACTGAACAAACAAAATGAAATAAATAAATGAATAAATGCACAGTGTTAATTGTGTGCTTACCAGTATGTGAAAAAGAATGTAATTCACTGAAGAGATATGCACAAAAAGGAGCCTAATTCTGAAGTCAGAAAACAGGATAGCAATCGTCTCTAAAACCAGCTCATTTCAATGTGGTAGACTATGACTATGGCAGGAGACTAAAACGAGAAGAAGCAGGATGAGTGTTTGTGGGAAGGACATAAGGAAAAGTGACTGCTAGACCTTGCCATGCCAGGATAGGACAGTCTTTCAAATTTTCTTGTTTCTGAAAATGCTCTGTCAGATATTCTAGGCCTACAGCCAAAGTTGGATGCCCCAACACTGCAAAGAAACACTGGGTGACTGTCCAGGCAGCCAGCTGTTTCTGTCATTTCACGCATTTTTAGGAAGCTGCTTGCTTGCACTTCCTGCTTGCTCAGGTAATATTATTTTCCTCCTCAGGTCTTGGATGGGGTTGAAGACTAGACAGTTAGAGTTACTATCCTCTCATATCTTAGCTAAGGTCTTATTATGTACAAGACTTAGACTCTTCAGGATAGGACAGCTATTGGATTAATCTCTGTAATTTGCCGATTACCTATGGTCTGGACATTTAGAACGTGTTTCTTGCTTGATGTTGTTCTTGTAGGTTGTAGTTCCTTTTTTATGTTATTACCTTTTTCTTTCTTCTGAACAATACTTGATAGTTGTTCCTATTGTGTATAGTTTTGTATCAGGATTAGAACCTTCTTATTTAGACATAAAAGGGAAAGTGTAGTGGGAATTCGATCCATTCAGTCAATGGCTTTGGGGTAACAAGCCCTAGGGTGTGATCTTGTCTGCATACATGACTGCTGAAGAGCTGATAGAGAGAAGTCGAGTGCTCTCTTTTGGGTGGTTGGATCAGGAGCAAGTAACAGCTTGTGGTTAGTTCTCATCGCTCTTGAGCAAAACATCAGGACAACAGCTGGATCAGCAGTGGTGTCTACTCTTCTGTTTCGTGAGTGTACCTTATTTGATTTCTTTCCCTAATAAATTTTACCTGGTCCACTGCATCAGTGTCTCACTTCAGATGAGTCATAGCAATGAAGCACAAGCTGGACAGGCTCAGTGCTCTTAGGCAGGGAAGGATGGTAAGAGATGAGGAAAAAAAGCAGACACCCCAGGACTGCTTAGCTAGCTGGTTGCTAGAACTTTTGCTTTTCTTCTGAGATAGAATTCACAGGAATTTTGAGCAGAAAATTGCTGTGATCTGATCTATTTTAAAGATTCTCACCCAGGGTGCAGGGAAGAGAACGGAGCATGGAGAGATGGTGTAGAAGCAGGAAGATAGGAGCAAATTCAACAATGCAAGTGAGAAACGCTGAGGCCTGAGCCAAGGCAGGGGCATTGAAGGTAGTGTCACCATTGGACTGGGAAGCACCTTGACTCTCGTGCCAGCACAGTGTGCTGACGGGCTGATAACAGAGAAGGTTTCAGAACTATTTTAACATTTTTACATAGAGGATCATAGAAGGAGGTGGTTCAGAGGAGACGGCAGACAGGACAGAATGTTTAGAAAGGGGGATGTTTAATTAAGTACAGGGCTAGAATGATAAAAAAAAAAATAATGGCATGAGCAAGAGTCAAAAGCAGGCCGGGTGGTGGTGGTGCACACTTTTAATCCCGGCACTGGGGAGGCAGAGGCAGGCGGATCTCTGTGAGTTTGAGGCCAACCTGGTCTACAGATTGAGTTCCAGGAAAGGCACAAAGCTACACAGAGAAACCCTGTCTCGAAAACCAGAAAGAGTCAAGAGCAGCACACAGAAGATGTAACAGAGTGGAAAGCAGATGCAAACACAGGGAGGATGACCTCACAGCATGAGGGTTTGCCTAAATTTAACCTCTGTTTAGGGATTTGGAACTAATTGGTTTTCTGTGCCTGCAGAATAGATGATTCTGAGGGACCGAAAAACAGTGATGTCCTTGTGGTTGTAAAAACAGGTTCCACAAGCTTTCTCTCCTATTAAAAATGCCCAGAGGTGAGCTTGGTGACAGACACCTCTAGTCTCCACGCTACAGAGGCAGATGCAGGAGGATGTCTGTGAGTTTGAGGCTACCAGGTCTACACAGTGAGTTCTAGGCCAGCCAGGAACACATCGTGAGAGCCTGTCTCAAAAAATAAAACTCACCCCCCAAAATGCCCCTGAGGAGAATCTAAGGCAGTCACATAATGGGATACAACACCACAGAGGGAATGACTGATCTATACTAGAAAGCATGGGCAAGTATAAATCTCAAAATATAACATTGCAAAGTCAGAAAAATAACATTTGTATTATCCTCTTTATGTAAAGTATAGAAACCATGGAAAAGTAATCTGTTTTTAGCAATCCGGCCCCACGATAAGAAGGAGTGGGTGGGGGCGGGGAAAGGCAGGCCTTCCAGGGCTGCTGATAACTATCCAGGCCGATCTGGGTAGTGATTACACAGCTGTCTTTGCTTAGTAAAAATTCATCGAGCTGTACGTTTCAATATTATATTTTACCTCAATATGTTTTTAAAATGCCATTACACCAGGCCATGCTTCCTGCATCCTGGGAAGAACAGAGCCATCCACTTAGAGTTCTTATTACAAATTAGCATTTCTCCAAAGCAAGAGCAGGAAAACATAAAACGTTTACAGGTTTCATCAAGTAATCTCCCTGGGACACTTGTACCTTTGGCTAAGGGGACAGGGAAAGGCCCCGATTTCAGGAAAGATGGAAAGAACGACTCCAATGGCTGTTCAGTCTAAAACACACAGATGTTTCAAGGGGGGATAGGTATGTTTTTGTAATGCTTTCTCCGTCTCTTGGGAAATGATGTGATGCTGTGCTCCGACGGAGCTGTCCAGTTAAGCGGCTGTTTTCTGTAAACAGGCCAGCAGAGCCTTAAGCTGCATGAAATGAGGGGCAGGGGACTTCTGAGAGCACCACAGAGCACCAGGGGGATTTGGAAAGTGTTCATCCAACAAAACCACCAGCCATTTGTCTCTATCTGGCCACCTTTAATGATTTAAGAGCTCTGTGTCATGTTATCATCAATCTATTACCACGATGGAGCAGCTCTCAGAACTGGGAATTTTTAAATGCAACTATCCGTGACCTAAATTTCCTGCTGGTCCTGTCGGCCCCAGTTAGGCCTGTTTGTCTATCATCAGGGGAATCAATATAAATAATAGAAGCAGGTCAGTGTCTGACTTTCCAAAGCCTCACTAAGAAACACTAAATCACACTCCTGTAATAGGTACCAGCTCAGTGTGTCCACTCTTGGCTTGAACTATTGGTAGATTCTGTCCCAATTATAAAATGTCCCACAGATGGTGGTGAGCCACCATGTAGGTGTTGGGACTCAAACCCAGGTCTTTTAGAACAGCAGCCTGTGCTCCTAACTACTGAGCCATCTCTCCCCGCTTGCCTGCTTTTTAATATGTCCAGGAAACAATCCCATAACTCTTAGCATGCAGCAGAAATGATATGAGTTTGAGTTTTGACAACCTAAGAGATATCTGAAAACATAAAATATAAATGTTAAGTTATCGCCATGAAGAATGTGATAATGAATTCTTCAGCCTGTGTGGAATGTGACTTCCAGGATTCTCAGGGCAAGGCTAAGAGAGCAAACGCTGGGAAGGATGGGAAAATACTGATGAGAGGGCAATGGTTGAGCGGCCACCTTGAGACCTGTTTCTGTGCACTTCACATCCCACATTGGAGCAAGGAGAATGGCCGTTAGTGGCCAAAGCCTGGGCTCCCTTAGGAGAGTGACTTCTCAGGAACAGAACGCTGTTGCTCACATTCACAACCTCCAGCTCAGGTGCGGGTGAGGTCTTGTCTTCCAGCGACAATGCAGTTGGCAGTGCCGCCGTCTAGATCTACTGAATGATGGGACAGAGGCCAGAAGCAAAGCATGAAGTCAGCAGTTTGCCCACAGTCCTTGCTCTCCATTCTGACCTTGCTCCTTTCTGGTCTCCACTCAAAACTCACCAGGTTCTCCCTGGACTCAGCAAATCAAGCAATTCCTCCTCTAAGACACAGATGTCTAGAAGGCCGAACTCTTTCCAAGACAAAACTGCATTTAAAAAGAGAAGCAGCACCCTGAAAAGAAGCAAGATGACTCCTTGGTGGCTGAATTTCTGATTTAATGGTAACTGGGAAGCATTTTGGCATAGAAAATATTTCTGGGTTTCCTCAAATTAGATTTTACAGAAAATAACTGAAGGGCTCTTAGTATCGTTCTCCTATTTTTAAAGTGCACTGATATAAATTTAGAAGGTAGATTTCCTACTTCTGTAAAGGAATGGTACCAAAGGCTATAATTCAAGCCACTGCACAGCATTTAAATCTCAGGGTCTCAAGTTCTTGCACAGCGCCTCACTCCTCACCAGGCTCTTGTGGGAAATAAATAAGATGAGCCCTCAGCTTTAAAGTGTGTGTGCTAGCGCTTCCATCACTACTACTTGATTACCTTGCTCTCCAAAGGGGGCTCCTATTTAGAGGGCTGGTGAACTGGATGTATTTACACACCCTCCAACTCCCCCGCTACACACACACCCCAAGACTGGCCATTGGTTAACGGGATACTTCAGTCAATGAGGTGCTGCACTACCACATCCCAGCCCTGCCCGCTCTTTCTGGCTGCCCGGGGAACAACTTGGACACGGATGTATAACGTTACAAAGCAAGGAGCCTGATGCCTGCGTTCAACCCAACTGATCCCATGGAGCCTCTGGCTTTCTTCCTGGCCATGTAGAGACACCAGAGGATCCAGCGTAAGTAAGGATGGATAGCAGTTCTTGTGACAAGCTTTAAGAACAATGAGACCATAGGGAGTCAGGGATGTACATGTATCTCAATGATACATTCCCAGCAGAGCTCTGCCCCTGAACGCTGGCAGGAACAGTGACAATACACAGGTCGCTTCAGAGTTCCCTCACGGCTGTACAACCATGGTGTGCCTCGTGCAGCCATGCACGTTCAGAGATGCAGGCCTTCGGATTTGCTTTCCCCTTCCTCTATGACTTCCCATCTCCCTCACCCTGTGACATCAGGATTATGCCGGCATTTCCTTTAAAGTAGTTCCATATAAAATTTGCCATCAACTCTATTTCCTAAGAAAATGAGAAAAAGATACTGAGAGACCACAAAAGCAAATTACATAAGAGGAAGAATGCCAGAGCCCCAGAACTATTTGATTGATAGGTGTTTATTGTTATAAAATTTCCTCTTAGAAGTATTTTTGCTGTGTCTTACAGTTTTTATTATGGTGTTAGCTCAATTTTATTTGTCTCAAAATATTTTTTTTACCCATTCATTGTTCAGGAGCATGTTGTCTAATTTCCACGTATTTGTTAATTTTCCAAAAGGTCTTCTGTTATTGATTTTCATGCCATTGTAACTTCAGTCTTTTTTTATTCAGATATTTCTGTGGCCTTTTAAGTGACTTATCCAGCTGAGCCAGCATGCCAACCCTAAAATATATTCTAATAGGAGTTCCAGAATTTAAAAATAGAGAAGAAACACATTGGATAAGATAATACATGTAAATTTCTAAGATTGGTTAAAAGCATAAAACACTAGATACAGGATGTACAACACCAGATACAGGATATACCAAGCAGGGTAAACATTAAAAAAAAAAATCCAGAATTAAACATTACAAAACTAAAAAAAAAAAAGAAGTATTAAAAATAAAAAGAGGAGGAAAGGACCATACATACAAAAGTCTGAAGAGCAATTTGATGTGACTCACACACATGGAAACTAACATCCTAATGTTGCAAATGTCTCACCAACAGCAGGCGGACACAAAGGAATCAACAGTCAAAGTACTGGGCTGGGAAGATGGAGCGGATAAAGCATTTGCTGAGCAAGCATAAGGACCAAAGCTTCGAGCCCTAGGACCCATGCAAAGCCAGATGTGGTTGCGTGTATGCATCGGCAATCCTTCACTCCTACAGCATGATGCGGGCTGGACATAGGAGGGCTCATGACAGGCCCTGAGCCGGTTATCTTGGCTTATGTGGTGGTGAACAACGGGAGATCCTGACTCAGACAAGGTGGGAGGTGAAGGCTAACACCCAAGCTTGTCCTCCGACTTCCACATATGTGCCATGGCATACGCATCTCACACACACACACTCCAAGAAAAATGTCAAAGCCCTGGTTATCTTTGAGTCCCTAGCTTCTACTATAACGCTAAGTATACCCTAACACACACTGAAAATGTTGGTGGAATAAATGAACTGTATTCTCCATCTTCACTTCAATCAAATGATTAAATCAGACATTTGGAAGAATAAAATGAGACTCACATTAATGAAGTCTGAAATTGGTTTATTTGCTCATTTTGTTAAAATTCTGGGAATTCGATGGGGGTGTGCGGTACATTCACCACAAAGTTAGAAACATCTGCCGACATGAAACAGTGAGTCCCCACACCCCTGTCTCACCCTATGTCCCCAGTAAAAACAAATGCCTTTTATTCAGTAAAGTTAGCGTGGAGAGTTCTGAGCATAATAAAGATTCCTATCAGCCATGCAAATGCTGCTGCTGCACAGCGCGCGCGCGCGCGCGCGCGCGCGCGCACACACACACACACACACACACACATACACACACACAACATTGTGCACATTTGCTGCAGACCATGGTGACTGCAGACAGGCAGGCTCACTCCGATTTCAGCTTACTCTGGGGTTTCCTATTCTGCTGACTCCAGCTAACACCTCCCCCACAGTGGCTGCATATTTTAGCCATTTCCATGGGATTTCACAGAAGTTTGAACTGAAATATAGAAAGAAACTCATAAGCTGCCCTAAACAAACAGAGAAACACTTAAATCACTCTTAGAGTTAATAACTTTTCCACTTAAGAGCAAATATTATTAGAAAAGAAATATATTTTTTCTTAAAACTATGTAATAAGATACATTATAGCTTGCTTCAAGTTTTTGAGTTTCCTGTCTTTACAAATGAAAATGCTGGATGTACAAATTCACTTAATACAAAAAACATGTAATCCAAGTTGTTAAAATATAACTAAAATACTACTAAATTTACTTTTCCCCTGTATGTGTAATAAGAGTGAACAGCATTTTAATGTGAGTCGTTTTGTGGGTTTGTTCAATTCTGTACTTGTGAATCCTTCCATTTTATCTAGAATTGACTCTATGGAATCTGTCCTCCCCTGACTGAAAAGCACCATGAATGGGATTCACACAGGCTGTCTACACTTGCCTTTCCTTCCCGCTCAGAACACGTGTGAAGAGGAGACAGGTGACTGGTTTAGAGCACTGTCACCTTGCAGTTTGCCTCCATGGATGGCATAAAGTAGGAGATGGATCAAATTGTTCTTTTTGGAAAGCCAAACAAAATATTTTCTGAAACTTGAGAAATGAAAACTAACATTTAGCAGGATTACAAGAACAAGAAACCTGGTCTGATATCCTGCATAAATTTCCACCTTCTATACGTCCTGGTGTTTAGGATGGCAGAGACTAGTCAGTAGGTATCTGACACATGTTTAAGACTAAAGTTGTACTAGTTTCCACCTTGGCATCCACAAATGGTCTAACAGTATAACAGATGCCTTGCCCTTCATGTCTATATGACAATGCAGCCCAGAACATTCATGTGAAATGTAAACACCTCATCAAAGACAGACTTAGTCAATCCCATCAGCATTGCCGATGTAACCAATGCCTTTCCCAGATTGTAATTAGCTAGAAAGGGTAACCTGCTAACAGGGCTGAATGTAAAATGTCCCCAACAGGCTCAGATATTGAAGCGTTATGTCTCCAGATGATGACGCTGTTTGGGTGGTTGTGGGAACTTCTGCACATGGGAGCTAGCTAGCAGCGCTGTTAACAGGTGCCGTGAAAGGACACAGAGGGGAATGGGTTCTAGATGGAAGCCAAAGGTTTTTAGAGAGGAGGTAATGTAGAGCTTAGGTCTCCAAGGATGAGCCTTTATATGGTGCACCTTCAAGAAAAGTTTGGTACTGGGATGTTAAAGCAGAGCTTTTCTACTGTGTGATCCTGAGCCTTGTGAGCATCAGGAAGTGGAAGTGGTTTGGGCTGACATAGAGAATGATGAGCCTTACAGCAATTATTGGCATTGGAGGTAGAAGGGGGACGCACAGCACTAAATGTCCCTCAGTGCCCAACACAGTCCTGCACAAGAACTGTGGAGTCCAAAACACTGACTGCCTCTCTTCAGGAGGAAAGGGTGGGGAGGCTGTCTCCACTTAGGAGCCTCTACATATCCAAATCAGCAATGACAAAGCATCAAGGATGCTTCTTTAAAAGTTCTTTCGCAGTCAGAATATAAATGGAATTCTCCACATTTGGAGTAATGAAAGGTACTCTTGTGTGCATGTACACACACACACACACACACACACACACACAAACACACACACACACACACACACCACTACTTGAATTATTTCAATTTAACTGTGATTACAATCTATAACTGAGACTGTTAGGCTTTCTTAATTAAACTTTTTTCTAAGGTTAATTCACAACAAATGAACAATTTTCAAAATAAAAGCATTATATATAAAATTCAATAAAACTGGCTCCAAGCTAATTAAGTTTATTTTCCTTCTGTGATAGCCTGACCTCCTTTAAGCACAGCATGAACACTCTGGGAAAGCACAAAAACTGCAAACCAGCTATTAACACAAAATCTCTGCTAGGAGAGTAAGTGCATAAGGTGGAACTCCTCCACCAGTGGCATTTTCCCATCCTTTGTCCCAGTAGTGATCATGAGAAGTGACTGCATGCCAGGCATGTTACACACACACACACACACACACACACACACACACACACACACACACACACACACACACATTTGATCTTTACTGCAGCCCTGTGAGACAGCTCTATGATTATTCCAGAATACAGGCTGAGTTTCTCCTTCCTTCAAAACCTGTCTTTCAATCCCACCCCCTCCAAGTCCTTCCTTAACGCCTCTCACCTTCCCCATTAACTGTTTTCTGCCTCCCCCGGCCCCACTCTGTTCTGTGTGTCTCTTCCATAGTCATCATAGTTCATCCTGAAGTTTCCTCTGCGTGTTTCTCTTTCTGCTACCTCACCAAGGATGGAGTCCATCTCATTCATGTGTGCATCCCTATAGTGCCCAGCAGAGATTCTTGCACAAGGAACAAGCCAAACAAAAGTTTGTTGAACTAACAGTATTAATATGGGGGAAAAGAAGAAAAGAATTTAGCAACAGCTTTGAAAACAAAGGAAGAGTTTTGAATGAAAAGCAACAAGTAATCATTCTGTTTCTGCAGATGAGAAAACAAAAGCAACCTCAGGAATTATGATATAAACATAGATATGAGTTAAGCCTTAAGTCATAATTATACTGAAAGAAAACACAGATGAATATTTGCATCATCTTGAGAGGTAGAAGACTTCAACATAACACCAAAGGCAAAACCAAGTGGAACTAGGCTGGAGAGAGCCAGCTCATAGTGAGGCTTCAGGATCCCAACTCCCATCCTGCCACTGACATAGTCTGTCTCCTCACCTGCCAAGTGAGGGGAACAATAGCTGCTGCACATAGATGCAGGGGTAAGTGGAGGATGGAAGGCATTCCATAACATCTTCCATGAAATTTCAAAAAACAAAGCAAGGAAAGAAACAGATTTGGCTGCATAAAAATCTGTGCTTAAAAGTATCAATAGTTAATATCAAATGGCAAACATTGTGTGTGTGTGTGTGTGTGTGTGTGTGTGTGTGTGTGTGTATCACATGAACATGAATATCATTCACAAACTGGAAGAAAACTTCCATAGGAAAAAAACAGATAAGGATAAAAGGAAACCCCCCTCCTCCAAAAGAAAGCAGAATTTAGTATTTCAAGGTATGTTAATGTAGGCAACTGGGACAACCAGACATGAAAAACACCCACCTGACTTAAGTAATTACAATGTGTTAAAGAGGACTGGTTTGGTTTTTGATTTCGCTCTTAAATCGGCAGCACTAAATGATGGTGCCGTGCAATCAGCAACTTCTGGAACTTTGTACAGCACTAAAGTTGGTGTATTGCTGTTGGCCCTTTGCCAATACTGAAATTCTTTAAATGCCTCATAATGTACAAAAATTAAGTATTTATGTTAAAGAAATAATAATCGATATGTACAAAGGCATAAACTTCAGCCTTATTTATAAGGTAAGATCTGGGCATGAGCTACTGATCCAATAGAATGATGAGTACATTAAAGGTATGATCGTGAGAGCTGTGACTGTATGGGAGACATATAATGGCATGAATAACACAGAAAACTATGGATGGGTGTTGCTGAATGGGTCTGTCTTCATTAAAACACCAATAATGACCTATATGTGTGTGTGTGTAGAAAGGACATGAATAGAAGCATGCCAACATACTAAGAAGATCTCTAGATATTGAAACTATAGTCACTTTAGCAAGCCGTAATGCATTAATTTTGTATGGTAAGCATATTTTCATAATTAAGAAGATTGTAATCTTTCCCCCAAAGGAAAGATTCAGATGCCCTGACAATAAAATATGCATGCGATGGTGGCTGCACTATGCTCCTCGGGAAAAGAATATAACACTGAGCTCCCACTGGCTGCAGAAGCCACAGAAACTGCAATGATAGAGTTAACTAACTGCTAAAGCAGCTAAGGGAGTATCTCATGCTTAATGCTCAGATTGCAAGAGAAAAAAAAGGAAACTAAGTAACAGTGGATAAAACTAAAGCCATAATCTCATGCTTACTCAGCAGCAAACAGAAAAAACAAAAACAAACATTAATTATGGAAGATTAAGTGTTCTTCATGGTCACACTTGTAGAAATATTTCCAGTGTGTTTATCTATGCTGTAACTCATTGCTTTCTGCACATTTGAAGAAACTCCTTTGGCTCTTGGTGCAAATACTTGGTCACAGCAAAGGGAAAACATTAGTTCATGCTTAAAAACTTGGAAGCCGGTATATGTATTTACATGTTTACTAAATGTGTGTGAGTGTGTGCTAGTGTGTGTCAGTATGTGAGCATATTTTGTGGCTTTCCATCTGCATAATCAAAAAGGCCTTAATTTCAAACAAAGCCAATATGCAATCAAATGCATGCAGTCTTGTCCTCCTCAGTTGGCAAAGAAGCAAGTAGACCACTGTGCTGCTAGTGTGTACATTCACTCTTCCTGACAACCCTGACCAAAGTCCAAAAGGCACCAGGAGTGAGAGCTGGGCCATTAGTGTGGAGAGCAGGCCACTGGCTTTTATTTTTTTTTTATTTTTTATTTTTTTTTGGTTTTTTTTTTTCGAGACAGGGTTTCTCTGTGTAGCTTTACGTCTTTCCTGGAGCTCACTTGGTAGCCCAGGCTGGCCTCGAACTCACAGAGATCCGCCTGCCTCTGCCTCCCGAGTGCTGGGATTAAAGGCGTGCGCCACCATCGCCCGGCTGGCTTTTATTTTTAAACCAATGAGAAAAGACCCAGTTGAAGACTCAATTTTATCAGTAAAATAACCGTGAAAATATAAAAGAGGTCAAATAAATACCCATTTAAGTTGCTTATCCACTGTCCATCCTCTACATAATGACACTCAGTTTTCTCCTGGGTGGCTACCGATCGTATGTCAGCTCCTATGGAAGTTTTCCCTTCACTTCTCAACTTTAATAATTGACAAGTAGCCCAGCAATGGCCATGGAGGAAACGCCCTCCCTTGAGGGAATGACCTGCATCAGACAGATGGCCTGTGCCAGGCTCACTGGAGACAGGGACCAGGACCTTCCCCTTAGGCTCTTGAGAAAGAAGCACGCTCTTCTGGCCTAGTCCAGACTTCTCACTGCTAATGACACCTTCACTGCTACTTGGAAAGAGCCTCTCTCCCTAAAAAAAAAAAAAAAAAAAAAAAAAAAAAGCACTAAAGAGAGAATGGAACTAAGTTATACACTCCTGACAAACCTCCTCATGAAGGCAAATTCAACCATGCCGAAACCACCAATTACATTAATTACAACCTTTGTCATAGGAAAGCAAAAGAAGTTAATAAACATGGGGGATTTGGAAACTGGATGGCTGCCTCCTTTCCCCATTGCAGCTGCCTATCTTAGTCACCACAGGTTGCTATAACAAAAATACTCTAGGCTAGGTGGCTTAAACAATAGACATATATTCTCAAAGTTCGAGAGTCTGGGGGAATGTGAGATAAAGGTGCCCGCAAAACAAGTTCTAGTTGGACTCTCTTTCTGGCTTACAGACATTGCTGCCTTCCTTCTGTGTCCTCAGTTTGTATGTGTATAAATTAGAGAAAGAAATAAAGACAGCAGTAGAGTGAAATCGTGCATATATACATAGAGAGGGGAGGAGGAGGAAGAGAAGAGAGACACCCTGGTTTATCTTTATAAAGACACCAATCCCAGTATGGGGTTCTCATCCTCATGACCTCATCTAAATGTAAATACCTCTAAAAAGCCTCTGGTTTACTTACAAATAAGAAATTTTCATTTCCTCCCAAAAAGCCATCACATGGAGAAGCAGTTATTCAACACAGGAATTTACACATCCTGTCCATTAACAGTCCCCAGACTGCTTTTCCACACAAAACACGGGCTGGAGTTGGTCATCCTGCGGCCCTCCAATCACTGTACTGACACGCATCACTAGAATGTTGGCTATATCCATAGGTACATATCATTGCTTAACCTCGAAGACTAGTTTAGTGCTGGAATAGAACATCATTCAGTAAATATTTGCAGAGCAGTAAGAGGGAAAGGAGGAGGAAGGGGAGGAGAGGGGGAGGGGAGGAGGAGCAGCATCGGTGGCCAAACCTCTGCTGACCAACCGACTTCATGAATCGCTGCATCCCCCACCCCATGCCCCCAAAGAAAGATGAAGAGGATCCTCCCCAGCCACGGTGAAGGAAGATCTGCAAAGCTGTCTGCTAACCTGCTCCTCCAAGCTTTAAAAAGACCTTCAAAGGCCAGGCGGTAGTGGTGGTGCCTTTAATTCCAGCACTTGGGAGGCAGAGGCAGGCAGATCTTATTGAGTTCGAGGCCAGCCTGGTCTACAGTGTGAGAGCCAGGACAGGCACCAAAACTACACAGAGAAACCCTGTCTCAAAAAAAAAAAAAAAAAAAAAAAAAAAGACCTTCAAATGAGGGAGAGAAGGGACCCCAAGGGAAGAGCTGATGCCAGCAAGGATGGGATGATGCCGCAGAAAGCAGAGATGCCCGAACAGAGCAGGCAGAGGAAGCCGGAGGTGCTGGAGATGCCAAGGGAAATGTGTACGTCTTTGATGACTGTACAGTTTGAAACACTGTCTTTACCAAGGTTCATGAAGCACTGGCCTTTGCTTGACTGCTTTTAAGCCGTGTAGTTAGCACACAGACTACTTCACTGTTTTACAGGGAAAGAACTTGAATCGCCACCAAACCGAGCTGGACTAACATGGAGGAAACACCTTTCCCTGAGCTGTGAGAGATTCCTCTTGGCTCCCAGGAGCGATTACCTGATATTGACACATGTTGCCACCTTAGCACAAAACACCTTGTGATAAGGGAAAACTCGAAATTCATTTTTACATCCTCTGCCCCCTCAAGCACCAACATATACTTAACTCCCTTAAAACCAGAGACCTGGCGGGGAGGTGGTGGCGGCGCACGCCTTAAATCCCAGCACTCGGGAGGCAGAGGCAGGTGGATCTCTGTGAGTTCCAGGCCAGCCTGGTCTACAAAGTGAGTTCCAGGAAAGGTGCAAAGCTACACTGAGAAACCCTGTCTCAAAAAAACAAAAAATCAAAACAACAACAACAACAGAGACCCGTTGGGACCTGACCCCCCACCACTGGTGATGCTAGTATGTGGGGCAACCTGGCTTTGCGTTGACATCACTGAGATGGCTTTCCTTAAAAGAGCAGTGATTCCTTTTCTAAAAGACTGTGGATCTTCAGAATGAGAATTCCGCCATTTTCATTTCATTTCCTGACAGTTGGAGTCAGCTATGAAGAGATGTTCAAAGACATGCTTACATCAGTCCTCACTCCAAACCTTCCCTGTCCACAGCATCAGTGGAGACCTGATTAGATTTTACGTTAGCTTTCTGATCTTGGTAGTCTACACAGGAAGGAGTTTAGAAGCTCTTGTATACTATGAATGACTGCTGGCCTATATCCTTCCTGAAATACCATGATTGTTTATTAAAAGTTTCCTTAATAAAGTTAAATACAGTTCGGCTTAGAAAAAAAATGAGATACTTGCTAAAGAAAAAAGTAGGAAATGTACTTCAAGGTATGGGCAAAGGTAAGGACTTTCTGAATAGGACCCTACTTGCTTAGGAAACAAATTAAACAAGTAACAAATAGGACCTCATGACCTTAAAATTTTTCTGTACAATAAGGGAAGTAGTCAGTTAAGTGAAAAGATAGCCTAAAAAATAGGTGAAACGTATTTTCCAGATATAAACTCAACAGAGGTTAAGTATCTAGACCATTCAATGAACTCGAGAAACTAAATCAAGAAAACAAATAACCCAATCAAAAAGGGGCTATGAACCTAACACAGAGTTCTCAAAAGAAGAGGACAAGGAAGAGGAGGAGGGAGAGGAAGAAGAGAGAGACAGACAGACAGACAGATGACTAGTAACCCTTTAAGAAGGTGTGTAACATCATTATCATCAGGGGAATGCAAACTCCAGTTCCTTGGCGACCCCACCTCATTAAGAATCTGTGACAACAAAGGCTGGTGAGGATGTTGGGAAAGGAGGATGCTTGTGCGCTGTTGTTAGAAGTACACACTGTGTCATCAGTACAGAAATCAGTAAGGAGGATGCTCCAAAAGCTAAATATATAGCACAGCTACACAACTCCTGAGAACACACTCAAAGCACTCCAATCCTCCTACACA
Source organism: Peromyscus maniculatus bairdii (assembly GCF_049852395.1). Lineage (NCBI taxonomy): Eukaryota > Metazoa > Chordata > Mammalia > Rodentia > Cricetidae > Peromyscus > Peromyscus maniculatus. The sequence goes on from NC_134861.1 coordinate 69,721,414, forward strand.
GACACTGGCATGGCCATATTCCTTATTGCTCTATTCATAATAGCTAGGAAATGGAGTCAGCCTAGATGTGCATCCACTAATGAATGCATAATGAAAATATGGTGTATACACACAATGCAGTTGTAGTTACCTAGCTCTAAAGAAAGGTGAAATTTGAAGGGAAATAGATTGAACTGGAAAATATTACACTAAGTGAGGTAACACATGCCCAGAAAGAAAAACACTGCATGTTCTCTCATATTAGAGCCTGTGTTGGAATTTAAATTTCCTTTTGATATTTAACTTGGAGTGCCTGTAGGAGTCAGGAAGCTATAAAGGGTCTATGGAAGAGGGACTTATTGGGAGAAGGGCAGCAGAACACACGTGACATGAAGGAAGGGGTTATGCTGGGGCTAAAAGTTTAAACAAGAATGGGCTAGTGTAGGATACTTTTAAAGAAAGCATTGGAGGAACCAGGCTAGTCAAACACACAAGTGGGAGAAACAGTGGATTAACCAAAACTAAGCATGATGGAAGCATGCTTAAGAAGCATGATGGAAACCCACTACTTTGTAAACTAAATTTATAATGACATTTATAAAAAGGAGCTTGGGGGTTTGTAGAGATAGCTCAGCTCTTTAGAACCCTAGCTGTTATTCCAGAACACTCAAGTTCAATTTCTAGTACACACATGGTAGCTCACAAGCCATCAGTAACTGCAGTACCTCCACGGGCACAGCATGTCTGTGACACAGATATACATGCAGACAAAATGCATACACATTGAATAAATAAAGTTGAAAATGAATAGATAAATAAATAGATAAAGATTTTAAAGAGGAGTTTGAATGAGGTGCCCTGCATGGGTGGACAAGACATAGAAGACATAGGCTACTAAATGAAAATCTCAGTGCCAGGCATGGGATACCTCCCTATGAGTTATTCATCAGAGTGCCCACCAAAAGCCTCCAAACGACACAGGCTATGATTGCTCTTAGGTGCCCACTTTAACTGCATGTAAGACCCTATTCTGAAGGCACTGCACACTGGGTTTTAGGATATAGAAAAATCAAGTTGGACCTGACTTGAAAATGTCCTCTTTGTTGGCTAGATTTTAGAGTGGCAAAGGTGTTTTAGAGTATCTATTGCTGTGATCAAACACCATGACCAAAGCAACTAGGGGAGGAAAGGGCTTATTCATCTTATGCTTCCATAGCCTAAGTTTTTCATCAAAGGACAGGAACTCAAGCAGGGCAGGAACCCGGAGGCTGCTGCTTACTGGCTTGCTCACCATGGCCTGTTCAGCGTGCTTTCTTATAGAACCCAGGGACACTAGCACAGGGGTGGCACCACCAATGATGGGCTGGGGCGTCCCCATCAATCACTAATTAAGAAATGCCTTACAGCCCAATCTTATGGTAGCATTTTCTCAATTGAGGCTACCTCCTTTCAGATAACTCTAGCTTGTGTCAAGTTGACATAAAAACAAACGAACAAAAAAACAAGCCAGGTGGTAGTGGTATACTCCTTTAGTCCCAGCACTCGGAAGGCAGAGCCAGGCCAATCTCTGTGAGTTCAAGGCCAACCTGGTCTACAGAGCAAGTTCAAAGACAGCCAGGGCTACACAGAGAGATCCTATCTCAAAAACAAAACAACACAAAAAAACAAAATCTAGCCAGTACAACTGACCCCTTGACATACACATCACTGTTAGGCCACAATCTTTCCTTTCTTGTTCATCCCCAAGTTGACACATTAATATCAATATCACAATATATAACATTTTACAAACTTAAAAAGATCCAGTCTTTACAAATTCAAAGTCTCTTTTAGAACTTAAAATCTCTTTTAAAATTCAGTCTCTCAACTATGAGCTCCTGTAAAATCAAAAACAAATTAAAAACATCCTTATTTCAAGAGGGAAGAACCAGGGTGCAGTCACAATCTGAGCAAATCCAAACTCCAGGGGTAAATAACTCAATGTCCCATATCTGGGATTCACTCATGATCTTCAGGGCTCCTCCAAAGGGCTTGGGTCACTTCTCTGGCTCTGCCCTCTGTAGCACACACAGCTTGTCTCCCAGGCTCCGGCTGGCTTCACTCCACTGCTACTTTTGATCTTAGTGGTCATCCCCCGGTACCGGCATCTCCCAAACGCTGGGGTCTCTCCTGCACCTGAGCTGCACTTTCACGCATAGCCTCTCCTAGGCTCTCTTCATGGTGCCAAGCCTCAACTTCTCTGCATGAGTCCTCAGTCCTAGGCTTCCAACTGCCAATGAGGCTGCCCCTTCACCCCTGGCCTTTCCTGGCCTCTCACAATACCAAGTGTCAGCTGCTCTCCATGACCCCTTCATGCCTTCAAAACCTGTACTACTTGGGTGACTCTTACACATTACCAAGTCAGGCTGTCAGCACAAGGTACAACCCTGGCCATCTCCAGAACACAGCCTCTGTGTGCTGACTCTGAGGAAACACTTCCCAGAAGACTTCACCTCAATGACGCTGGTTCTTCTTAATCCCCAAGAATTTCTTAGCTCCAGCTGTCCAACATTAATTATCCCAGTAACTCAAAGGTTTCACTTCAATGGTGCTGGTCTCTTTATTAATCATGGCTGACTCTTCAGCCCCAGATAACAGAACAACAGAATTTTAATTCAAAACAGCAAATGACTCTGATAGAGTCTTTGGACTTGCCTCCTGAAACTTCCCAAGCCAGGCCTCCATCCTCTGCACTGCTCGTAACATTCTTGTCTTCCAAGCTCCTACAGAACATTGCACTGAGCTCTCTCAACACTCAATGGCGTTTCCAGCCCAAAGTTCCAAAGTCCTTCCACAATCCTCCCTAAAACATGGTCAGGTCTGTCACAGCAATACCCAACCACATTGGTACCAACTTGCCTTAGTTAGGGTCAGTTTTGTTGTATTGAAACTCCCATGTTTCATTATGCTCTTGCCTGCCCAATGGTAGATTCCAACCTACTGCAGATTAGCATGGAAGCAAGGCCCACAGGACGGAGCGACTACACAGGTCACCCATCTCTCTTCCCCATCTGTAACTGGGGAGCGACTACACAAGTCACTCATCTCTCTTCCCTATCTGTAACTGGGGAGATGGCATTCTCTCACCCTCCTCACGGTTTTCCTGTGATAAGAAAATGGATAATGGATATTTTAAAATGTATGAGCACACAGTAAATGCTTATCTTTGGGTAAGACTGAATATCTTTAAAATATTATAAAGGCTGGGAGTATAGTACAGTTATAAAACAACTATCTAGCTAAATGCGAGACTACAGGCTTGATTTCCAACATCACAAAAACATTGTAAAACAACAGTAATTGCTGATGAAGTTCAGCTCAGGCGGGGGATAGTCAGCCAGGGCCAGACATCCATGGGCCCATCCTTGTCCACCCTTGTGGCACCAGGCAGGTAGGTCCCATTATGGTGAGCAAATATGTGGTGGAGAAATGGAAGAGAAAGGGAAGTGGAATGGTTCATGTGCTGTGGAAAGAGGCAGAAAGGAATAAGAGAAGGCAGTGAGGAGCAGGTTGATGTGGGAGGTCTGCTTGCCACCTGGGGCCATGGTGATATCTGGGCCAGGCGGATGCCAAGGGCCATGTATGGGTCCTTGGTCCTACCACAGCCGGGGTCCCTGTGGATTCTATGACCCATGTTGCCACCAAAGGCCACAAGGATGCCCAGTGCCTAGGCTACCACTTGTGACCATATAGATGACCAGGGGCCACCACCAGAGCCAAACTGATCTGGTTGGCCTATGCTGCCACCTGGGGCAGTAGTATTGTCCAGACCTGAGCTGCTGCCAGAAACCATGTCTGGGTCCGTGGCCCTAAGAAGGCTGGGTCTGTGCTAATGTCTGTGGCCCATTTTGCCACCAAAGACCACATGGACACCTGAGGTCTGTGCCGCAATCTGCAGCCTTGTTGGGGTCCGAGAGACGTGCTACCACCAGAACCATGCTGGTCTGAATAACCTCTGCTGCCACCCAGGGCCCTGATGGCATGGGTGTGGGGGTGCTGGCTCCACCCCCTTGCCCGAGGTGGGTGGCTCCAGTGGCCAGGAATGACCAGTTCAGCTACCACTCAGGCCTACAGCAGGGCCTTGGGTTGGCCCATCCTAACATCTACACTAACTAGGACCTGCTGGAGCTCATGAAGTGACTGGGCTTCTGGAGCAATATCAAAAGACTCTAGGCAGCTGAGGGATATCCCAGAGGAGTTCCAGTCCAGTGATGATGGTGCACCAGAAACCAGAGGCCTTGAACCAGACCAGTGACTCACTGCAATGAACATTGCTAGTAAAGCTGATTGAACAAACAGGTATATATTCTATATGACACACTGCTCCCAATGTCACCAGGACAAATGAAGAGGTGATGGAGAGGCGGAAAGGAGAAATGAAGAGGTAGCTATGTTTTGCTTGGTTTTGGTTTTCGTTTGTTCTGTTCTTGTTTGCTTGTTTTGTTTTGATTTTTACTTAAATTTTCTTTTGGGGGGCACTGCAGTGGTGAGGGGAGGATATGGGGGACCAGGAAGTGAGCAGAAATAGGGTGCATGATATGAATTTCTCAAAGAATCAGTAAAGAAATTATGTTTAAAAAAAACAGTAATCTATGAGCATTTTTAAGGGTGATGTACGGAGAACCTTTGATTATTCAGTTTACTAGCATAAAACAAACTAAGGCTATGATTCTACACCCAGGAAATGAGAAAAATATACATGTTGAAAATGGTCTCTCCATTGAAAGAAACCATGAGCATAAATAATATCTCACTTGTCCCAGTGCTGAACTGGGAGGTGACTGGATTTCCTGAGAAGTAAAGATAAGTTTAAGGTCAAATAAGTTCAGCCAGATAGGTTTTTAGGAAAAATAGACATGACCAAAAAAAGTCAGTCTAGGAATGACAATGTAAGAAATGAGCCAAAGTCAGTCTGCAAAGGAAACTGAGAGAAACGATGACGTTAAGATGCATGTGGTGGGCTGGGATTAGCACTACTTCCAAAGAGAACTCACAGGATTTCACTAAGTGCTTAACCAGCTTTAAAATTCCAGACAGTCAAGGCTGCAGCATGCTGATCTGTTACAAAGAAACAGCCCTACAGGGTATGTGCACATCCTGGTAGCAAAACCGAAAGACAAACATAATCTAAGAAGTCCTTGAGGCATTGTGTCGCTACATCCATCATTTAAATCTACCCAGCTTGGTAACTTGGGATTGAAGATTAATCAAAATGGTCCATAGGTCATTGGTCAGGTTTATTTAGCCATCAAGAAAAGCTAGCCTAATTAGCCTAGTGGATTATGAAAGATGTCTTTTCTGGAAAGCCTCACCTTACCCACAAAGGGAATTTTAGGGACTGAATGAAACCAGGAGCACTTTTGTGCTTGTTCAACGTGGTTCCTCAGCTCTCTGCCCAGGGGAAAAAGAAAAGCGCATACAAGACAGGACATTCCTGATGACTGAGGGGAGAACCTGAGCACCCTTTAATTCCACCGAGATTGTCTTAAATAAATCTTATTGCTCTTAAAAGAAAGGAATGAACACACTGCGTAAGATTCAATTCTAATCGTATCAAGTGGTACACAGGGAAAATCAACAGCACCGCTCTTCCTCCCCAAGCCAGGTTCCACGTTGAAGAGGAAACTGCTGTCTGGTGGACACCAGCTTTGGCTGCTGGGCAGCTCAGCGTCAAGTCATTCAATAGCACGCCATACCCTTCCTTGGCAAACAGCTTTGTTCAGCTTCATCCACTGCTTTCGATCTGAGATAGACCAGAATCAGCCCCCTTGCCCCTGACACACACACACAACACATTTATGTCACGGTTTTCAGTTCACTGTTGTAGTTTAAACAATGACAGCCACACCATTGTTTCTTCTTTCATCAACTACTGAGCATGCCTCTTGTCTCACAGGAAACAGTCTTGAAGAGGAGGGAGTACTTCCCTTTCTCTTCCTCCATCCTCCTCAGTTCTACCACCACTAGGTCTGCTTATGTCTTTGGAATTTTTTCCTTTCTGTTCAGTGTTTACTCCAATTATGTAAGTGAAGAATAAATTCACTATTATCAATCACAACCTCTTCAGACCTTATAATTACACATTACTGCTGGATTACTTTGGTGCCTCGCTTTTGGAGACCATTATTCATTCTGAAATCCATGTTAACTACTTATATTTTCTTTTCCCCATATATAGATGGGCATGGGTCAAATTTCTCAAATTACTAAATTTCACTCAATCAAGGAAGTAGTGGCAATAAGTGATTAAGATTCTGTTGCCTTCAGCACAAATTCAGTTTATGTTCAAAACCGGAGCCTTTCATGGTACAATTTCATAGTGGCAGTACTAGAAAATATAGGAAGTATCAAAAAGACTTAGGGTACCTCAGTCACATGAAGGAACAGATAATGAACTACGTGCAGATGACAGGAACCATCCACCATCTTAATCCTTCTGCACTGAGTATCAGCCTCCAAGACCAAAGGGTTATCTTCACCACTCCCTGGATGACCTCTGCACAAGTCACCCTGAATCCCATCTGCATCCACCCCAGAATACAACAAAAGTTCCCCTCACCTTCAGGGCCTCTCATCTGTGCATCCAGGCTTTGGGTGCAGAGAGCTGCTGAGGAAAAGTCCACGGATCTCATTGGAGCAGGTTGGACACTGATAGGATTACAGGTTGTTCCAAAATGTAAATACCCCAAGGGACTTTAAAAGTGAAAAGTTCAACATGCACTGTGTAGTGATTAAACAAGTAAGAAGCTTGGGCTCTTGAGCCAGAAGAGCTGGTCACAGCAGTCACTGTCACCCACAGTGGAATGACCTGAGCAGGTACCCAAACTTCTAATCTCAGCTTCTTCATTTCAAAAATGGAGTTGTTGCAAAGTAAAGACATATATAAAATACTTAGTGTGGTACATGGTACGTGTAAACCTTGATATATGAGGCAAAATATGATCAAAATGTACTGCATGTGTGTATGAAATTCTCAAAACTTAATAAAAAAATAACAAAAGTTTAGAGACCCGGTGGAATTATCATTAGTGTTAGTAAGTACAGTACTAGTCAGAAAGCCCAACTTTGATTTCACCGATTCTTTGACGTTAGCCCTAACCACATCTTTCATTTCTGCACACCTGTTAATGGCAAAGGAGTGGCTTTTCTTGCCATCAAAGCAAACAAACAGACCTGGTGGGCAAAGAGAACACGCTGACCCTTCTGGGGGTTGTACAGTCTAACACACTCAACTCCACACTCTCCTTGTGGGTTCTGACTTCATGTCTGTCAATCACAGCCCCTCATCATGTCCCTTCTGACAGTAGCCCCTAATTTAAAGGTGCATTTCAAATAACCTTATGTTGGGACCAAGCTAAAAATACTAAAAACAGATGTGCTATCCTCCAGGACGGTTGGAGAGATCCTAAGGAAAGTGGATTCAGTAACTCCTGGATTGAGACTAGAACCCACAAAACAGTAGCTACTATTAACAAGCCCAAAAAAAAAGAAAGAGGATTTGATTTTAGTACCTTGTTAGACATATTTGGGGCAAAGGAATGTGTATTTCTGTGGAAAGCTTCAAGACACTACAAATGAGATAAAACCAAATGAGAAGAAAGCAGACGTGCAGCTCATGGACCTCAGCTCACCATATGTGAAGTATCAAATAAATAGCTATTCTAATCTCAAATGCTAATCTCTCCTTTCAGCCTTCCTCAGTTTATGGGACCAAATATTTCAAGCGTCATCTGGATTCTATTACAATCTCAAAGACAACATGATATCTAGGAAAGCGTTTATATGTAAAAATCATTTTAAATCAGCCAGTGGTATAAACTCATGTCCAGACTCCATTACCCCCAGATTTCATATAATTATATTGCCTTTTCTTTAACTCTGAAATGATACTTTCTCCTTTGGCACAGAGTTCCTTTGGCTCCACGTCTGATGCCAATGTAGTCTCACTGTGAAAACAAATTAGAAGTAGGTGGTCTGGTTAGTCTTCACAATGCTACATTTTAATCAGGCAAAGCAGTGGAAGGGAAGGCTGTGGAAATGCTGGCGTATCTTCAAACACCAGTGCACACTGTCCATTTTACTCACAATGAAAACGCTCTTCGGGAGATTTCGATAACGGTCCCCTCCTACTCGGAGTCCACATTTGTAATGTTTACATAAGTGGGGGTTATAAATCTTCCTCCAATAGACCCCACGGTCTCTAAAGCTGACTTCTTGTTATAAACTGCCTCTTTCCGTTTTGCCTGCCTAAGCAGGGCAGGCAAAACCCGTTGGCCAGAGACTGGAACTAATTTAATGTGCTCCAGGTTTAAGCCCCTAGCCTGTGCGCCTTTACAGGGAGATTTTACACAGTGGATTACAGCTGACTTTAACAATGATTCATATGATAAGTGGGTTTCGATTTGTTTTTTAATGTCTGAAAATATGCATTTGCAAAGGACGTGTCATTAAATAATTTTGTTAAAGCAATACCCATTTAAAAAAAAAAAGGAAGGGAAAGAATTCAACTTTTCATCAAAATAAAAGTCTATATCTTACTTATGCCGAAGGCTTGTGCACATGAATTTAAGATTCTACTATGAAAACTAAGACAAAGTTGTTCATAGACAGTTAAGCCTGGACGAGCTCCAAGACATGATTGGTTAAACTGATACACTTTACCACAAGGTTTGCTCCGATTATTAAAATCACTAAAGCCACCGTGAAAACGGACAAAAGCCCTGTTCTTTCCAGCCTCAAAGACTTCCTGTGTGCTTTTTTCAAAGATGCGACATTCCTTGAAACAAGCACTAATTGAAACAAAAACACCTTCACAAAACCTCCAGTACCATCCGTTGGGAAAAGAATGTTTTCTCTGTTTAACTTAGCAACAGCCTGACTTAAAAAGGCAAACCCACACACAAAAGCCTGGATTACACTATTGTTCTGGGTTTCTGAACTGAGGGGGCCTATACTACTCTCTAGAACGTGCTTTCTAAATATCAAATGTAATAAGACAGACTTGTCCCCAAGCTGTTGGTTTTCCCCTTTTTCTTTTTTTTTCCCTCTTGAGGTTCCCTTCAAAGGGCAGGGCCGAGTCTTACAGCAGGGGGCAGTGTTGCACCACCTTGCTCTCACTCGGGAGAATCAAGGCCAGACCAAAGGAGGAAAACAAAACAACGGCCATTATTCTTCATTAAAGCTCAACCACCCTAGCATAATTACCCTAATTTATTACAAAATTTCAGAGTTCTCCCTTGTAGTCCAACCTGCCTTTTTACCACCTACATACCATATGAAGATGTTTTAAGTGATACAAAAACAAATGCTTTAATAATAAAACCAAATCTACGCAAATATCTGAGACATGGCTGATTGCTGTTCAACAGTTGAACTATTTGTTGAATGTCATATTTCAAAAGCACGAAGACTTCTCCAATTGCAAATATCCAGATGTCCTTTATTGTAAATATAATATCACATTGGGAGATGGTTTAAAAAATGAATGACTATTTCATCTTGGTCTAAAATGAAATGCAGAGTTGGTTTATAAAACACAAGTCAATGTGACCCTTGCTAATTAGATGTTAATTTTTAAAATATGGGGTAAGAAAATATTTACAAGTACAAAAATGTCTTCATATCTTCCAGAAATAAACTTTTTCTTCCATCTTCTGGGATGGTTCTTGGCTGGCCTGCTAGGAAGTATGGAAACTGATACTTTGTACTGCATGCTTGCTTCCCAATATTTACACTACTTTGAAGCCTTGAGTGGGAGGCAGAAGGGGCAAAGCCTTTCCCAGGTCCCAAGAATGTGTCACAGTAATTTTAGTTACCTTACATAGTAATTTTATTTACACACACACACACACACACACACACACACACACACACACACACACATCTCAATACAATACTACAGACTTGAATAAAACTTTTATTTAATGTTTGAAAACCTAAAGGCTAATAAACAAAACAATTCATTATTTGATTTTTTTAAAAAGTCAAGTGTCTGGAGAGATGGCTCAGCAGTTAAGAATACTTACTGCTCTTACAGAGGACCCAAGTTCACTTCTCTGCATCCATATCAGACAGCTCACAAGCACCTGTAACTCTACTTTCAGGGGCAAGTCTGATGCCCTCTTCTGACCCTTCCTGGTAACTGCAGGTATGTGGTACACATAAACTTATGTAGACTACACACACACACACACACACACACACACACACACACACACACAGAGAGAGAGAGAGAGAGACAGACAGACAGACACAGAGAGAGAGAGAGAGAGAGAGAGAGAGAGAGAGAGAGAGAGAGAGAGAGAAATTTGTGTGTTTATTCATTTAGTTAGTTAGTTTTACATCCCAGTCAGTTTCCCCTCCCTCCCCTGTTCCCAGTACATTCCCCTTTCCTTCCCCCACACCCCATCCACTGCTCCTCCACTGTGTGACACGGAAATGTTTTTAAAAATAAATAATTAAAATCAAACCTCCCACAGTCTTAGCAAGTTATTATCGTTGTCTTCAATTTCAACTTTAAGATTTGTTTTTCACTTGATTAAGAAATAAGGTTGAATTTAAACAAAAATTATTTTATAATTTCATAATTCCACTGGGAGAAAAACCATTAAAACCCATTGCTTTAGAGATATATAAGCTAATGTTTTAAAATGTACAAAGGAACTCTAAAAATACAAAAAAAATTGTTGAAACATCAGAAGCCAGTAAGAACCAACCCATAGAATCCTATTCCAGTGCTGTAGCTTGGAGGTTTCAGCGCTCTGTTATGCTGTGGCGTGTTATGTTCTTGGGCACTTCTTTGTTTGATATCGTCCGGGGGGTGTGCATGCACCAGATTTGCTTCCCGTTTCTACGAGACTCCTCCCTCCACATGTGCTCTGCTTTTTCACCAAAGTCTTTGCAGTTGGGATAGGCTCTTTTTCAAGACTTAACAGAAACACTGGCCCTATAATTACCACTAAATTTCCTGCAAATTGAGCTCAACATGTGAGCTGCCAGATGGGACATAATTCTTCATAATTATTGCAAAAAAAGGGCCTGTGACAGTTGCAACAAAGTAATTGGCTAATGGAAGAGCATTTCCCCAGGTATGCATTTTCCCAAAACATCTGTTTGAAACTCTGGGTCATTTGAAGAGTCCCTAGAAAGTCCCATCTTCTAATTAGCTTCTCACCAACCACAGTATCGCTGCCAAGACTGTTTGGAGTCAGGTGAGGGGTCAAGGCTCTTCTGTAGTCAGGCTGATGCAAGGGTTCCGCCCTTCTAAAAGCATGTACTTATTTCATCTCCCAATAATGGCTCGGAGATGGAAAAAAGGGAGCATTTTCTCCTGAGAAGAGCATGTTTTCCTTATTATTTCCCCATCAAAAGGAACCTGTGCAGACTACACAGATGCTTACCTTTTTATCTCTCTTCCTTTTTACACATCTTATGATGAATGAGGAGATGACTAGAAACAATGAAGAAGAAACTTGGCATTGTAGGAAATAGTAAGAAATACATTTTGGCTTTGTCTCTGATTCCTAACAAAGAGCTCCTAAAACCCCCTATAATTTCCTGAAATAGAAGGATCTTCAGGCTCATGCGAGATGGCTTAGTGGTTAAGAGCGCTTGTTGCTCTTGCAGAGGATCTAGGTTCAGTGTCCAGCACCCACATGGTAGTCATCAACCATCTGTAACTCTAGCTCCGGAAGATCTGAGGCCTTCTTATGACCTCCTTGGACACCATGCACACACATGGTGTACATACATACATGCAAGGAAAACATTCATACACGAAATAAATCAATGAAATGTGTTCAGTGTCTTCAGTTACTCCTACAAGCCTCCTTTGAATGCACACGAGCTTACACTAATGCAGGAACTACTGTAGGACCTCTAGATGAGATCATGATGAGGTTGGTCACCAGAAAGATCAAGTATAATTGAAGTCCTAGACTCCCATATCCATCCACCAATCAATGGGAATATGAGGACTGAAGACCAGGCTCTACAAGAGCTCTTGAACAAGATTTCATGACCTTACGGCTTAAACACAGGGACTTGCTGGGGCAAGTCACCTACAGGGAAAGGGCATGAAAATGTTCTGCCCTTTGCCTTGTCTTCCTTTGGCTGGTTAGGATGTGCATTCTTTATAACAATAGACATAGATATTTTCTTATCTTCTAAAACTTACACCAACAAATTATTGACATGAAGACAGTGCTCTGGGAACCACTGCTTTATGCTCAACTGGGCAAAAGAAAGAGTGGTGCAGGGCTTGTGCCATATCTCTGAAAGGGGCAGTTCTGTGGGCTGAGCCCTTGGAAACTGTCATATCTGACACTGAGGCCACTAAGGTGTCCAGAGAACTAGAGCCTAGGTTAGTGTGAGAAAAATATCCCCAACATATATTTCCAGAGTATGGACAGCCTGAAGCCAGACTGCCTCCCAATTATCAGTGACAGGGTATCTGAACAGACTAATCAGCTTTGGCTGTCACACCAAAAATACTGTAGATCAGGTGGCTTTGACAACACAAACTACGTTTTCTCACAGTTTTAGAGGCAGGATTTCAGGTTAGTCAGATGTGAGAGAGAGTTCTTTGCTGTAGATGTTCCCACACAGAGTAGAGAAGGAGAACTGCTACCTCTTCTGATAGAGTACTAATCTTGTCACAGTAAGGGTCCCATTGATGTCATGACCTCACCTAAACCTAATGACCACTCAAAGGCCTCATGTTATCACAACTTTACCACAGTAGATTTGGTGGGTGGAATCCAGGTCAGATCACAGCATAGTGATCACTAGACAAAATTAAAAATCCTGCTCATAATGAGGGTTAGCTCTCCCAGCCAGGGGATGGATAATCCTTCTGGACCTGAATGTTTCACGCCAGACTATTAGAAAGCCGGTGAACTTGGGTAAATGTAACGCATGCAGGTTTTACTCCCTATTCAGCAATGTCCATCCTCTTCTGATCTTGCAACCTCTAAACTCACCCTCAACAAAAGTCCAACAAGATACAGGAAGTGCTAAAAGAGGAAACTGAACATTACAAACTATTAACAGGACTGCAAATGAAAAAGAAAATGTACTGTAGCACCCCGACTTAAATCACAGCTGGAATGAAAGCTTATGTGCTGTCTCCATGACTAATAGCAGATCTCCTCTACTCATAGGGAAAGCAATAATCTGTTCCTGGAAACAAGCCTGCAGCTTCCTGTTTGGAAAGGCAGAAGATAGTGTAAGCACTCTGCTAATAATCAAAAGAGTTTGCCTCCATCCCATGCAGAGTCTGCTTTAGACAAAGTGTGTTCAGACCAAACCCTGTATTTACTACTGGAAGATAAATGGAGATAAAAAGTACATTCTGTCTTAACAATATCAATTTAATTTGCATTATGCCCTGTATAGCTTCTAATAGTCCCAAAATAACAAACAAAGGCACATGTATACCCAAATGGTCAATGAGCTCCCCTGAGAACTCACCAGAACCATGTAAACTCACCCTATATGTCAAAACTTTAAAAATCCAGTAAAGTTTTGAGTATTTGCTAGAAAAGAAAACTTTTACCATCATTTACAATTACCAGGAGCTTGTCTCTTAGAGTCAGTGTGGTCAAATCGTCCTTTCAGTGGGATTTGACTCCAATGAAATAAGTAGGAATAATTGAAGATTGCAAGTACCATGGCAATTTTAGAAAGATAAAGGAATTCGAGTTTCTGGTGGCAAATTGAATATGAACATAAGTATACTACCTTACAAACACTACTAAGAATAGCAAAATGAAACCCAAAGCTTTAGTCTTTATCTTTTATTTTTTAGTAAGGCATCCTAAGAACACGAAGTGTAGAAGAAATGGTAACAGGAAACTTTCTGAAACTAAAACCAACTAGATGGATGTTAAAGCAGTCACAAGGAGAGAACAGAATTCCAGCTGCTGGAGAAGCTGAGAAACAGACCTGGGGGCACTGGAGCAGCCTCGTGAGGCAGGTGAAGGCGCTCTGCAGTGAGGAGGGCACTGAGGTAATGATGCAGATGTAAAGGTAGCCAGGCTTTCCTACTCCATGCCAGATACGGGAAGGTCACTCTGAAGGATATACCTAGCTCAGGAGGAAAGTCTGTACTGATTCTAATGGTTCAACAGCATATCATCCACCTGATGCCATGTATGTATCCAATTCTGATCAAGCACAGACCAAGAAGCCCACCAAGACCTCATCGTGTTCAACCAGCTACATTAGATCTTTGCTCTTACAACTGGAAAGAGTCTACGTCTGAAAAAAGCTGTTAACAGGCAAGATAGAGACTAGAACAACTTAAAAATAAAACAATGTAAAAAATCACACAGGAAAAAGTTACAAAAATTACATCTGAAGATGAAAAGGAAATACTGTATCTGTAACAAAATAAGCACTTGTTTGTTTGTTTGTTTATCATGGCACACATATAGAAGTCCGAGAACAACTTCCAGGAGTCAGTTTTTGCCTTTCACCCATGTGGTCCTAGGGATTGAACTCAAGTCATCAGGCTTGGTCCAAGTGCCTTTACCAGCTGAACCATTACACTGCACATCCCCCAGTAAAATTATTTATTCGTTGAGGTTAAAATATAATTATATGATTTCCTCTTCCACTTTCCTCCCTCCAAATTCTCTCATTTACCTCTCCTTTTTCTCTTTCAAATTCATGGCCTCTTTTTCATAAAGTGTCATTGCATACATGTATGTATACAAATAATAACACAGAAACACATAAATAACCCCTGCTCTGCATGTATATTTTCAGGGCTGACCATTTGGTTTTGGATAACCAACTGGTGTACTCTTCCCTGAGAGACGATGTGCCAACTCTCACCATTCCTTGGTTGCCTGTAGTTGTTTGTGTAGGGGTGAGGCCAAGCGGGCTGTCCCCTGTCCACTTTAGCATGTCTACTGTTGTCCTTGTTCATCTCATATTTACAGTCATTAGAATCTTTATAGGTGTAGTTTCTGACATTACTAGAGACTCAATCTCCCAGCAAACTTCCCAATCCCCTGGCTCTTACAGTCTTTCTACCTCCTCTTTCTCAATGATCCCTGTGCTTTAGGTATGGGAGTTGTTTTATAGATGTATCTGTTCAGACTGGACTCTATAACTCTGCATTTTGATTTGTTGTGGTTTTCTGTACTGGTCTCAAACTGTTGCAAACAGAAGCTTCCTTGATATGGGGTGATAAATACACTTATCTGAGGTTATAAGGACAAATATTGAGAACATAGTTAGTGATTATGCTGATGTAGTAAAGTAGTGGTTGTAGGTTCTCCTCCAAGATCCATGACTTCATTAATCTGGGGTCATTGGCTAGGTTTCCAGTACTAGGTATGATTTCAGTTCTGTTGAGCAGGTCTCAAGTCCAATCAGAGAGTTGTTGGTTATTGCCAAGACACACATGCCACTACTTCATACTTAGGGTTATAATGCCACGCTAGTCATTGTTGAGGTTCACAGGCATTACAGCTGGAGAGACTATTGGTTGCCTTTCTCCTTTGGAAGCTTGCATAGTATCTTCTCATATCATGAAAGCCAGTCCTCGAAGAGGAGACTTTCTACTCAGTTCCAGTGCAGGAGCCTCTGGTCCCTGCATCTGAAGTGCACAGTGTCTTCAGCAATAGGGACTTACCCTCTACCTCTGGGGAAAACTAAGGGCAACAGCAATAGCCTGTAGTGTTGGGCAGTCTCTTGGAAAACCCTGATCAACTCAAAAGAGTCAGGCCTGGTGTTGGGGTTTTTGTTGATGGTGTTTGGCTCTTAGAGGGAGCTTTGTCAGCCCATAGTTAGAAAATTTCATTTAAAGAATGTATGTGTATTTATATGCAGACTAGAATAAAATAACAGCAATTATATCTGAAAAAGTCATAAGTAATCATACTATTAACCATCTACCCTTAAAAAAACCATAATACCCTCATTTTTAAATATTCAGAATATAGACATATATACATGCATTAAAAATAAAATCTGGGAATGGTGATATGAATCTATAATCCTAGTACCAGAAGGCAGAATGGGTAAGTTTCTAGAACTTACTGGCTAGCTAGCCTAGCTGAATTGGTGAGCTCCAAGTTCAGGGAGAGATCCTGTCTCAAATAATAAAGTGGAGAGTGACAGAAGATGACATCTTACACTGACCTCTTGTACACACATGCACACACACACAAAAACAAACACTGAAATGCAGTCAGAACAAGGAAAGAGGTAAGTTGTTTGCAGAAAATGCATGTAACTGGAGATTATGCTAACCAGACTCAGACTCAGACAAGTAACTCATGCTTTCTCTCCTGTGTAGACTCTACATTTTACATGATGTATAAAATAATGTGTATATATCCAATGAAAGTAAGAGACACTTTCTCTAGCACTGAAGGGAACTAACAGGAGTGGGATGGGAGAAAACAGAGAGAGCATGGAGGGATGGGGGACCCAGTGAAATTCCATTATATACTTTGTAAGAATACATGTACGAAAAATGTCCTTACAAAGCCCAGCACTGTCCACAATGAGTACGTACTCATAATAAAAAGAAACTGAAAAAGAACACAGGCCTACCTCATGGTTTTAATATATCATTATGACATTTCAGAAAACATACAACAAATTCAAGACCCTGCTAAGTTTCCATTAAGAGGGAAAAATGTGTTTCAAAGGATTAGGAACCAGAACAGGTTCAGCCATCTCAAAAGCAACACAGAAAGTTAGAAAACAATGGGGCAATGTTGTCAGACCTCCAGGATTGTTTCCCGGTTCGACTCTAACTGAACTGTGTCCACCAAATCAAGGCAGTAAGCCAAGAAAGATAAGGGTAATATGTGACAGAACGTGACTCTACCCTAGGAAAAATGCAAATGAAATCTGAAAGATGGCCGAACAGTGATGATTCCCAGGATGAGAACTAGGCACAAACAGAGAGAAGAAAGTTTAAAATAAAAAGCTCCATCCCTAATGCGACTAATTTCACACAAAAGTATAGAACCAAAAATGGCTGCTGAAGGATGTGCAAAAATATAAATATATATAACATAAACTTACCAAACTGTAAGTATTTACTAATTTAAGAAAAACAGAAAGTAACTTTCAAAAGGGGTAATTAGGGGATGGAGAGATGGCTCAGTGGTTAGAGTACTTCCTACTCTTCCAGAGGACTGGAGTTTTATTCCTTGCCCCCATGGTGGGCAGCTCATAACACCTGTAACTCATATGGCATATACTCGCAAGACACAGGCACATGAATAAAAAATAAAATAAAATCTTAAAAGCAGATTAGCACATTGGGAGACTCGGCTTTGAATAGTTTGCCTAGTCATAGTCAGCACTAACAGTTAACAACAGTTCCCCCAATAAATGAATAAAGAAAACAGGGCTAACTGGAGGTGGAAACAGGCCAACAGAGGCACAGGTGTATCAAAGCAAAAATGGAATGCACTGTCAACTGAGTGCACATGGACTGGACATGAACTTATCTATGGACCAGAGAAACTGGTTGTGACAAAGAAGAGGAAGGTGTGAAAGGGAAAAGTGCAGGAGAAAAATTTCTCATGAGGGAATTCCCAGAGGCCTTTTTGGCGTCGACTATAAAAAGGATACAATGTTAAGCTGTGCTGAACTAAGGAAGGACGATGGCAAGCCATCAAGGCCTAGAGAAGATGCATGGTCCATGCTGGAAGTTACACCAATAATACTCGGACAGCTTTTGGTCATCACTGTATAAATGGGAGGAAGAGGATGAGCCACATGTCATCTCAGCTGCTTTAAATCACATGGTGTGTTGTGTGACCTTCTGGAGAGATGCGAACATCCACTCACCCCTGAAAGGGCACAAATTACAGATCTAAGTGTGATTCTAGCGAAGTCTACCTTAGCAAACCAGAGTTTAGTGGGCTTACTTATAGAGTATGGGGGTGGCGTTTGCTTACAAGAGTGTGGGTGACCGAAAGCATCTACACTACCAGGAAGTCTCACCCCAGCAAGGATGACAACTTCCCCCTCTCTGCACAGAAGGGGGACCCCTTCAGTTAACTTCCCACCCTCTGTGTGCTCCACTGTTCTCTCAGCCCACAAGGCCACATGTGACTAGGGAAGAACCACACCATTGGCACGAGGGTACACAGGCAGCAGCTGGGACCTCAGGGGACAGTCAAAGGAGCCTCGAGCCTCTTCTACGAAGGACCGTCACCAAGCCCGATTGGTCTTGAAGGTCTCTTACAAGTAGTCACACTGCTCTGAAGGGCACGGCAATGGCCGGTATGCTCAGAGGACAGCACTCTACAACAATGCCCTAAACAAATGTTAACTTCCCCATAGGAGAATAACAGGGTAAACGGGATTTCAGTGTTGGGACAAAACATGCCAAAGGCCATGGAACCACTGCAATTTCCCCACAGCTTCAGCTTACTAGTCACTTTTAATGTCCTCTCATATAGCCACTGAGAACTATTTACATTTGACTACGAAATTTATACATGCATATTACCTTCTAAAATCAAATTTTTAAGTGCCATTAGGGGTAAAGAAGTACTTTTAAAAAAATCATGCAAAAACTTCACAGTTTTCCTCTTCAAAAATTTTATTATTTATTATTATTATTATTATTATTATTATTATTATTATTATTATTATTATTAATGTGTGTGAGAGAGACAGAGAGAGAGAGTGCACACGGACAGGTATATGAGTGTGGGCAGGCACAGCATATTTGTGGAGGTCAGAGGACAACTTTTGGGAGTCAGTTCTCTTCCAGCATGAGTTCTGGAGAGCAAACTTGGGCATGTGCAATAAGCCCCTTTCTACCCCTGAGCCATTTTGCAGCCCCACATTTTTCACATTGTTGTATTACCAAACTAATAATTCTTTTAAAAACATTTTTCTTTATTTTACGTGTATAAGTGTTTTGCCTACATGTATGTCTATTCACTACGTGTGTGTGTGTGTGTGTGTGTGTGTGTGTGTGTGTGTGTGTGTTCCCTAAGGAGGCAAGAAGAGGATATTGGATCCCTTGGAACTGGAGTTGCAAATGGTTGAGAGCTGCCATGTGGTGCTGGGAATTGAATTCTGGTCCTCTGAGAGAGAGCAGCCAGGGCTTGTAACTGCTGAGCCATCTCTCCAGCCCAAACTATTAATTCTTAATATCCAAGGAAGCCAAATCTATAAATATTATGGATCAAGAGAGGAAGAAAAGAATATGTCTGAGTAGTGTGAAAAGCAGTATTTGCGACTTTACATACTTAAATTTGCCAAGAACTAAAAACTTGACAAATGGAGCAATCGTTTATCAGGAGAGTGATGGTTGGGTAATGTATCTATAATCAATACTGACTCTGGGAACATTTATTGAAAACTCACTGTGTACCATACATTTAATACAAGCTATATATGTTAACTATCAGAACAACTTTGTGGCACTGCCACAATACAGCAGTCTCTCCACATCCACACATTCTGAATTCAACCAATTGTGATGTAAAATATTCAGAAAACAATTGTAGAAAGTTCCAGCAAAGTAAAATTTGAAATTGCTACATGCTTAAGACTGAAGAATCCAAACATGGTTTGCACTCTGAGTAACAGTCAGACTTTGGGCTAATGTTGCATTCATTTTATTCTAACACTAACTAGAAGCTATTCATCTTATGTATAAAAGAATGTCTACCTGACCATTCCTTGTACTGCTAATAGAGTCATAAGATATCATTTATAAAGAATTTTGTTCTATAACCACTGCTTCATGCATGCATACCCTCATTCAGTCTGTTGAACTTGCAGGCTCTCACACATATCAACTCTATCAATTAAGACCAGCCTAGGAAAAGATGGCGAGACTTGTCTTTTTTCAAAAGAAACTACAGCATGAATAAATAGTCAAACATTACTTTCAGAACTCAGAGGGTCTTGAACATGATGTGAAGATCATACCTCATTTTTTAAAAAACAGAAAACCAGAAATACATTTTTAATGTGGCTCAAACAAAGAAGAGGGAGAACTCCAGTCAGCAAACACTGACTGAAAGACAAGGCTTGGGGTCTGTATAAAAAGATTCCCATAGTGACCAGGCAGTGGTGGCACACGTTTAATCCCAGCACTCGGGAGGCAGAGCCAGGAGGATCTCTGTGAGTTGGAGGCCAGCCTGGACTACAGAGTGAGATCCAGTACAGGCACTAAAGCTACACAGAGAAACCCTATCTCGAAAACAACAACAACAACAAAGAAAAGATTTCCATAGTGGCAATGAATTATACTTTATAAATTTCTAAAATGTTAATATAGGTATCTTTTGATGATTCTCCTTTGAAGTACTGTTCAGTTAGCCAATCACCTCTAAACCCTGGTCACTGTAGAAAGGACTTCAACTCTAGTTTTGAACTGTAGAAAGTGAGCCTACTTGTTCTGGATTAATCCCTTTCTTAAAGGAAGGAGAGGAAGACCCTCCAGTGATGAAGATCTGTCCTGAAGACCATACTTGACTCTATGCTTAAGACCCCACTCCCTAAACTACAGGGCACTGGGAAAGCAATTGGGAGAGAGGGGCGGCTACCGACCTGGAGAGACTGTACGGAAGTGCTTGGAAATGGGTGACTCTGAATATTTGTTTAGGCTCAATGTTTCTATGGTCAGGGAACTCTTACAGGACTTTTCCAGAGGGTCCATGAGGTCAAAATTATTTTCATAATTATATGGATAATCATCTGCCTTTTCCACTGTCGCTCTCTCAGGAGCTCCCAGTGAAGTTTTCCAGAGGCCGTGTGATGTGTGATCTGACAACAGATTGAATGCAGAAGTGTACAGGGGAATGCAGCTGTCTTCTATTAAGGCAGACATTAAAGAGATTTGCTAAATGCAAAACAATGTTATTCTTCTTACTAAATATGTCTGATCTGAAAAACCGAATTATTTTCATGAAAAATGTTTTCGTGTCCCTATACATAGTTATTTTAAACAAATAATAATTATTCTTTTAATACTTAATAAGCACTTTTCAATGTTCTGTTTTAATTTCTAAGGTGGCTAGTATCAATAAATATCATTAACCTACAAAAGCAAAAACTCCTTGACACCAGTGAAAATGTTCAAGAATGCAAGAGCGTACTTTGAGAAAAATGACTATAACCACTGGGTTAGATCATACATGGTAGGACCAAAGGCCCAGCCAGGGAGTCTGACGTCGGGCTCAACAAGGCAATGCCTCCCTTTTCTGCTGCTTCCGGTTTGCTTTCCACCCCCTCTTCAGTTGTCTTACAGTGCTTGTGGCCTCTCCAGCAGCAATTCCTCCAGCTAAATTTTAAAGGATGCAGGCAAAGCACCTTGTTCAAACTGAGTAGAATTCACTGTCAGGAAACCTCGGATCCTTGAAAACAAATGTCCCCCGCCCCCCGAAAGCCAGTGAAGTTAACCATGCACCATGGCCTTGCAAGAGTCGGTCAGCACAAGGAAGGAAGTCCATTCAGGTCGCTGTCACCTCTAGTGCAGCCAGGCTGTTATCATCACAGTGAAAATAATGAACTGATAGCAATTATTTGTGCATCTCACATCCCAAACCAAGAACACAGTCTGGGACAGGGAGGGTGTTCAGTAAATAGAGAAAATACAGGGAGAGAAAACAGCCCAATGAAGTATTGGGGGAGGGAGTGGGGAAACATAGAGATCCATTAGAATTACAGACAAATGACTAATATTAAAATATAGGAAGAACTGATCTTATTATAAATGGAGTTTTAGGGTAGTTATTTTGAACAGTCACCTGGAATCATCTTTTTTCTTGACATGATTGTAGTTTTAAAATGACAGGCAAATGGATCAAATTCTGCTTCCCAGATGAACTTAACTCTTCACAAAGACCCCATCAGTAATCTTCAGGCGGCATATTTACTTGTTCTGTCTTGTTAGAAAATAGAGTTAAGTCAGGTGCGACACACACCTTTACTTTCACCGCTCTCAAAACACAGGCAGGTGGACTTCCGTGAGTTTGAGGCAGCCTCCTTTACATAGTGACTTTGATGCATTCACCCAGGGATACATGGGAGACACTGTCTCAAAAATAAAAGAAAGAAAATAGAGGCTGGAGAGACGGCTCAACAACTAAGAACACCGGCCAACTCCCAGCACTAACATGGCATCTCGTAACTGTCTACAACCCCAGTTCTAAAGGATCTGACCCTCTTTTCTGGCCTCTGAGGGCACCAACCACACACATGGTGCACAGATAGACATGCAGGCAAAATATCGGTACACATAAAAAAAACACAGAAGAAAGAAAGAAAACAGAGTTGATTAAAAAATAAAAATAAAAACAAAACAATTCTACACATAAGAGAAAACTAAATAACATGGTGCAGGTAGACAGGTGACCAAGGCATGTGCTTGGTCTGTGTATATTATCCTGGCTTCTCTAGTTATTAAAATATGGAAATACTCCAGTAATAATGATAAATGAGGTGTGCGTAAACACACATGGTCCCAATAAAAACTTTCCAGCTATGGCGATTACACAAAAATTATTTAGTAGGCTTTGTGCAAAATGCACTCTTTTTCTTTGACGGAGTTGACAACCTAACTTCACATAAAACTCTAGACATGACTGTCTCAGGCACAAGCAGAAAGAGATTAGTGAGGATGGAACTCAAGAGCACTAGCTTTCATGTTTTATTGCTGCAGGTGTATAAGAAAAAAATTCCCCTGAGAGGTACAGTGCCAAAATAAAACCTCCGAAGACTCTTTGGAATAGAGAAAGAAAAAAAAAAACTGCCTCAGAGTTAATTCATTCTTCAGAAATGTGACATTTGACAAAGAGGGGTTTGAAATTAAACCCAGACTCCAAAGCCCTACCTGCCTTCAGTCAGGCCCCGCTAAGAGAGAAAATAGAACAACCTGAGTCCATACACAAAAGCTCCATGCTAATTCAGGCTAAAGAATCAAGTCGTACAGTAAATAACATCATAAAGAGTCTCGGTGAAACTTTCGACCAAAGAGCTCTTCAGACCTCCTTATTCGTTGAACTAAGAATACCATATGGCCTCCATTCCTTACTATTTTAACATATATTTTAACACATACTAAGAACAAAATATAAGTGGCAGTAATAATGCTTTTACCACTGCACCCATAGGGTATATGAAATGCTTTATCTGTCCTTTCAATAAAGTAAAATAAACTTTCCTGTGAAGAATGCAGTAGAAGCTCATTGCAATGGTATCGAGATGCTTATGTCAATGACGGAAAAGTCTAGCATTATTAACATACTGGCTAATGAGGTGGTAGGCAGCTGAGGAGCCAAACAGACAGCAGTTACTGCAAGGATCAAATCTCTACCTTCATCACCTAAAACCAGCAGCATGTGGGACCTTACCAAAAACCACACAAGCTACCTTGATTCCACAGTGGGGAAATGGTTTTGAAAGGTCAAGCAGCTCTCCACTGAGTCCCATGAGTGAGCTAATCCTGACCACTCAGACTGTCCTCAAGAAAATAAGGAAGAAAAACAACATCTTATTTCATTAAAGAAAAAATGTGGATAAAAGTATTTAACAATTGAAGACAATATACTTCAAGAGGCTGGGGCTATGGCTCAGTTGGTACAGTGCTTACAGAGCAAGCATGAGGACATGATATGAGGACCCAAGTTCAAATCTCCAGCACACATGCAAAACAAACAGAGCCAGGTACAACAGTACACAGAAACAAATGGATCCCTGGGCTTTTTGGCCAGCTAGCCCAGGCAAAAGCAAAGCTCCAGTTTCAGTAATGGACATGCGCACACACACCCTTCAACTCGTTTGTCGGAGTCCTTGTCTTTTCCACCTGGAGCTCAGCAGCTGACTAGGCAGGCTAATGAGCTCCAGGGATCTGTTTCTCCCCACCTATGCTGAAGCTACAGGGCTTTTACTGGGTGCTGGTTCCCAACTCAGGTCTTCATGCTTGCAAGGCAAGGACTGTACCAATGTATCCATATCCCCAGCCCCTCCACACAAATCAATTAAAAAAATTTGCTAATAATCCAATCACAGCAATGCAACTGCAACCAAGTGGTAACGTCTCCTCACCTGTAACCCCTCCAAAGGAGGGTCATGACAGGAATCCCATCTAATGACTAATCTCCAGACTTACAGTTAAGTTTCTGCTGTTAGTGCAGGGATTGCTCTCCCCACCCAACGACCCAGACACATTTCAAGTCAAGATGTACTGTAGTAGGGGAGAACAATCGGGGTAAGATTAAAACGGACTTCCAGGAGGCAAATGCAGGAAAATAAGACCAGACTGGTTTTGCTGGTAGATGGTGATGAGGAGATGAGGAGCAAGAAGGCTGGTGATGCCTCCAGGCCTGGGATGCTAACACTGGCTGGGGAGGCGTCAGAGGAACAGCAGAGCAAACTGCTTAGCAGCAGGTGGAAGTGACTGTGCACACTGCACCCTTTTGTGGCCGCTGTACCTGACATCACTTTGAAGGAGTAAACCTCCAGCACCAGTCAGTTCCCTGGCCATGCTGCTTTCCCATCAGGCCATCACTAAAGCAGCTTCACGCACCGTGTAACATTTGGGAAAACATGTTCCAACGCAGCCATATCATCCCGACTGTGTCTCTCCCTTTAGTCTCACTGGTTTTTCACACAGAAAACGGATACAATTTGTACTTGTGTTCTAAACCAGTGGGAGAAGCAACCATGGCTGGGGTTAGGAATCAAGATCTCAGTGTTGGAACACAGAGTTGTATTTCAATCGCCAAGACAATCTTCAGCACCTGCCAAGAAACATGTATATGCTCTGACGTTCAAGGCTTTGACTGAAGAAATTCTTTTCAAGTGACTGCAGACAGACTGCTAAGAGTGCTTGCCAAAAAGTTGGTCATTTTACAAACGGGACCATGGATGTCTAGGATAAATCTGAAAAACATTGAGTGACAAACATTTGCTAATAATATCTGGGACTCACTGTTTTATTTGAAGTGTATATTTAGTTTAATAACAGATCATGATAACTTTTCTAATGACAGTTCTGGAGGAAGTGAGGAAAAAAAGACTTGAAACTTCAACACCACTTAAACTCATTAAAACTAAAGGAGCCATTCCAAGCAGCATTTCCCTTTTAGTATTGATTCCAAATGACTTTCCCAGTGTAAGTCAGAAGTAGTTCTGGTTACCATATTTAATCATGATTTCAGAGATATGTCAAGACATCAAAGAGATATCATCGAAAGTAATGTACTGGGAGAAAACTGGTGCCCAGTAGTTTAAAGCCCTAATTTGTACTGTGTCTTGTTTAGTTTCCATGAGCTATGAAGAGGACTATAACTTCAGAGCTATGCATTTAATTTGGGGCCTGATATTTGCAGACAAGGGCAGTACTAGATTCTGTAGAAATGTATCTATGCTGTTCCACAAAGGGAGTTTTGGGCCCCCCCTCCCAAAAGAACATGGACTGGCCACCAGATGTGGAGCCCATATGGCACAGGCACCCAGAGCCCTGGATAATAAGAAGGGCGTTCCCAAGCGCAGCCAGCAGGAGTGACCCTCTGAGATGACTGACAGATGTGTGCTGCTCTTGACTTTCTTGGGGAAAAACACATAAATCACTATTTAAAACTAGAAATAGGACTTGGTCAGTTGTTTTCTACAAATCTTTCATTTTTGAAAATTTTACTTTGAAAAGTACCCATATGTACTTCATTACTTGGTCTGAATTAAAAACAAAGTTCATGTGAACACTAAAAGAAAGGACTTAGGAACAGACAGAGACTGCTGTAGCTTCTGTGACAGGCTTAATGGCAGGCAACACCCAGATCCAGGAAGAGCATTAAGCTGATACCACCCAGGGATCCACCCAGGGATGAGGAAGGACCTGACATCCCAAACATTCCAACCATTAGATAAGGTGTCCAGATGTCCCTGAGTGTAGCACACACCTACAGATACCCTAGACAATTATCAGTCAATCAGGTTCCTGGACCCTGGAAATCCCTTCACTCCAACCTCTGCTATGATTAAAAACTCTGCCCCACCTGAGCTCTGCGAAGCCTCTCACCTTGGCTCTTAACTCTGTTACAGCAAATTAGTCCCCAAAGCCTGTGCACTCTGTGTCTGGGTCATCTCTTGAATGTCACCCTTCCTCCCCGGGTATCATCCCTTTCTTCACAAATGTGTACCCAACATCCAGCCCATCCCAAAAGAGATCCTATGATGTTCACACATTATTGGATATGTAGTTCCTGGCCTTACCAATCTCTCACCCTTCCTACCTATTAAGTATCCTTCCTTCAAAACATAGGTTAAATGGCAGTCGAGCATAGAAAACCTTTTGGATAACTTAGTCAAAATTCTGTCTTTATGGGCTGCATTGCCCCGTGGTTGAGAGTGCTTGATGCTGTTCCAGAGGACCTGAATTCAGTTCCCAACATCCATGTCAGGTGACTCACAGCTGCCTTTAACTCCAGCTGTAGGGTATCTGTAACTCCAGATCCAGGGGATCTAACACCCTCTTCTAGCCTCCATAGGTACATGTACACATGCAGCATTCAAGTGCACAGACACACACACACACACACACACACACACACACAAATAAAAATAAATCTTTCAAAATTATGTCTTTGTGTATTTGTATGTGTGCACACATGTGTGTGTGTTGCTTATGCCTGTGCATCTAGAGGCAGGTGGGCTGGCCAGTGAGCCCTACGGACACTGTCTCTAGTCCCCAGTACTGGGATCACAAGCCTACCCCACCATGTCCAGCATTTTTATGTGGATTCTGAAGGGAAAGCTCAGATCCTCATGTTCACAGCAAGCACTTTACCAGCTGAGACATTTCTTCAGCCCCCACATTATGTCTTTTTAGTGTCTTTTAAAATGAATGTAACACATCTTAAATTATATTCCACAACACTAAACCTCATGAAAAGTCAATGACTAGGGAGATCATACGCCACAGGAACAGTCTACTGTTGTTCTTTTGTGAAACAGTCATGTCAGATGTATTCTAAATATTTATATTTATACTCACTTTTTTTTTTTGCTTCTCTCAACTTTGGTCAATAAAGATTCTTTTGCAGTGAGTTGTAGTTAATGCAGGGACTCATGACTGATCAAAGTGTCAAGTATAAATAACCCTGAGTGCTCAGCTGTGGATGGTCCTCCATATAGTTCTCTCCACCATCCAGGGCTCAGGGAACTTCTTGGAAGCAGGGTTAGAACCCATGTTAGGAGCGAGAGTTTGGAGGAGAGCTGTGTAGTGTAATGCTGACTTCTGCATATGACAGAGCTGTGGACTCATCCGCTCACAGCAGCTGGGGTAACCTGCACAAGATGAAACCAGTCCAAATTCAAGCACACATGGGAAAGGTCCCTGAGGCTCCACCCCGACCAGAGGAGGTCCTGGCAGTTGATGGCTGCTGAGGGAGGGAGAGTTTTCCTTGAGCATGTGGCTGCTGGTAGGCTGTTCATGCCCCGATGGATGGTCACACACCCATGTGCATATGGGCAGCACTATTGAACTCAGAAGGTTACTAACAACAACAACAACAACACAAACACACATGACTCTTAAAGGGAGAGGGGGTAAGGGGCACTCACAGCAATTGGAGGACAAGAACATGGATGATATGATCAATAGAGTGTATAAGTATAAGGAACTATCAAAGAATACATATTTAAAAATAAAACCATGCCTTTAAGTTATATCCAAGATTCTATAAATGGACATAAGCAAGATTATTTTCTTCAAGGGAAAATAATGTCAAAAGAAACTCCATTACACCATGTTATTTCCTTTCATTCTTAGACATTCAGATGTTAGGGCTAAGAGTGTGGCCCAGTGGCAAAGTCCTTGCCTAGTATGTGCAAGGCATAGAATTGGATTCATAGCACTCCTAGAAACTTACAGATGTTTAACAAGGAAAAAGAAAATAATAATCTCATCCATCACTGGGTAGCCAGCATGGCACTGGGAGCAAAGGCTGAGGACAGAGGGTCAGTGCAGTGAGACACACGTTACTATTTTCTCTTCTGGTCAAGCAAACCAGAAGAGCTAGGCAACTCTTGTGTCTCACTAAATGAAGACCCACCTACATGTACGCAGCACCTTCAACTACCGGCATAAAGTCTGCACTTGCAGTATTTTTGGTAGACCCTAACACACTAAGAAACAAAATTGTCAGTATTAAATTAACTTGGCCTGATTATTACTCTGGCTTCCAGCTGGAATAACACGTGATATCATCACTTTAGAGACAAGCCAAGTTTAAGAGCACTCACTAGTTTACATGACCTCCATTCTGAGTCCCTGTCTAATCAGGCGTTTGGCACAGGTTCACCCGCTCCCAACCTGTCAATGCCTCCACGTGGGCTCAACAAAAGAGCAACAAGTTCATGGACATTGTTTCTTAGTTCAGATTTTTTTCTCTCTCCTTCTCCCTCTCCCCTCATTATTCAAAATTATAGTGCCTTAATGATTTGATATGCTGGGAAAGAAGTGCATTAAAATAAAATATTCTGTAAAAACTGGTCAAATTGAGATGGTTAATACCCTTATGGTCAAATGTGTTACGTCTTACGAGGTCCAATCAAAGGCTTGCGAAGGAATAAAACCTAAGGTAAGAGTGTAAGTGAGGGGGGTTGAAGAGACATCTCCTTGGATAGAGTGTTTGCTGGACAATTATGAGGACCTGATTCAGATCCCAGAACCCATGGAACAGCCAGGTGTAACAGAACTGAGAGACAGAGATGGTCGATTCCAGCAAGCTCTCTAACCAGCCAGCCGAGCCAAAATGCCGGGCTCCAAGTCAGTGAGAGACAGTGTTCCCAAAAGTAAGGTGGGGGTTGATGGAGGAAAACACTCAAGGGTGACACTTGACCTCCACATACACACATAAACATACACACACACACACACACACACACACACACACACACACACACACACACACACACACACACCATACATCAAGTATCAAAGAAAAATTAGTTGGAAATGTTGGACTTTAGTGAGTCTAATATTAATAGAGAAAATTACTGACTTCTATAAACT
Organism: Peromyscus maniculatus bairdii; assembly: GCF_049852395.1. NCBI lineage: Eukaryota > Metazoa > Chordata > Mammalia > Rodentia > Cricetidae > Peromyscus > Peromyscus maniculatus. Next base: position 69,750,455 of record NC_134861.1, read on the forward strand.
AATCATTTTATTAACAGGTTACACAGACTATCATATTCTGACAACTTCCTATCCTCATACTGAGAACAAGTGTAGAAGGATGAGCAAAAAAGGGATCAACAGTCATTCTGATACCTTACCCCAGTATAAATGCTCTGGGAATACATCGTTATAAAGGATTTCAGCATCAGACTGACTGGCTTGCAACTTAGCTCCCAGCACAAGCAGTAAGATCACGGTCAGTTGCATAACTTATTCATTCTCCAGCACACAGTTAGTTCAAATCAGTTCATGAAATTCATTTAAAAATGGGCTGACTGGAATCTAGGACGTGTTTTTATCACAGGGGAATACTAACGCAGCACTGAGACGCGGAGCTCGCCTATGAAATGCCATTCAGGCCTGCGTCCCTCCAGACACTACCGCAGGGCTGACTCCCTGCCATCTGCCTGCTACAGAGTGGGGAACACGCACGGGAAACAGCCACAGGGCTTTCTGGTTTCACAGCTTCCCTGTCTGCAGACTATGTTTACTCAAGAAATGGTTATTACATGGAATGAAACAATTCTTTTGGGAACAGTTTTTTAGGTTGGTTTTTCCTTTTATGATTTGGAAGCATCACGTCTCTTGGCAAAGAGTTAGAAGTCAAGGGCTTCTCTGGAGAGAGAGTGATGGAGAAAAAAACATGTTTTTGAATTAGTCAGTTTTAAAGTGTATTAATTCTCCTACTTATAAGTGAGACAGTGTCACCAACCAAACTAGGTGTTCTGGACTGAAGAAGAAAAAAAGGTCAAAGGTCATGTTAATCATCAAGAGTCTCATCATCTGAGGATCCCATATTTTAAGCTACCTAGACCTCCTTAATTCCTAATACTATTCATCAGGACTCTGAAAACATCTTAAACACCATCAGTCTGGATAAGTAAATTTTATGTAGCATGAAGACACATGTATACACTGTATGAACACAGTTCAGTTAAGGACCAGTCGTCAAAGCTGGAAGCCTAGTGCACTTGGTACTACGGTACTAGAATTCAGGCAGCCTTCTGTTCCTGGTCACAGGCAAGCCTTGACCAGGGCGGGCCACTGATGAAGGCACAGGGCAAGGCAGCAGCTGGACACAGACAGCTGGCTCCAAAGAAGAGAGGAGAAGGGAGCAGCGGCAGGCAGCCGTCCGTGAGAGCAGATCCTGATCTTGGAGAGGAGCACAAAGCTCTGCTGTACCCTAGGGGCAGGGCCTTTGCAAGAGGAAAACAGGCCCGGCTAAACCGAGTGGGTCACCCACATTTACCAATGAGGTGGAACACCAGTGTTACTAGGAGACCACGTGGATGATGAGAGAGGCCAAGAGTGTGCGAAGGAAACCCCGTGGGGATGGAGGATGGGGGTGACATCTTTGCTGCTTATCTCTGGGACTATTTTCTTTCTTTTTAAAAAACATTTTATTTATGTACTACTTTTATGTATATGGGTGTTCTGCCTGCATGTATGTCTGCACACCACATGCATGCAATGCCTGTAGGGGCCAGAAGAGATCATCAGATCCCCTGGGACTGGAGATACAGACATATGGGCACTGGGATTCAAACTTGGGTTCCCTGGAAGAGCAGTCAGACACTCTTCCTGCTGAGTCATCTCTCCAGCCCTGGGATTAGATTTCAGTGTATTTTTGTGAAGAGTACACTTGACAGCTGTCCTGAGAAACAATCCTATTGGAATCCCTACCTCTCTGAAACAGCACCCAGGCCTGAGTTAAAGGACTATTGTTTTCTGCTTTGCTCAGTCTTTGTTCAAATGTTATCTTCGTGGATGTAAAATGGCAACAGGGCTGTGGGACATAACGACTCCGCTATCATGGCCTCAGGCCAAAGAAAAGCAGACAGGTCTGACCATCTTCCCAGAAAAACTCAATCATAATTATTATAAATGGCTGAAAACAAGGCATAATAAAACAGGACCTCCCAAGGCGATGGCCAATCAGGAATAGTGCGATAATGACCATTATATTTCCGAGCCAAGACTTGTGGTTTGAAAGCTAATACAAGCATCAGGGAATTCAGAAAGTAAAGCCACCAATGTTACAGGACTAGCAGACATACTACTATTTATCTTATTAAATGTAGTTTGTTTTGGAAAAGGGTAATCTAAAATTTAATAGATAAAAAAAATAAATCTTACCCTTAAAAAACTGCTTTAGCAACTTTAAAAATCATATGCTTATTTTTCATTGATTGAAAAGACAGATTAAAATTTAAACTACAGCAATATTATACCTATATAGACCTGAATTGATTTATAACTCATTTAGTTTTTCATTTAAAACCTATTTTCCACACTGGATGGCTTTACATAAAGCAACAGCCAAAAAAGGATAGTACATATATATATTTACAAAATGTGTGCCATAGGAAGCATAAACACAGCTGCTTCCTCATCCCCATAGCTTGCTAGCATTTTATAACCACCGTAAATTATATTACACCCAATAAAAGCTTTTTCCGGTGACAATCAGCATAAAAACATCAGCTATACACTGCAGATTTAAAGGAAAGTACTGCTGAGTATTATCAAATAGTAACTTTTAAAATACAACATTTTTCTAAGTGGCATTCATTTTTCTTCAATAAATTTTAATTTAGGAAAACAAAGTGCAGGAGAGAATATATTAAAAGCATAACTTGCAAAAAATAAATTGATAGTTCAAAAATATTGCTCATCTGAAAGAACAAACAATGATTCCTACTTGCTGAACACTTGGTATATCCCCAGCACTGAACTCAGTGTGTGCCAAGAATCTCATTTGGTCCTAAAACAACACAAAGAAGATACTGCATTTGTATTGCAGTTTTACTTTCTTATCTCAACGTTCTTGCTATACTATAAAAATGGGAAATTCCACATCCTCAGTGCTAAGCTGAGTAACTCTAGATTCTGATTTGAGAGACTAGCCCTGCAGTCCTAGCGTGCTGCTGCTGCTGCTGCTGCTGCACAGCTTGGCTGCTCCCAGTAACGGCAGCAGCAGAGGACCACACAGTTCAAAGGAACTTTCGAAGAACTTCAAAGGTTTTATCAAGTCAGACCTACATTTAATCTGTTGAACACTACAATGTACACATAAATCAAAACATCATGTTATTCTTCTATTCATAGGCACAATTTTTGTTTTCTTATACATCGGTTAAAACTCAACTTAACACATTAAAAAAAATCAGTGTGGGTGCTAGAGAGTGGCTGAGCACTTAAGAGCACAGGCTGCTTCTTCACATGACTGGAGTTTGATTCCCAGCACCAACAAACCACGTGTAACTTCGGCTCCAGGGAACCCAATACCCTCTTCTCAATTCCATGGGCACAAATATGTAGGCCAAAAACCCACACATAAAAAATAAAATAATAAAGTAATATTTAGGAAATCAGTGCCCCAGTTGTAAACTGGAAAAAAAATTAAAATAATACCATTTGTTAAGAAAAGGCAGTTGCTTTGTGATCACATCCATGATTAGCATCACAAGTCCCTGTGTGTCCGGGCTCAATATTCTATTTGTAAATAGAATTAATGGCAATTACTATACATATGATCAATATATAAAACACTGCTGTGGACCTCAGGGATAAGGAGAGAAAGAGTTATTAAGACCTTTTATCTCTGATTTTTTAAAATACAATTACTGCTGGTAAATATGAGATTTTTCCTACAGAGTGTTTGTTTTTAATACATTAATTGTCTTTTTTCTCTTCTCTTCTTCTTCTTTTTTTTTTTTTTTTTTTTTTTTGGTTTTTCGAGACAGGGTTTCTTTGTGTAGCTTTGCACCTTTCCTGGAACTCACTTGGTAGTCCAGGCTGGCCTTGAACTCACAGAGATCCATCTGGCTCTGCCTCCCGAGTGCTGGGATTAAAGGCGTGCGCCACCACCGCCCGGCATTAATTGTCTTTCTTAATTAAAAGCCTGAGTCCGTAGATTTGTATTTCAGAGCCTGAGTTGAAGTCTTCGCAGCAACTCTGAAAGAGTGAGTGCCATGTGCCACTTTTCCAAGATGGGAGTCTCTCTTCCCTAGGGCTGTCTATTCTGTGACTTAGGCCATAGGGTCAACGCTGAGGTTGCAGTGATGGAGGCCTGGTAGGCAGTGGTGGAAACGAGTCTCCAAAGTCAGCAACTCAGCTCTGTGAGAGTTCTCAAACCTTTGGGAAAAGCTAAATGTGGCCCTTGTGGCCCTTGTGCTCAAAATAAACTCAAATGCTCCACTTTCTAACCAAAGTCTGTAAAAGGACACTGAGCATATCTTACGACTTGTTACACTAATGGATAAGTGTATGCTATATCAAATAAGAATATTCATAAACAAAAAGCCATTACAATGGCTAGTTAATGGCTCTGCCTAGGCTAAAACCCTGAGCACATATTACCAGCCAGAGCGATATGCAACTAGAATCATAGTAGAGCTTTGATAAGTTCGATGTTTTATTCTCCTGTCTTTTTGTTCATTTTCCAATTGTTGAATGAGTACACTGATGCCCCCACCACATCTAACAGTCTAGCACTCAATGAAGAACTCAAATAGTTCATTACGAATGAGACAACACAGAACTGATATTTTCAGGTTTCCTCAGGAAACTGCAGTAAGTTGACAGATTATTACTATCTGAGAGAAAATCTCTATCGAATCTTGTTTTGAGATGCTTTGATTCATTTTGAAGCCTGAGGCTAGTTTTAGCAGACATGAGTGGTATGGAGGAGCAGAGTCTGCCCCAAGGTACATCAGGGAGCACAGAGAGGTTTCTCCAATGGCTTAGAGATAGTTATGAGGTCAGGAGAGGCGACACTAGCCCAGCGCAGGCTGTTAGAGCCACAGCACGTTAAGGAGGTCATGTGAGCACAGGGGTTAGGCCTAGCATGGGTTGGGGGATGCAGAGACTTCCATGTGGGGGACAGAAACAGGAGCATCCCAGTGCTGGCTATTGGACTCAGAGCAAGGTGAGGACAGTGTTGATGCGCATAAACATGGTGGTGAGGAGGACATCTTGGAGTAGAGAGAGGTTCTGAGGAAGAAAGGAAAGCAGCTGCAGCCATTCTGGGGTGACCAGGATCAAAGGGATCTGGCCAGAGGTTGGCAGTCACAACATCCATGAACAGAGTGTCAGAGCCTGAGTAGGTGAGGACAGCTCAACAGGGAAGTGGCAATGGCAGAGCCTGGCATGGAGTAGCAGAAGCTGCATCTTGGAACAGCAGTGGAGCTTGGGATGGGCACTAGTTGGAGGAGGAGGAGGGTACTATGGGCCACAACAGTGACGGATGTCTGTGTTCCAGCAAAGAAAGGCAAGCACTTAGTGAGAAGGTGTCAACAGTGGTTTCTAGACCAGAGTGATGGGGACATCTGGGTGGACTTGGTGACAGCCTTGACTAGGAAGGGAACTAGGTGGAGAGAGGGCACCCCTGGGGGCTGGCAGCATCACAGACAGAAGTGTGATTTATATACCTGTATATATGTGTATATGACCACATACACTAGGACAATAGAGGAATGGAGACAGAAGGCACAATCGTGGACAGAGAGTCCTGGGTTCCAAGTCAAAATATATAAAAGGTAACTGGTGAATACAGTCATGAGACATTTAAACACTTGTATCGGAAGATCAGTCAAATACAAAAGGGAGTAAAGAAATTATAGTTTTAAATCACCCAATAACTAGTGATTGTTCATACTATTGTTGTAAATATTAACACAATAAAGCAAGAAATCCAGATAATTCTCCAGACCTGTTTTACTTTCAAGCAACTAATAAATTCCTTTTTGTAAACCAAGTAATTCCACAGGAAAAACAAATCAAACTTACATTGATCTTACTAAATGACTAAAACCTCTTGCTAGAACCCTACAATGGCAGCACTATGAGCATACATGAAAACATCTAAGGAAAGTATTAAGCAAAACGGTGCACATGCATGCACGCTCACACACACACGGGGAGGGGCAGAAACAGAGACAGAGAGACCAAGTTGCCCAGGAATACAAGGATGACTATTTAACATTTGGAATACTATAATTCAATTCCTCACATTAACAGGCTAAAGGAAGAAAACAAACAGTTGTCTAAAAAGTTCCAAATCTTCATTAAGTCAAACTGAGTTAATAGGACAACATCGAAGGGCAGAACCGCGGCAGAGGTGTTCAGAGCTGGGGACGAGATAAAGAAGCCTGTCCTCCTTCCCTGACTGAGCAGTGGCCGCATCCTGTTCAACGCACCATCTAAGTGGACCAAGACCAGAAGAGAAAAGCAACTGTTCTATCCACACACATACATTGTTGCTTATACTTGGAAACCCGAGAGAATACTAAAGAAAAGCAAGACAAGGCAACTAAGTCACAGATACATGATCAGTATTTAAAAGCTGAACAATTCCAGTAAACAAAAACTGGAAAAATCATTTTCTTTTAAACTATCCATGAAAACATCTAAATATCTTTTAAGGAAAAGTCCAAGATGAATAAGAATTTCAACCATGTGAGAAAAAAATGTTTCCCCAACATAAGGGAGGAAAATGATGTTAAAGATATAATCTGTATTAGTAAAGTTAAACACACACATATATATGTGTGTGTATACATGTGTGTATGTATATATGATATATACATACACACATATATGTGTTATATGCTGTGGAATATTATTTTAACTAGACAAAAATGTGTTACATTTGTTTATATTGCCTATGTTTAACGATGTAAGGTGTGTGCCTAACTGTATAAAGATGTGTTGCATCTGTTTCTCCTTGCCTGCTTAAGGCACCTGAACCGTCAATAGCTGGGCAGAGAAAGGATAGGTGGGGCTGTCAGGCAGAGAGAATAAATAGGAGGAGAAATCTAGGCTTGATAGAGGAGAAGGAGAAGGAGGAGAAAAGAATGAGGGAGAAAGAAAGGGAGAAGCGCGGGCCAGCCAACCAGGCAGCAGACACAGAGCAGGACATACAGAAATAAAGGTAAAAAGCCTCAGGGCAAAAGGTCAATAAAGAGAAATAGGTTAATTTAAGTTAAAAGAGCTAGTCAGAAACGAGCCTAAGCAAGGCCAAGCATTTATAACTAATATTAAGTCTCTGTGTCATGATTTGGGAGCTGGTTGGTGGCATAAGATCCTCTCCAAATGAATGCCCTGGAGGAATTCTTCTCCAAGGGTTTCTGAAGACATGCTCCAGGATACTCAGCCACCTGCTTTGACACACACTCTTAAGTTAGAGCAGACCTACTGAACACCACTACGGTTACATATATCAAATGTTTACTCATGGTATGGTATAGGAAATTTAGAGGCAAAATCAATTGTTTAAGGATATTTATAATATAATGTAACTTATGCAAAAATTAAAGCCCATAGTAACTGTACTCTACTAGTGATATAGAAAAATAAATATTTAGAAAAAATAAAAAAAGCAAGAAACAGGGGTCTGGATAGATGGCTCAGTGGTTAAGAACACTGGCTATTCTTGACCCATGTTCAATGCCCAGCACACACATGGTAGCTTACAACTGTCTGTACCTCCTATTGCAGGGGATCTGACACCCTTATACAGACATACATGCAGGCAAAATACCAATGTACATAAAATAAACATAAAAAATTATTTTTTTAAAAAGTTAGAAACAGAGCTAGGACTACCTATAGAGGGAAAAAAAGAACCAGATTAGGGAAAAATCTATATCAAAGATGCTTTACTTATCTCTACTTTTATTTCTAAAGGGTTGAAGGGTAATTATGAAAAAAAATGGTAAATTATTATACCTGTAAGGAAGTTCATAGATGTTAGCTGTATTATGTAAGTTTATCTTTTGTAATATTATATTTTAAAAATACATATGTGTAAATTCTCTATAATTTATACCCTATAATATAAAATTGCACATTTTTAGACGTTTCCTATGAAGACAGTTCGTAAATTATGGAAAGTTCTTCCCCTACAAACAGATCTCTTACTAAAGACTATAAACAGGATTTCTCCCCTCCATCTGTTGACAAGCATTCTGTTAAAGCATGTGATCTACCTTGTTTAAAGACTACAGACTAGGTAGTGCCAAAAGAAATCTAAATATCTTTGCCCTGGAGGAGATGGAAATTGGGGGGGGGGGGGCTGGAGGGGAGGGAGGAAACAAGGGAATCCTTGCCTGATATGTAGAATTAAATTAAATTATAAAATAAAAAAGAATAAAAAGAAAAAAAAGAAATCTAAATAGCTAGATATTCTTACAGGAAAAGTAGCAAGAATTAAATAAAGCCTATCAAGATCTAGAAAGATCCAAAGGCTATAAAAGTGAAATGTGTCCAGAAGTTAGCAAAATGGTCAAAATTTTCCTTATAATCAAGAAGTCAAGGCAAAAATGTTAATTTTTATAATTATGTGGAGGTTTCTGGTTGAATGTTAACTGGATGGCATGTAGAGGATTGGGTGCAGGGCACACATATCAGTTATTTTCCTATTGCATGATAAAACTCCACGACCAAGGCAGCTCACAGAAGGTAGGCTTTATTTGGGCTTTCGGTTCCAGAGGGATAAGAGGCCATCACCACTGCAACGGGGCAAGTATGGCAGCAGGTGGCCTTGGTGGCTGAAGCAGCGAGGTGGAGGCTCACGTCTTAAACCACAAGCATGAAGCAAAGAAAGCAAACTGGGAATTGTGGGAGACCCTGAGTCCTCAAGGCCTGTCCACAGCGGTGCACTTCTTCTATCAAGGCCACATCTCTTAACCTATCCAAACAGCACCACCAACCAGAGACCAAGTAGTCCAACATCTGACCCTCTGTGGAACATTCTCATTCGAACCATAATTGCATATGTCAACAATATGATTTTACGCAGATAATAATAGATATCCAAGTGTTTTTCTGGAAGTCAAAACTTCAATCAGTAACATATTAATAAGTTCACAATAGCAACATACCTGTAGAAGGAGCCTTTCGAATGCCAGAAAGTTATCCCACTTGGCAGTCTGTGGGTGTTTCAGAGTTTGAACTGTGGCCATCCCAAGCTGTAGGAGCCCACAGTGATTTGTAAGAGCTTTGAGGTTGTTCTTGAAGAGTTGAATATAGGACATGAGCTGCCCTGGTGTGACTCTCCCTGGAGAAACATAAAAACGTATCAGTGCAATCTCTTCACTTGTACTAAATAATGACAAGGAAGCTGTGAACAAACCCTGTCTTAGATGTGCATAGAACTCCAGAGCTGATCAGTCTTCCCTAAACTATTATGATTCTTCCAATAACACAAGGACAACATCAAAGCTGATCATATTTGCTGCTTTTGCAAGAAAGAAAATAGAGATTAAGCCAACTGGCCAAAGCCATATTGCTAGTATGACTCATTTTATAATTTCCTAATATCCTAAAATGAGTTTTCAAATAAAGGCACACAAATATCTGTTGATCTCAACATAGAAATCTATGAATGACATATGGACACAAGAATCCAAGAGGTAAATGAAAAGCTTTTTAATTGTGTGCATGTAGAAAAAGCATGTTACAGTCATGACCAAAACCTTCACCACTGGTATCAGAGACTTCATAACTGCATTCATGAGGTCCAAGGCCATCTGCTACATGGCCCAAAAGTGTATGACAAACGAGGGTAAATTGCTAGTGAACGTACAAAGTGCATGTAATCATGTGCACACAGTGAACCAATACACTTCCTTCATTGTCCTGTGATGGACTCATCTCCCACTCTCCGATTTGTTACATTTCATAGCTGATAGTCATCAATGCTTTACACAAGGCTCCTTCCTATACACCAAATTCTCCCCACGAGACAAAAAGAAGGCAGTGAGGCAGACATAACTGTAAGTCAATAGACCATTCCTGTAGATTTCACCAATGCCATGTGTGGACTGTTTTCTGAAACTGAATTTCAACTCTTTATTGCTATGCTTACAGTTTTTTAAAATTGTTAATAAAACCACCTGCATTAACTCAGCACATGCATGCACTAAGAGAAACAAGCCCTCTTCTGATCCTCAGAGCAACTACACAAGGCAGCATCTATTAACCTCACCCAAGATGCTCAGAGCGGAGTGTCTGCCACAGTGTTAGCTGGCAGATGCCACCTAGTAAGTAGCTGTTGTTGAAGATTTGGATACACACAAAACAGACCTGGCCATGAGAAACTTAAAAGCCTGAGTTATATTTGCTCTTTAAATAAATGTTTTTGAAGAGATTAAAAAAATACTGAAGTTCGCCGGGCGGTGGTGGCGCACGCCTTTAATCCCAGCACTCGGGAGGCAGAGCCAGGCGGATCTCTGTGAGTTCGAGGCCAGCCTGGGCTACCAAGTGAGCTCCAGGAAAGGCGCAAAGCTACGCAGAGAAACCCTGTCTCGAAAAACCAAAAAAAAAAAAAAAAAAAAAAAAAAAAAAAAAAAAATACTGAAGTTCTTTCTTATCAATGTATCATGGCAAGCATCTAAGAAAAAGAACAGGAAATGCCTATTCCATCCATCCATCCATCCATCCATCCATCCATCCATCCATCCATCCTTCCATCCATCTCTGTGTATCTCTCTAGTTAGCATACAAAATAACAGGTTTCATTTAGGAAATCTTCATATCATATATCACTGAATTTTGCTTTCATTCTCCTCCTCAACTACCCTCTCCCATCCCTGGTTCTCAGTGCAACCTAACAATTTACTTGTTCACATACTAACAAAAAGAAAAAAGAAAAGAAAAACTTCATCATATACTTCTTCCCTTGCTCTTAGGTTTATTAAGGTATTGCTTAGACACAGTGAAAATCCATCCTTTTCTGGTGTGCAGTTCTGAGTTTTGACGCATACACACAGCATTTGTGGTGGGTAAGCCATTTAGATGCACACCATTTCTATCATTCTAACACTCTCGCTCTCTGTAGTCAACTCCATCTCCAACTCTACTCCTTGGTGAGCACTAAAACGCCTTTCTGGCTTCTATTTGTGAGTTTTTTCCTTTCTAGAGTGTCCTACTAATGGGACCACATAGATGTAACTATTTGAGTCTGGCTTTTTTCACATAGCATAGTGTATTTGAGATTCATCCATGTTCTTGAATTAAATAATAGCTTTCTCCTTTTACTTGCTGAATATTACTTCATTGTATTAGATTTACTAAAACTTAGGCACTTAGTTGTCTTTCCACAGCAAATGATCTCTGGGGTAATCTTCATTCTTAAAACTGTAAATAGTCCTTCACCAACATCTGAGTACATGTTTTCATGCATATACACGCACCTATGGTTTCATTTTTCTTTGGCAAATTTCCAGGAGTTGGGTCCTATGCTAAGTGCACACTTATTATAAGAAACTGGCAACCTAAGGCCAAATGGTGAGAGTTCTAGTCACCCCACAGCCTCACCAGCACTGGATAGTGTCAGTTCCATTTATTTTAGCTATTCTAACAAGTGTGTAGTAAAAGCTCCTTGTGGTTTGAACTTGCATTTTTCTAAGGACTACTAAAGTTGATCATCTTCTCAGGTGCCTATCTGACATCCAACACTTTTTCAAGTAAAGTGTCCATTCAAACTTTTCCTGTGCCTTAATTGTTTCCTTTTTTATTGGTTTGTACCACTAACTTTCAACTATCTATTAATTTGCTATATATTTCATGCCAGGCACAGAAATAAACACATTGCTGCTAGTTGTAAACTTATGGACAAATGCCTCCTTGATGCTCTCTTGATTAATTTGGGTTATCTCATGAATTACATGTAATGTTACATACTTTTTGTACACATGATTCTCATTTTTGTGCCACAAAATGCTGACACACACTTATTATATTAAATATGTGAAAAGAAACAATGGTCTAAAGTGTATAGACCCCAAGATTGGTATGAACTCTGAACTTAGCCCACTGCTTGCAAATGATATTGGATTACACCCTCAGCTCCTCAATGTATTTTTGGATGTGCAACATGCAGATGATGTCAGTGTGGCTCCTGGAAAGCACATTTCAGTGCACTGAAAGAGATAGCCATGCTTGCCTAGCATGTGCAAGGCTCTAGGTTCAATCCTTAGTGCTGGGGTGAGGGTGGAAGAAGCTAAGGATATAGCTCCATGGTAGAAGGCCTTCCTGGTATGCAGAAAACAGCGGGTTCATTCTTCAGCACGACAGGGGAGTGACGGGTGGGTGGGAGGAGGAGATCCATATAACAATCATACACATTTTATTCAACATGATGGTAACAACAAAGAAACATAAGTCTCCAGAGTGTGACAGGCTCCATGTGTGTCCTGTGATTCTGTTTTAGGGAGGCTACCAGAAATGAGAATCAGTAAAGAACTTGCCAGATGGTCTGCTTAGATTTTTATTGTAATAACTCTGTGTTCTAGTTTTGCCTCACCTGCTCTAGGCAAGTGATCTGCCACTGAGCCCTCCCCTAGCCTCAGCATATGCTCGTCTTGAAGATAAGGGTGTCTCCAATTAGAAGACAGAACTTTTACGGTTAGCACTGCTCAGACTGTACTTAGCCACCATACCTAGGTAATGCCTCCTTTCCACATAAGGCTTGTGATCTAAAGAGACAAACGATTTCTTAACAAGAAAGGCCAAGCAAACCCCACACCATGAGCTGGTGATCACTAAGCATCAGTGCTCTGATCCTCTTCTTCCATCCCCACGCCACCACCACATCATAGGCTATGCCATAACAGTGGGTCACTTCTCTAACTGGAATAACATACAAACTGGAGGGTGGCAAACGAGTATTTCACACAGATGCTTTAAAATAAACTTGTGACAGTTTCGGGAATTTAAGCACAACCTTATACAAAATAAAAAAAAAAAAAGAAAAAAGTAAACCAACCAATTAACTAACAAAAACTCTTCCATGATCATGCTTCGGTGATTCTGCATGATGAGTCCATCAGTGAGCTGTAATTTAGGTGAATTTCCCCACTTCTGCACCTTTTATTTGTAAACTGTTTTTACTAGGGTGCTCTATGTGTTTTAGAGCATTGCATTTACAAAATGAAAATGCTGTAAATATTGCATATTTCATGTGTTTGTAATAAAAGTTACAAGTAATTAGACAGAAGTGTTTTTGCACCAATGTTATTACGTCAAGTAAAGTCATCCAACCCCCCACCCATAAAATGCTATCATGGGAAATTAAATAAAGCTCCCCAGTTCCCTTCAACTAGACAGCAAGCAATAAGAACCAGGCATTGAAGAGGTAACAGAATCATTGGCCATCCTTCACTTTATGAAAGAGAAGGGGGACTTGTCAGGCAGATTTACATGGTGATTTCAAAATGTCAAGCCAGAGGCTTTGCAAGACAATTTTAAGGACCATAAAAAAGGTTACTTTATATCAAGACCACAATGATATACAGCAACTTTTTAACAAGTGACACTTTGACGCTGAACAAGTGACTTTTAAGTCTTTAAACTACTAATTCAGTACATTAAAGCAAACTTATTAAAATACAATTCTCTCGTGGGGAAAAACAAAGTAAATGGGCAGTGCTGAGCAGCACGAGCTACAGACAGAGCTGAGTGCTAATGAAGCGATGCCCATGCGCAGCTCTGCCTCTCGGCTCTGCTGGCCATGCTTGTCCTGGCCTGCATCCCCCCAGATGGCCACTGTCTTCAATGCGTTTCCCTTTGCCTCCAATGCTAAACAGCCGCCTCTTCTCTACCACTTCCCAAGGAGCTGCCTTCAACTCCTTATATCAAGTCCTATATTTGCTATAAGATTAATGTGTAGCAATTAAATGTATCCTTTTAACTGTACCAGTATTTATTAAGATTATTATTGTTTTGTTAATACTCTGATTACAAGGGTGTGTGTGTGTGTGTGTGTGTGTGTGTGTGTGTGTGTGTGTGTGTATGTGTGTGTGTGTAATGGGCTGTTTCTGAAGGTAAATTCTCCTTTCACAATGAGCCCTGATGCCTAATGTGAATTTTATAAAACACAAGTTTTTTGTATTTTTCAGGAATGCAGATAATAACATGTAGACCAGGGAGGCAGCTCTGCTAGACTTAACTATTCATGTCAGTCAGCACTACTGGAGCAAAGCGAACGCTGACTCAATGGCCACACGAAGAGCCCGATGCTGCATAATGACAAGAGCTAATGGAGAAAGGGGACTTATTGGAAGAGGGTTTCAACTGGGAGAGAAGAGAAGATATGGGGAAGATACAATCAGAGTACACTGTAAGACTGAAAGAATAAATACAATTTTTATGGCTGAGCAATCCTGTAAATTATGTACAAAAGGCCGAATGTCTACCCTGAATACGTGGGTTTCTCAGGGGAACCCCAGGAATTATGGGAAGCAACAAAAAGAGATCAGGATGTAATCTACAAACAGACAAAAGCATTCAATACCCCCACCTGTTGCTTATCTAACTTGCATTAATGCTTAAGCTGTTTTATCTGTTGTCATCTACAAAAGACATCACATTGTTCCAAGTCCTAAAAAGATATTAAGTCCTTCTTCGTTTTTTTCACTTCTCAGCTTCCTGCCTTTCAAATCATCTGTCCCTTCATTTGTGCCTGGTCGGAATTTATTGGTAAATACATTTCATTTCAGAAGCATAGTTTTAGTATTACATGCTTTTTCTATAGGCTACATCTAAATGTTCAAAAGCAGTCAACACTGTTTAAATCAATGTAAACTATATAACTGTTCATAGCAAAGCTCAATTACATGCCTGCAGTTATACTGCCTTATTCACAAGTTACTTTGAGAAGCAGATGGTGAGGGTAGGGGGATGGAGAATACTACACTAATGCTTTATTGTATGAATGTGATCATCTGAATTTCCCATAAGCTTGTACTACTATCTCTTCTTTAATACTCCCCTGATTCTGAAACAAAGTAATGTCTGTTTCATGTAGAACAGACAGATGTTTATTTTTCTCTGGGAAATTTGACTTTATTAGTACCACTGACTTGTACAATGGGTAAAGCTCTGTCTTTCAACAGCCACAGAAATTGAGGAATAATAATAACTGCCTGCTTCCCACCTCAACTGAGGTCGAAGGGTAAAGAAATATGGTTAAGGTGCAGATGGAGAGATTTAAGCCACACATGAGAAAAACATTTCCTGGTCATGATGACTATTAGACACAGAAACAAATTATTAAAAGGGAGGGACAGGGAGAGAGAAGAGCACATAAATCTTCCTCCACGGGGATGTGAAGGGCAGTATACACAGCCATCTGTACAGTGAAGCTTGGACAAAGTGCAGCTGTGAACTGATGTCCACTTTATAACCCCATAAATACTCAGGAAGATTTGGGGGTAGGCCTTGATAGTATGTGTTCTGGTTACACATGCTTTTTTTTTGCCCTGGGCACAGTATATATAGTCAGAGTAGAAGAAGAAACGAATGTGAAGATAGCATGTAGTTCTATGAAGCAAATCAATTCAATGGGTCCAAAGAAATCTGCCAGAGGATCTTTTCTGAGGCTGGTCTGGAATAAAGTACAACCATCCCAGGATCACAAGTCTCCGAGAGAAGATAAACAGTTCTCACTAAAGGCACACAAAACGGTGAAATATGAAACCCCCAGAAACAGTTATGGCTTGCCTTTCTATGAAGCCCTGCCTGCCCAGGACTACCACGGCCTCAGCAGTACAGACTCAGTAGACAGCAAGGACGAAACTCCTATGATCAAGGGACAAAATAGCAGGTGCCAGGGGAACCTTTCCTTGGTAAGTCCACTCTGATGCAAAGAACTCCTGCTCTTAAAAGAACCTCTGAGAAAGAAACTCCCACTCAGGAGCCAAAAGCCTTTTCGACATTTCATGCTCTTAGGTTGGTTTGTTTTTTAACTCTTGCCCCAAATTCTCTTGTTCAGAATCCCTTTGTATAAGCAAGATGGCTAACAACAGGAGCCTAACATTCATGCACCTCCCACCTCCAGACAAAGGAGCTCTCCAGTAAATAGACTACATTTAGAAGAGGGCAAGAGAAGGAGAGTTCTGAAGCATGTTACATCAAAAACTTAGGATGGCCACACAGACCAAAGGAAACTTCTTATCTTAGCTGTCCCTGTTCCTACTAAAAAAAAGAAAAACACAGGGCCAGGTGGTGGGGACGCACGCCTTTAATCTCAGCAATCAAGAGGCAAAGGCAGGAGGATCTCTGTGAGTTCGAGGCCAGCCTGTCTCCAAAGTGAGCTCTAGGACAGTCAAAGATACAAAGAGAGAGAGAAACCCTGTCTCCAAAAAGAAAGAAAAAGAGAGAAAGAAAGAAAGGAGGGAGGGAGGGAGGGAGGGAGGGAGGGAGGGAGGGAGGGAGGGAGGGAGGGAGGTCAGTAGAGGGCATCAGATCCCTGGGAACTGGAGGTACAAATGGTTGTGAGCCATGATGTGGGTGCTAGGAATGAAATAGGTCCCCTTTAAGAACAGCAGGTACTCTGACTGAAAAACATCTCTCCTGACCCTTCTCACTTTATTTTCAAACTTTCCCATGATTGGAATTTTGTTTTGATTTTTCTTCTCTTTTAATCTCTTGCTCATTTTTTTTCCTCCGTAATATTCCGTTATACTTCTCCTCTCCCTTTTCTTTTCATTTATATAACCTTGCTTCTCACGTGTTTTCCTTTTTCTATGCTGTGAAAAAACAGATCCAACTCTGTCAAGGCTTTAGAATACCTGATCTCAAACTACACTATAGAGCCATATTAACAGAAGCATCATGGTACTGGCACAAAGATGAGACATGTAGACCAATGGAATAGGACAGAAGACCCAAAAATTAACCTTAATCCACTTAATTTTCAACAAAGACATCAAAAGTATACATTAGAAAAAAGGCAGGTTTGCACTGGGGAAAACTGGAGATCAACAGCTATGATAGGAACATAGATCTCTACCTTACCATCCTGCACAAAGGGCAATTCAAAATGAATCACGGACATAGGAAGTGTAAGAAGAAAGCACAGGAAAACACTTCAAGACACAGGCAAGGGGGCTGGAGAGACGCCTCAGAAGTTAAGAGCACTGGGCAGCGATTCCAGAGGACCAAGGGTCAATTCCCAGCACCCACATGTGGCTCAAAATTGTCTGTAACTCCAGTTCCAGGTAATCTGGTGCCCTCTTCTGACCTCTGTAGGCACCAGACACACATGCGGTACATAGACTTACATACAGGCAAAACACCAATCTATATAAAATTAAAGTTAATTAATTATTTTTTTTTAAAAATGTAGACATAGGCAAAGACTTTCTGAACATGACTACAAAAGCACATAAAATAACCCCAAGAACTGAATAATGGGATGACAGGAAATTAAAAAGGGTTTTGACAGCAAAGGAAACAATCACATGAAAATGCCAAGAGGACTGAAAAAAATCTGCCAACTATGTATCAGACAGATGATTACTATCTAGAAAATATAAAAAGCTGTAAAAAAATAAATACCAAATAATTTCCAATCGACAAATGAGCTAATCAAAGAATTAAAAATGACAAAGAAAGATTTGAATTAGTGTTCACATTTTTGCCATCGAGAAATGCAAATTAACACTGCTTTGAGATCTGATCTCACCCAGGTCAGAATGGCTAGCAACATGAAAACAAATGCTGACAAGGTTTGGGGGGAGAGGGACCCTAATAAACTCTGCTAAGAATATAAACTGAAATAACCACTATGGAAGTCAATGTAGAAATTCCTCAAAAAGTGAGGGGGTACAAATGATAGATCAGTGGGTTAATAATGTGCTTCTTGCCTAATGACACTAATTTGATCACCAGAACCTATACAAAAGGCGAGATGCATTGACATTTGTGTGTGTGTGTGTGTGTGTGTGTGTGTGTGTGTGTGTGTGTGTGTGTGTATACAAATAAAATCATCTCAGCACTCTTACTGGGAGAAGGGAGGTGGAGACAGGGTAATTAGCATAATTCTCTGGTCAGATAGCCTGATGTACACTGTGCAGCATCAGAAACAAGAAAGACCCCTCTTCAATGAGGCAGAAGGCAAAAACTGACTCCCAAAAGTTGTCCTGTTAGGTGGGTGGTTAGAAGCGCACGCCTTTAATCCCACCCCTTGGGGGGTAGAGGCAGGAGGATCTCTGTGAGTTTGAGGACAGCCTGGTCTACAGAGTGAGTTCCAGAATAACCAGGGCTGCTCCACATAGAAACCCTGTCTCAGAAAAAAATAAAATAATTTTTAAAAGTTGTCCCTGACCTCCATACAAGCCCTCACTCATACACACACTCGTACATATACATGCACACACACAATAAATCAATAACATAATTTTTAAATTAAAATAGATCTGCCATATGATCTAGCTATTCCACTCCCAGATGTACATCCAAACAATGCTAAGTCACCATACCACAGAGATTCTAGCACATCCATGCTTATTGCTACAATATTTGCAATATCTAAGAAATGGAACTAAGCCTACCTATCTACCAATAGAAGATGGATATAGAAAATGTAAACACAATGGAGTCTTATTCAGCTGTAAAGTAAAGCCATGTTAGATAACTGAAAAACCATGGGCAGGGAAATGTATAGAACTAAAGGACATTATGTTAAGTGGGATAAGTGCTATAGCCCAGACTGGTTTGAAATGTATTATATAGGCCAGGTTAGCCTCAGAATCATGGCAATCCACTCTCCAAACTGACCTGTCTTATAAGAAAAAAAAAATGTTTGAGTCAGGGTCTCATATTGCCCAGGCTATGTGAACTTCTGATCCTCCTGCCTCTGCCCACTGAGGGCTGAGATTACAAGCATGTACCACCAGGCCAAATTTTATCCAGTGCTGAACTGAACCTAGGGTTTGGGGCTCACTAGGCAAGACTCTGCTACAACCCCAGCCCTCATTAGATTCCTCAAGGAAAGTCTCCATTTAGAAAGGAAATGATGGTAATTACTATCAGGAAAGTCTCCAAAACTATAAAACTCATTAGTAGAGATGAATACATAGTCTAATTCAGAATACTTCACTTCTGCAATGTCTTTTAAGTCTCTAGCATGAAAGCCAAAAGTTAAAGTTTTCAAAAACAACTGCAGCTATAGTAAGTTAAAAGAATATAAAAACAATACGTTGATTGTAAACACAAAAATATACATTTGGGGAATAGGGTTAAAAAAAAAAAGCCTCGGCATTTGTTTGTGATCAAAGTTGTTGTGAGCTTAAAATAGTCTATTACAACAACATGTCGTCTGCAAGCTCAGGGTGAGCACAGAACAGAACACTGCAGCAGACGCCCAAACAGGAAAAAGACAGGAATTAGAGCTTCACACTGCAGAACAAACACCACAGCCCAAAGGTAAACACAAGAGGGGTAACAAATAAACAAACAGAAAACACCCAAGCAGCGGAATGAGTCTTGACAAGAGAGAACCGAAACAGAACGAGTTGACGTGGCCATCCAAAAGACACGAAATGGCTGAATGGGTGGAAAACAAGATCTAAGTGGACCTACTAAGGTGCCTACAGGGGACACCTTTTAGCTTAAGAGACACACAGGACTGAAAGTAATGGATGAATAAAGATAGCTCATACACACATCGGACAACAGAAAACAAACAATGGTCTACACTTTATAAGACCAAACAATATTCAAGCCAAGACTGCTGCAAGAAGTGGACATACATAGTGTAAATACATCAAGGAGTTGAGGGATAGGTCAGTGGTTGAGGGCATTCATTGTTCTTGGAGAGGGCTTGGGTTTGGTTCCCAGCATCCACAGGGGGCTCACAGGGGATCCATCTTCTGAAATCCCCAGGTACCAAGCACATGCGGCGGTGCACAAACATGCAGGCAAAACACTCACACACATCAAATAAATCAATCTTTAATATTTAGGTATAAACCTATGTCAAAGCATTAAGTGGGTAAAGCAAATGCCAATAAATCTAAAAAGAGAGTTAGGCTCTAGTTCAATCATAGAAGACTTCAATGCCCTACTTAGTCCAATTAGACCTAACAGACATGCCTGAGACCATCCATCCAGGAGTAGTGAAATATGTGTGCTTCTTTAGGACTCAAGAAACACTCTAGGAAGGAAAATTCTCTCAGGGAGACAGGATATTGATTACAAAACAAGTCTTAATGAGTTCAAGATTGAAATAGTTTGGTATATGCTCTCTGACCACAACAGTACAAAGTTAGAATCAACACCAGAGGAATTTAGAATGTTCACAAACATGCAGAATGAAACAACACACTCCTCCTGAGAAACCGATAGATAATAAACCCAAAAGGGAAATTTAGAAGTGATTTGAGACAAAAAGAGAGAGAGAGACAGAGACAGAGACAGAGACAGAGACAGAGACAGAAGGAAACAGGGCTGGAGAGATAGCTCAGAAGTTAAGAGCACTGACTGCTCTTGCAGAGGACCAGAGTTCAGTTCACAACCTCCTTAACTCTAGCTCCAGGAAGGTGTGCTGTATCTGGTCTGACCTACACTGGGCATCTGCTCTTATGTTCATGATCTCTGTCTCTGTGTGTCTGTGTCTGTCTGTCTGTCTGTCTGTCTGTCTGTCTGTCTGTCTGTCTCTCTCTCTCTCTCTCTCTCTCTCTCTCTCTCTCTCACACACACACACACACACACACACACACACACAGAGTATAGTAGTTTAGTCTGTAAAAAATATCACCTATAGGCTCTAACGTTTAACACTTGGTACTTAGCTGGTAGTGTAGTCTGAGAAGGTCTACAAGCCTTGCTAGAGGAAGTAAAGCATGGTAAGGGGGTGAAGTTTCAAAGCCTGGTACCATTGCCAGTGTGTATCCCTCTCTGTCTCTGTCTATTTCTGTCTCTGTCTGTCTCTTTGTCTCTCTGTCTCCCTCTGTAATACATAAACAATACAAATTTTAAAAATTCCGTAGAAAAAATACACACAACCAATCAAAATCTATGAGTACATTCTAAATGGTAAATTTATGCCAATAAAAACTTACAGATCCCAAATAGTCTAACACTGAATGCAAGGAACTAGAAAAAGAACAAACCTTAAGTAAGCATAAGGAAGAAAATAATGCAGATCGGAACAAAAGTAAGTCCAATAAGAAAACAGAAAAAACACACACACACACACACACACACACACACACACACACACACACACACACACACACAAAGAGTAAAATCAGAGTTGGTTTCTCGTAAACAGAAGCAATCAATCAGCAAGAGAGATGGAGAAAGAGCACCATGCACTCTTCGAGGCACACAAACCTGGTTCAGGAGGGGGTGCCGAGCTGGAAACCACACAAAGTTGGGCCTAGATGAACAGCAAGGCCAAGGGGCTGTATCTAGCAGGAGGCGTGTGCTGAACTCAAGACCCAACGACCATTGGGTGAGTAGTTCATCATCATTTATCCCGTGACTCCCACCTGCCCCTGATGATCAGAAAACAGTAGCCTGCTTTTGGTATGACCCAGGGGAGCTGGCTACCTCACTCACTGGTCTGCTGTGCTCAGCTTTCTGATAGGATTTTGATACTCATGCGTCTGTGTGATGTTGGTTTTAATTTGGTAAGTTCCCAGGTAGTAATGATTTACTTGTGTAAATAACTCTTTTGTCAGTCTATGGCTCATTGTTTGTGCTGAACACACAATAACTGTTTACTTACACAAACACATTCAGTCATTCAAAACACAGCCTGGAAGCTGAAATTTTATATGATATGGAATAATTTAGAATATCTGCAGCCTGATTTCCTACCCTACAAGAACCTAATAGATAATACACATAATAACTGAAACAAGGTCTAGCTGTGTACTCTATGCTGGCTTAGAACTCTCTACTTAGCCAAGACTATCCTCCAACTCTTTGTTGGTTTGTTTTCTGTTTGTTTGTTTTTTGAGACACGGTTTCTCTGTGTAGCATTTGGTGCCTGTCCTGGATCTCGCTCTGTAGACCAAGTTGGCCTCAAACTCACAGAGATTCACCTACCTCTGCCTCCCGAGTGCTGGGATTACAGGTGTGCAGCACCACCACCCAGCTGATCCTCCAACTCTTGCTCCTCCTGCCTCAGCTTATAATCTCTAGAAAGAATTCCATGAGTTTTCTTATTTTAAATGTAAATGTTTTACTTTTTGAGCATTTCATGCATGAGTACTCTATTAATATCATTTCCACCCCAACTTCTCCTGTTCATACACATGACCTCTCCAATTCAAGACCTCTACTTCTTTAATTACCATTGTTACATGTTCTCTCTCTCTCTCTCTCTCTCTCTCTCTCTCTCTCTCTCTCTCTCTCTCTCTCTCTCTCTTTCTCCATCTGTTGTACATATGCTCATGCATTTGAGGGCTCATGCATTTGAGGCTGACCACTTTCAGATTGGATGACCAGACAGGACTGTCTCCTTTTTGACATCTAACAGTGACTCCACTGGGAATTGGGCCAACTTTAAATCCCACAGATTATGACAATCATTTCAATAATGATTCTCAAAGATGTCCTATAAACCCATGTTCCTGACACACTTTCAGGAGCTCAACTAGGTTGATAAGATGGAAGTTCTGTTACTGTGCTGGTTCTGTACTTTTGACATAAAAACGATGGTGGTTGAAAGTGTTGGGCCTTAACACCAACATCAAGACAGTAGCACCAAATCATACAAGTAGTCAGCTCCACTTCGGAATGGCCATGACACAATCAATGCTGCTCATCTGACCACACGGCAGCCTTGGGAACCAATCGCTCCACTTCGGAATGGTCATGATGCAGTGCTGCTCATCTGAACACACTGCAGCCTTGGGAACCAATCGCAGAGGAGGCGTTGAGGTGGTAGAATGGTAATGTTCTGGTGCGCCTCTGCAGAGTCAGGGCACCAGGGAGAAACTGCACTCTCTAAAGTGAATGTGAGGACAAGTGAGGAGTCTAGAGAAGAGAAAGAGGGAAACTAGAAAGCACAGAGAAGGCTGGGAGATGGCCCAGGGAGCAAAGCATTTGCAGTGCAAGAGTGAAGATCTGAGCTCAAGTCCCCAGGGCCCAGAGAAACCTAGCCCAGCACTGTGCTCAATAGCCCCAGTGCACTGGAGTGTAGAGAATGTGTGGTCTTGTTTTGGAAAGTGAAGTGGAAATAGGATGAGAGGCTAAGACTCCAAGGTCCATAAACCACACTAACTGAACTCCATCTGCAAGGCATAACCACAGGTGACAGGTCTATACAGTAGCAACCTGGAAGGAAAGAATAGAGGAAAGAGGAAACTGTCAGAAAAGCAGGATGACGTGAGGACAAGAGGGGGGCATTCCGAGGAAGAAGACATGACAGATGCCCCCAGAGACATCAGAAAGGAAGTCTGTAAACGTGAGCAGTCACACATCACACTAAAGCAGGAACACTGACAGGTCCTTTCCACCGTGCCCACGCTTGGTGGCAACCCATTCGCTGAAGCAAGCTCGACACCACCTATCGTGTGCCAGTTCTTCAAATGGCCAGGAAGACAGACACAGACACTGTCTGGGGAGGTTTCAGATGAATGCACATTACACCGTGGCCGGTGCTAAGAAAAGAGTGGTGGCTCCTTAGAACCAGAGTTACCGAGGAAGGGGTGGAAGGTGAGGAAGACGGAAATTCGTCACCAACTCTTCAAAGAAAGCAACACCATGTTAGGTCAAGAAAAACAACACAGGTTTGACAACGAAGCACAAAGATGGGAGCTCATGTGCACACATGCTTGGGACTGTATGCTGGAAAGTGAGTAATTATATTGTCAAGGTTGTGGCAGGAAAATGATGGTACACACAACCGGAAGAATGCCTAACTCTTAAAGAAGGGGCTTTCCACTAGCGTGTAAGCTAAGAACCCTGCAGGGTTAGTAAGAAACCCAAGGGGAAGGAGCACAGGCAACTGCAGCCTGTCAAGAAGGAAGGCAGGCAATAACCCTAACTGTGTGTGTCCTCAACTCACTCACTACCATGCGAAGGCTCCTATTGAGGAGCAGAGGGTAAAGGGTAAAGGTGAACCCCAGGGCCTGAAGGCAGAGAGCTGTTTGGAAGTAGCATGCCCTAGGTCTGGGCAGCTTCTCGAGGCCATGTGGACCCCTTGGAGGGCTTTGAGCAAGGGCATGACACAATCATGGCTGCACTTGAAGCAGTGTAGACACCCTCTGGACTCCTCTCTCTAGAAGGGGGCTTGAGAAGGAAGTCACACAGACCCAGGCTTGTATCTTTACTTAATTTGTATGGGACAGTATCCCGGCCCAGCCAGTAGACCAATGGTTCTCAACCTATGTGTCGCACCCCCTTTCCCACAGGGGTTGCATGTCAGATATTTACATTATGATTCATAACTGTAGCAAAATGACAGTTACGAAGTAGCAATGAAAATAACTTTATAGTTGGGGGTCACCACAGCATGGGGAAGTGTATTCAAGGGTCCCAGCATTAGGAAGGCTGAGGACCAATGCAGTAGACAGAAAGCATATCAAGCTATTTGAACACAGAGATTTAACGCATACAGTTGTTAACTGGCCAAGTAAAAGAATAAAAGGAACCTAAGGGCATCATGGGAAGATGCAGTTGCCAACACCTTAGTGGAGAAAACAAAACTAAAGAGACCTATGGGTTGAATTTAGAGCCCTGAGAATGGCGCATTCCTCAGCTGGCTGGTCCCTCTCAGGAGTGGAAAGCATAAAGCTGCTTCTCTAGGTGTTGGATGAACTGCAACTGTGGCCCCGGGGAGCATCAGCCGGGTGGTAGTGGTACTTCCAGGACGCAAGCAGACAAGAAGGAGCAAGTACTTTCCTTATCCTCCAGCCCCAGTCTCCCTCAGTACTCCTTATCGGCACAGCCTGTCAGGGAGCCAGACGGAAGAGAAGTGTGCTCTGCTGAGTCCCAGCACCCACAGCATGAAACAGAAGTGGAGCCCTATTAGGAGAGACAATAGCATAACAGCATAGGAGTCCTGCAAAAGAAACTCAACTTTCCTAGGTCTCAGTTTTCGTGATCTGTGAAATGGGTATGAAAACAGATGGCAAACTCACATGATTATTAAGAGCACTGAATAACCAAACTATGAAAAAATTTAATAGCTAGTCAGTAAAAGCAAATTTTCTTGCCTTTTCCAAAAATTAGTAACAAGTAAAACATAAAGACAATGTGAGAGCTAATCAGTATATGTGGCTCAGGACATGCCTAGATTTTCCCGTATTTTGTAAATTACTCTTATTACACCGTGTATTGGTCTTGACTAGTGTTTAATCTCTCCTTTTGCAACCTTTGCCAATCCCCCTCTTTTTCCCTTTTGGCTTTGCTCTCCCTTTCTCCTGCTCTTTCTTTCTCTCCTTCACACACACACACACACACACACACACACACACACACACACACACACACACACGCCCTCTCTCTGTGTCTCTCTGTCTCTCTCTCTCTCTCCTCTTTGTCACAAAATTCTTCCTAATTAAAAAAACATCATAAATGCGACAAAAACACAGCTGGTACCCAGCCCAAACACGGTGAGCTCAAGGACCAAACCCAGGAAGCAGAGTCCTCTCATGCTGCTCAGAGGTTTCATTCTCAAACTCCAGCAAACAGACCTTTGCCCCAGTTTTATGGATAAACTGAAACTGGGCTAATAACCACAGTAGTGTGACCCACTCTCAGATATAACTGACTTTGTGTCCTTCACAATCTGGCGAAACTACAGTTACAGAAAACACAATGTCCCGTAAAGCAGACAAGGATGCTGCAAAGGATAAGAACTGAGAAAACTGTCCGCACAGTTAGTGGTCTGGGGAAAACTTCAGTGCAAAGATATCAGTATCCAGTCTGCACTTGACTAAGAAACACTGAAATACACCTGCCCGTCTGCTTCCATGCTCCTGGCCCTGATGATCATAGACTCACGCTCTGAAACTGTAAGCAAGCCCCCGACGAAACGCTTTCTTGTATTGAAAACAAAGCACTGAGATAATAGAGGCCTCAAGCATAGACCACCCTTTCAAGACATGCAGCTGAAGGAAAGGACAATAATGTTTCACTTCAGCTCTAGGGGGCATTCCTGCCACAACAGAGACTGTCCCTTCTGCAGGGAGCAAAGGTCAAGCTGCGAAGACCCTCAGCACAATGGAACTCCAGAGAGGGTGTGCTGGGAACAGAGCAGAACCTGAGTGGGGAATTTCTAGTCCTGTCTTCTCTGCTTGGCCTTTTGGGGTGGAAACAAATGTATTTCTTGGGGTCTATTTGTTTCTTGACTTTCAGAATACATTTTTCTTTTTATGAAAGTCAGTGGGAAAAATACAATTCCTGTTCCAGTGTTTTAAAAATCACTTTCTGGAACATATCTACTTAACTGACAATTTAATAACAAACTCTCAGTAAGATGACAGATGTTTAGATATACAATGATAAAACGAAGTTTTGTCTTTGTTTTAGCAATTACTTTTATCATTTAAGAGAACCAAGTTTATTTCTATTGGTGCTCATAATGCTGAGGGGTTTTATAGTGAAGATCTGAGGGTTCCAGCAGGAAAAACCCTCTCATAAATTTAAACACAAGCGGATCCTCAGTCTAGAATCAAAATCTGTTTAATGTCTCAAAAACCCCAGAAGCCTCAGTTACAGGCAGACAATTCATACTTTAGGGAAACTCACAGCAGAGGGCTGGAGAGTCCTGAGGAGTTCAGTGTACATTTTGCAGTCCTGACTGCTTTCCCCAGCCCAGGCATTTGAGACACCAGAATGTGACTGTTTCATGACAAGCTGGATGATAGGCAGCGTTCAAATACTGATGTCTTGGTGTATTTAAAACTCCCAATTCTTTTTCTTACTTCTCGTGGCTACGGATCTGTCCATGGGAACGAGACCCACAAGAAATTACGGCTAGTGACACACAGCAGAAGTGGGTAGCCACGCTGTTATCTTTAACTAACTGAAGTTGGCACAGGGATAGAGCATGAGCTGACCCTGCTAACAATCGACCGTTTCTTTCCTCCCCTCAACCCCCACCTCCCCTGTCTGGAGTTTAGGGATAAAGAAACCCATTTTATCTTTTTGGATAGGGGGAGTTGATAGGAAAAAAATCAAACATTTAAATTTGAATTCTTCATGGAGTTACTCATGGGTTTTGTTTTTTTAATTTCTGGCTTTGGTTATTTTTCAAAAATAGAGCTCTTTAGAAAAGTAAAGTTTATTGATTTTTAAAGAGTCCAGTGTTGAGCTATAAAAATTGATTGATGCTCTGTGATATCATCATAAGGTTTATCTTAACACAGTATAAGTCGTCATCCAGATCATCTGTGCACTCTGGCTCTTCTTAGTTCACAATATGAATTAGTACTGTGTCACTGTACTTATGAGTAAGGAACTCCAAACTACACACACTTGATAGTATCACACAAGGGTTGCGGAAAGAAAATCGAGGCAAGGAGCCCAGCATGGTGGTGTGTCCCAGCACTGGGGAAGCTAAGGAAGGGGGATTCTGTCCAGAGCCAGCCAATTGGGGGGTTAGGGAGGGAAGGTAAGAGATCCCTGGACAACCTGACTTTGTAAATAATGTGGTAAGTTATGAAGCATACCCAACGATGTCAACCTCACGTCTTCATATGCATCAAACCTATAAATACATGTGCTCATGTATAGTCAAACATGCATGCACATACATATACACATACCACACAATACATATGTTAAAAAGAGAGAGGATAAAAGAAAGTGGGGAGAAGAAAGAAGATAGAAAGGTAGGAAGGCAAGGGCTGGAATTAATAGTCAAACACCAGAATGGTTTCAAAGTAGCAACGTCTACTCAAAACGGGTTCTGCATTGTCTACAAAGAGTTAGCGCATCCTATGAATAAGTGCATCTTCTCTGACATCACATGTCCACATCTGAAGTCCAGCCCTAGTCCTCAGAGACGGGGCAACTGGAGGCGAATGTTTTGGTTCCTGTGTGAAAAACAATGGTTATACAAAACAACTCATTGCTAACATCTACAAGAACTATAATGATTCAATAGGATGGCCCACTAAGGAGAAGACCAGACATCTTTTAGGTGCTCAGTAAACATCAGCTGGGCTCACTTTCCATGTCATCCTTACATTCCTAGAAGCTGTCATCTACAGTCACCAAACACACTGTAAGTTAGGATTGTATTTTCATGCTATGGTATCTAATTCATTTCCTTCTAGCTTCATTTACATTCTACTTTCAAAATTTGTTCTATTTCATCTTGATATTTGATGTTTGTACCCATAATAAATCAAGAACTTAGACAACAAACTTCTGCTTCTGCATTGTGTTAGTTTCTTATTCACTACAACTAAATGCCTGACAGAAACAACTTAAAGAAGGGATCGTTTCAGCTCACAGTTTCAGGGTGCGGTCCACCATGAATCTGCAGTCAGGAAGCAGAAGGCAATGAAGGCCCCAGCCTGCACTCTCCTTTCTATCCAGTCTAGGTCCCCAGCCCCAGGGATGGAATTACCCACACTAGGACCGGTCATCCCACCTCAACTGACTTAACCTAGCAATTCCCTCACAGACATGCCAGAGGCTATTTCCATGGTGACTCTGGATCCCGTCAAGCTGACACTCAGACCAACTCTCATTCCCATCCATTAGGACATACTAATACTAGTTACCAGAGAGCACATTACAAGAGAGAAAGAAACTTTATCATTAAAAGAGGAATACATTTTCACACATCTCTAGAAGTAAATTCTACCTATTAGCCAGATTTAATATCCACATTCAAATATTTCTATATTTTAAATCATTATCATATTATTTTTTCAAGATTTGTTTATTTATTATGTATATAGTGCTCTGTCTGCATATATTCCTACACGCCAGAAGAGGGCACCAGATCTCATTACAGGTGGTTGTGAGCCACCATGTGGTTGCTGGGAATTGAACTCAGGACCTCTAGAAGAGCTGCTGGTGCACTTAACCTCTGAGCCATCTCTCCAGTCCTCATCATATTTTAAAAAACAAAAATGTAAAAGCAGGGTAGAGCCTGAGAAATGACTCAGTGGGTAAGCTGTGCAAGCAGGAGGACCTGAATTCAGATCTCAGCACTCATGGAAAATAAAAATTTAAAAAAAAAAAAACCTGCCATGAGCCAGCACACACCTTTATTCCCAGCACTCAGAAGGCAGAGGCAGGTAAGTCTCTGAGTTTGAGACCAGCCTGGTCTACACAGTGAGTTTTAGGACATCCAAGGCTACATAGAGAAACCATATCTCAAAACATACACAAAAAAGAAAGAAAAAAAAACCCCACACAAACCAACTTCGGCATGACCATGTCCCTCTATAACCCTGCGCCGTAGGGACAGAGGAAGAGAGTTTGCTGGCACTTGCTGACCACCAGCCTAGCTCCAGCCTCAGTGGGAGATCTTAGAGCAAGGGAAAAGGCAAAGAACGACAGAGCAGAGAGTTAAGTGGGGACAAAAATGAGGGGGGAAAGGAGCACTGTATTTTCCCAGGGAACAAAGCTCAGCCATCACTGAGCAGACAATTAGCAGGGTGATCACTGAGGACAAGGGACAGGACAGCCAGTCTGCCGAGTCAATTGCTAGTCAATCATTGATTCAAAATTGATGAAAGCCCATTCACCCATCATAAGATGTGGGGGGAAGAAGAAAAGTAGGTATAAAATAGAATTAGCTAACAGTGGTTCAGAGCAATTTTTACAGTTCTACATCAATTAGGAGAGTGAAAGAATTAGTCCATATATTCAAAGACTCTCCTGGAGTTTTCAAGTTAAAACTTAGAAAAGTAGTTACTGCTGAGCCCCAGGAACAGCGTGCACATATTCCTTCTCTTTGTCAATAGTTCACAAAATAAAATAGTCAATGCTTCTATCTAAATTCCATTTTGGCTAGATTGGCCACAGTTCAGGAGAAGGTTAGAGAAGTTTCCTCAGAGCCTGCCATGGCTCCCCTAGAAGGGCACAGAGAGGCTTACCCATACTCATCTTGATGGGCAGGTTTTCTCTGCTGGCTGCTTCCACTAGATGTCTCCGAACTTCCATCACGGCCTCCTTGTGCTTGGTGTTCAGTAAGGCTTCCCACAGGGCCTGGGCTGAGACGTCACTACAGAG
The DNA here is from genome assembly GCF_049852395.1 of Peromyscus maniculatus bairdii. Lineage (NCBI taxonomy): Eukaryota > Metazoa > Chordata > Mammalia > Rodentia > Cricetidae > Peromyscus > Peromyscus maniculatus. Next base: position 69,780,422 of record NC_134861.1, read on the forward strand.
GAAGCACAAGCCAGCTTAGAATACATTCCTGTTGGGAAATGGGAAGGGCTGGAAGGAAAGGGAAATGCCATCATTTCCTTACAAGCACTGATACAGGCATTCCCACTGGTAAGGATTAACTCGATACAGAATAGCTCATTCATATAATGGGCAGAATATTGAGGAATTAAGGGGACAACAAAATCAAGACATAAGGGAGAAGAAAGGCTACAGTGTTCCATGAAAATATGAGAAAATTACGTATTAGATATTTTTTTGAGGTTTTTTAATTGAAAGTAGTTCACAGTGCAATTCATTGGTAAAGAAACATGAATGTCATATAAGTCAAAATTAAATGTAAGGCTAAAAATGGCTTATCAATAGTTACAAGCACTGTGTCAACTTGAGCCTGAGAAACACAGAGAAATCCTCAATGAGGATTCTTGTACGGCTTCTCAATAGACTTCCTAATCAGCAGACTTGCTACTGAATAAGAATGAGGGCTTGCACTCAGGAGCAGGCCTGAAGTATTCCACTCCAGGCCTTCAGTTGGAAGGATGGCACTTATAGAAGCCTTTACAATGATCTGTTGATAGCAGCCCCAAGCACTGCATTATGCAGGGTCTCATCTGGGTTCACTTCCCAGTAGCTCTCTGTCTCATCCGCCATGCTGTGTCCCCATTATAAATGAGTGCAGTGTTCTTTCCGGAAGGCCACTGCCACAAAGCCAAGAATACACATTTGTAGTAACGTTTTCAAAACTCCATAGAAAGGAAACAAGGATGACTTCTGTCCTATCTCCACTTAAAGCCCCACTAACTCAGACACTAACCTCTCAATAGAGGAGTAGGTCTGATTATCACCACTTTTCCATAGTGAAGTAACAGCTTTAAACACTCAAAACTATAACTCCTCTGATGGTTTTCCTGGCTACAACTTGACAGACTGAGTGATACATAGAAAATCAGTAAAGCACATTTTTCAATATCTGTAAGGATGTTTCCAGAGGGTCAGTGAACTGAGCAGGGAAGACCTGACCTGAATGGAAGGAACATTGACTCTTAAGTGTGGGCATTCTGTCGCTGACGCCACTGCACAAGACTCTATGTTCAGCTTTTGAATGCACACTCACATCAGAGACTTACAAGAAGCTTCCAGGCCTCCATCCTAAGCCTCGGGCTAGACCTTGCCCCTCACTGATCCCCTACCTTGTCTGAGGCATCCAGCTTCTTCAACAGAGCAGCAACCTCTAGCTTTCCAGCTGCTCACAGCTATTGTGGGACTCTGAGTCTGCAAGTGTCTAAGCCCTTTTTATAATTATACACTCAGCCTTTGTGCTCCTCTAAAAGACCCTAACAGAACTCTGCATCTATTATCCTTAAGTTTAAATAAAGGAATGGGCAACTTACATGGCATGCCCTATATGTAGCTGGCATACATATAAAATAAACTTTCAATGACTTAAAATCTGGAAACTTACATATTTATAATACATAAGTAAAAACATTACAAAAATGTGATATGAGTCATGATTGGTGAGTAAATAGATTCTATGCAAATATAATCCTATCTTGGAGGATAGGGGCTGAGAGAATAATTTCTACTATAAATAAGAAACATAAGCTCTAAATGCAGCCAAAGGAAGAAGTTATAACTCAACAAAATAAAATAAATAATGGAGTATTTTCTCTGAATTTGTCAAATAATAATGGACTAGATATTGTGATGTAATTATTGCCTGTATATAATATATATAGTTATTATACTTATTGTATATAGTTTTCCTTATATTAGTTATAACCTTCTTTTATTATTTTTAGACAAAAAAGGGGAAATGTGGTAATATATTGTTTGTAATCTAGGAAATAAAGCTTTCCTGAAGATCAGAGGACAGACCAAGCCACAGAGTTAGCCAATGAGGTCAGGCAGTGGTGGCACACACTTTTAATCCTAGCACTCAGGAGGCAGAGGCAGAGGCAGAGGCAGAAGTCTGTCTGGATTTCTGTGAGTTCAAGGCCACACTGGGCTACAGAAGATTAAACCAGTCTAAAAGAGAAACAGTCCAGGCAGCGGTGGCACACACCTTTAATCCCAGCACTAGGAAGGTTGAGACAGGAACTGATTTGACTGGGCAGAGAAAGGAATATAAGGTGGGAGGAGACAGAAATTCACTCTTTTCAGGCTGAGGAGTTGGTGAGGTAAGAGGTGGTAGCTGTGGCTTGCTCTGCTTCTCTGACCTTTCAGCTTTCACCCTGATATCTGGTTCCAGGTTTTTATTATAAGACCATTTAGGATTCGTGCAACAGGAAATAGAGACTTGGATATTCAGCCTCAGCTCACTGTCTCTTTTTTCAGTCTGGAACCTAGCCCAAGGGAAACTGCCACTCACATTCAGATGGTTCTTCCCTCCTACATTAAACTTGCCTGAAACACAGACACATTCCTGGGTATGATTCTAAATCGCAAGTTGAGAATCAAGATTAACCATCACAGATTCACTTCTTATCAAGTCAATCCCCAAATATATCACTTTTAAACCTTAGCATCCCACTCCTGGTCCTCAAATATCCATGAACATTTTATAATGCACAATACATTCAGTTAATCTGTAAAAAGTCTTTCAAATGTCTACAGCTCTAATATTGTTCAAATTCCCCAAGTCCAAAGTTTCCTGAGACTCAAGGCAAAGTAAGATCACACAAAATCAAAAACAAGTTACATATTTCTATTATACAATGGCACATTCCAAAGGGGAAGAATAGAGTTATAGCAAGAAAATAACAAACCTATGTAAAGCCAAAGCCAGCAGAGAAAATACCATACCCTCCAACTCTGGATCTAACATCTGGGGCTTTCGGTAGTGGTATCCTCTGGACTCCAGTGGACTGGAGCAGCCCCACCCCTTTTGCTTTGCTGCTTATAATAAAGCCCACAACACATATGGCTCCTCTCATGGGCTGGCTCCCTTCTATTCCTCGGTGTATGGTTCACAGTCCTGGAACCTCCAACATCCAGGGTCTCCACAGTAGCTTAGGCTTCCCCATCACAGTTTTATGTAATGGCCTCTTAGGACCTTGCAGGGAATCCTGTCCTATTAGACACTGACCGGCCCCAGCAGCTTTCTATGAGTTTGGGGAAAAGCCGCTATGACCCTGTATGCCTTGCTTGTGTGCCTAAAAACCACCACCATGTGCGGTGATACTGTGCTCCCCAATATATCGTGTACCCTAATAAATTTATCTGGGGTCAGAGAACAGAACAGACACTAGACAGACCTAAAGGCCAGAAAATGGTGGCACTCACACCTTTAATCCTATCACTTGCAAGGCAGAGATCCATGCGGATCTCTGTGAGTTTAAAGCCACATTGGAAACAGCCAGGAATGGTGACACATGCCTTTAATCCCAGGAAGTGATGGCAGAAAGCAGAAAGGTATATAAGGTGTAAGGACCAGGAACTAGAGCTGGTTAAGCTTAGCAGTTCAGCTGAGATTCATTCTGGATAAGGACTGAGAGGCTTTCCAGTCTGAGGAAACAGGATCAGCTGAGGAACTGGAGAGGTGAGGTAGCTGTGGCCTGTTCTGTCTCTCTGATCTTCCAGCATTGACCCCAGTACCTGGCTCCAGGTTTGTTTTTTATTAATAAGAACTTTTAAGATCTGTGCTACAACCATGTAATGATGACACTACCAAATTCTGCTGTGAGGTAAAGATACAGTCCGATAGCCACCCGTCCCACACATATACTTACTTCTATTACAGCATTAATGAATTCTATGTGCTCTAGAAGCTTAACTTGTAAATATGGAGAGATCAAGTTGTCATCAGTAAGGAACTTTCCTTCCTCCCTGTGGGCTAGCATCTGTAGTATTAGATGGTGTTCTGCAGACTTCTGGGGGTGGGGCAGAGAATACTCAACAGTCTTCCCAGCTGTGACCCGGGAGCTACAGTAATGATGGTTGTGGCAAGATATGAACACGGGTGCAATAGCGGCAAGAATGCCACGGGAGGCCTGCTTCACCCGAGGAAGCACATGCCTGGGACTATAAACCTGGTGAAGAACTGGGAACTCAAGGCCCCCAGAGGGGAACTCACTACTATTAGTTTGCTAAATGGACATAGTATCAAACTAACCTCTAAATTCATTTTTTATAAGCATAGATTAGCACAGCTCTCAGACCTTATCAGTTAAGGGTTTTGTGCAGTAGATGGTAGTTTGAATGTAATTAGCCCTTATAAGCTCTTAGGAAGTAGTATTATTAGGATGTGTGGCTTTGTTGGAGTAGGTGTGCCCTTGTTGGACGAAGTGTGTCACTGTGGAGGCAGGTTTGAGATCTCACATATGCTCCAGCCACTCCCAGTGTCTCAGTTCACTTCCTGTTGCCTGCAGACCAAGATGTAGAATTCTCAGCTCCTTCTCCAGCCTCATATTTACCTGCACACCACCATGTCACACCAGGATGATAAAGGACTAAACCTCTGAACTGTAAGCCAACCAATTAAATGTTTACCTTTTATAGAGTTGCCATGGTCATGGCATATCTTCACAGCAATAGAAACCCTAACTAAGACAGAAGTTGGTGCCAGGGACTGGGATATTGCTGTGATAGGCTAGGACATGTTTTTGTTTAGAGTAATATGGACTTTAATAGTTTGGGTTAGGAAAGCAGTGGAATGCTTTAGGCACTGCTTAACGAGCCATAATAGTAGGAACATGGAAGACAGTAGTGCTAAAAGTTATTTGAACCGTGGGGGCCTGACTAAAGAGGTTTCAGTGGAGAATATTATTAATAATGTGGCCTAGAGATTGTTCTTGTGATATTTGGAAAAATGTGGCTGCTTTTTGCCCTTGTCTGAAAAGTCTGCCTGAAGCTAAAGTGAAGAGCTCTGGATTAATTCCATTGGCAGGAGAAATCTTAAAACAGCCTAGTATTGAATCTGTTATGCGGTTACTAGTGTTCACTCTAATGAAGATTTATAATGAACAGGAGGAAGCTGGGCAAATAAAAAACACAAAATGTACAATTTGAGGAGAAAGGGAACACCAGGAGGTGGAATGGAGTTAAGTCCTGTGTTCAAGAAGATAAAACACATTAAGAAATGGAATAAAGAGAATGGTGATGTCAGAGCAAGATCCCACCCAGCTAAGTTTGCAACTTGTGAAAAAGAAAAGCTTAGAGCTGGGTATGGTGGTGCGTGTCTTTAATCCTAGCACTCCAGAGGCAGAGGCAGAGGCAGGTGGATCTCTTGAGTGTGAAGCCAGTCTGGTCTACAGAGCAAGTTCCAAGAGAGCCAAGCTTAGGCAGTAAAGGAAACTACTGAAAACAGAAAGTTGATGATGATGTAATTGAACAAGGGGTCCATGTCCAGCTCCAGCAAGCAGTAGAACTTGACAACTTCAGTCACATGGTTCTGGTTTTAGAGTCAAAGATAGAAGAAGAGTCAAAGAGATATGGAATCTCCCTCCACAACTAAGGCCAGGTATGTGGCAGGGGTGTCCCTGCATGGAGGTCCAGAGAGGCCAGTAAGTGAAGCTGTGAAGTTGAAGCCTGGATTATCTTGAAGACCCCAAGATGTTGTTGATGCCAGAGGTATGGGATATCTGCTGAGGAGAGCTGCTAACAGGAAGTGGAACCAGATCAAGAGAAAGAAGTGTGTTGCATTTTGACATCAGACATGGAGAGGCAGAGTTTGGAGTTTGCCCAGCTGGTTTTCGGTCTTGCTTTGGTCCAGTATTTCCTCACTATGCTTCCTTCCCTGTGTTTTGAAATGGTAGTGTATATCCTGTGCCATTTTGTGTTGAAATTATGTGATTGGCTTTTTTATTTTGATTTTATAGAGGATTACAGTTAAGAGATTGCATGAATCTCAGAAGAGACTTTGAGCTTTGGACTTTTAAACATTCCTAAGACTGATAGACTATTGGAAATTTTGACATTAGACTAAATGCACTTTGCATTATGATATTGTTACAAGCTTATGGGAGCCAGGGAATGGAATGTGGTAATTTGAATGTGATTGGCCTTCACAAGTTCCTAGGGAGTGGCATTATTAGAAGGTATGACCTTGTTGGAGGAAGTGTGTTATTCTGGGGGGTGGGCTTTGAGGTCTCCTATGCTCTAGTTATGCCCAGTGTCTCAGTTCACTTCCTGTTGCCTATAGATCAAGAAGTAGAACTATCAGCTCCTTCTCTATCTCCATGTCTGCCTGCACACCACCATGTCCCACCATTATGATAATGGACTAAACCTCTGACTGAAACTCAATTATATGTTTTCCTTTATAAGAGTTGCTGTGGTCATGGTGTCTCTTCACAGCAACAGAAACCCTAACTAAGACAGTGGTCATTGGCACGGGTCTTTAACAATTATAGCTGTTCCTCTGCAATAGTCTCCTTGGGAACTTTAAACTCATTCAAGTTCCTTTCATCAAACAAGCTGCACAGTGTTCACCTGCTGTCTCTTGCTGTAGAACTAAGAACAGTGAACAGTAACCATGCCACAACCTGGACATTAGGTGAAAAGGTCCTTCCAAAAACAAATGCCTTCATTAGTTTTTAACTCAACCTCACTCAGATTCCCAGGGCAAAAACAGAATATAGCTAACTCATTGGCCAGAAAGTAACACAAATGATCTCTAGTATAGTTCCCAATAGAGTTCTTCTTCCCTTCTGGAACTTTATGAGCCAGACCTGCACTGCCACATTCCCATAAGAATGTCCCTGAAAGATCTGATACTACAACCTCAAAGAAAGCACATTACTAGTAGGTCTTATCTACACCTACTCTACACCCTTTGTGTCCTATTTTAAACCTACTTCATCTTGGTCAGATGTTTCTTCTTAAGTTCAGGAATAGCTGACCAACATCTTTTTAATAAGTCTAGCCTGAAACAGCTTCACCCCCCATTACTACATAAGATTTCTGTGGGGCTGGAGAGACGGCTCATCAGTTAAGAGCATACTGATGAGATCTTACATAGGACCCAAGTTCAGTTCCAGCACCTATAAGGCAGCTCACAACTGTCTATACCTCTAGCTCCCTCCTAGCCTCTGTGGGCACCCTCTACACACACACACACACACACACACACACACACACACACACACACTTGTAAATTTTAAAACTTAACTCTTTCTTTAATTTAAGGACTTCTGAAAGATAAATAAAACAGAGTTTTAAATTATATTTTCAGATACTCTAATCACATTCTATTTTCAACACACTTTAGACTTTATAAAACACATTGCTTTGATTCTTTGCTCAGGCTCTACGCCGTGATCACTAACTCAATCTAAAGAGCCTCACAGAAGCCAAGCAACTACCTAAAGTACACTCTGCCTGGAAATGGCAAAACTGGAGATCATGTTCAGGTGACAAACTTTTAAGTTTGGTGAGCAAACCAATCAAAAAGGGTCAACTAGGAAAGATGCTGGCTATTTTCAATAGTCTCTGTTGGGTTCTTTTCCAGTCCCTAATTCCATAATATCCACTATTCTCCATTTAAATTGGCACATGGGCCTTCCCCAGGCTAGAATATAAGAATGAAGAGTGACATAGATCAACATGGTAGAAAGCACAGGCGCTCCAGATAACCAGGCCCTACACCAAGAGGGCTGCAGGCAAGTCAGAACACATCCAAATGCCCCACCACCACCCAGGAGGGTCCTGACTACTGCCACACACCCAGGAGGGTCCTGACTACTGTCACACACCCAGGAGGGTCCTGACTACTGTCACACACCCAGGAGGGTCCTGACTACTGTCACACACCCAGGAGGGTCCTGACTACTGTCACACACCCAGGAGGGTCCTGACTACAGTCACACACCCAGGAGGATCCTGACTACTGTCACACACCCAGGAGGGTCCTGACTACTGTCACACACCCAGGAGGGTCCTGACTACTGTCACACACCCAGGAGGGTCCTGACTACAGTCACAGACCCAGGAGGGTCCTGACTACTGTCACACACCCAGGAGGGTCCTGACTACAGTCACACACCCAGGAGGGTCCTGACTACTGTCACACACCCAGGAGGGTCCTGACTACTGTCACACACCCAGGAGGGTCCTGACGACTGTCACACACCCAGGAGGGTCCTGACGACTGTCACACACCCAGGAGGGTCCTGACTACTGTCACACACCCAGGAGGGTCCTGACTACTGTCACAGACCCAGGAGGGTCCTGACTACTGTCACACACCCAGGAGGGTCCTGACTACTGTCACACACCCAGGAGGGTCCTGACTACTGTCACAGACCCAGGAGGGTCCTGACTACTGTCACACACCCAGGAGGGTCCTGACGACTGTCACACACCCAGGAGGGTCCTGACTACTGTCACACACCCAGGAGGGTCCTGACTACTGTCACACACCCAGGAGGGTCCTGACTACTGTCACACACCCAGGAGGATCCTGACTACTGTCACACACCCAGGAGGGTCCTGACTACTGTCACACACCCAGGAGGGTCCTGACTACAGTCACACACCCAGGAGGGTCCTGACTACTGTCACATAGGTGCCACACACAAACCACCCCTCTACTCAGAGAAAGTCACCCCTGCCACAGACCCCCATCACTGTGCTGTGCTGCCTGTCTGCTGGCTATGAAATCTCTCGCTTGAAGGGCAATTTAATTCAGCTCCTCTCTTCTCACACTCTCTCTTCTTCCTATTGCTACATAAACATATAAAGAAGATAAAACTGCCTCAAGATTTTATATTCTCTTGTTGTCTTGTTTTACATACTAGCATACTTTCCCTTGTAGTCATCATTAGTCACTAACAGTCAAGTTGTTTCTCAATGTTCATTATTTTCCACTTCAACTTTATTGTAGAAATGCCCCTGAAAAAAAAAAAACTTCCTAAGGATGGGGAGATTGATCCAGGAGTAAACACCTGCCACAGAAGTGTGACCCCTGAAAAGAATGGCCCCCCATAACATAGATCTGTAATCCCGGTGGCATGGTGGGCAGTAGAGACAAGAGAATCCCCAGAAGACTGTGAGCCAGTTAGCCTGGTATACACAGTGACAAACAAGAGAACATGTCTCAAACAAGGTAGAAAGTAAGGGCCAGCAATTAGTGTTGTCCTTTGATTCTGCATGCATGCCATGGATATATGCACTGTACTCTCACCATGAACATAAAGAGAAATATTTTACCTTTCTGAATTTTCAAATTATATATATGTATGTGTGTGTGTGTGTGTATATATATATATATATATATATATATATATATATATATATATATATAAACTTTTAAAAATGAAAAGACAAACTATCACAGTCTATGCCACCTAGAGAGATCATTTCTAATCCTGTTCTTACTTTATGTTCACTGCATCCTTAGAAAAGATAAAGTATTCTTTAGTTATTTACTGATTCCTAAAGCTGACGAGGTGAAACCACTTATCTAACATCCTGTTTTTAGTAATTATTTTTAAGTGATGAAGATTAGAACCTCTGACCTTAGAGAGGCAAAGCTGGGCTCTAGTACTGAGTCACATCCTATATAAACCATGTCTTGTCTCTCCATAATAAAAATAGTTTAAGGAGCATTAGAAAACATTTCTAAAACTCCAAGTACCAATGAGCTATCTGTGCCTCTGAATAATTCACCTAATCTCACCTGCTATTTTCATTTATTGAGAACTATGTCACAGGCAATATGACTATCTCATTGAGTAACAATTCTCCAGGGTATCATAACCCCATTTCATAAATGAAGAAGCAGATTCTTTAAGAAGATTAACTGGAGTCCCCCCAGGCCACCACAAGATTCTGTTGAATCTGCCTGCCTTTCTGATCCCTGCCTCAAAAGGTATAGCTTCTCCTTTTTCTTCTTTCCTGTCTCTTTCCTTTGGATGCTGGCCAGAGCCTGAGTACGCTTCTTCTGTACTGTGGGCTTTCCTACTCTTTCTCTGAAGATCTCCTCCCCACAGTGTGGATGCTTTCTGTCGTGTGACTGACTTCCATGCCCCTAACTCAAACGCCATGGCTTTCCCTTTCCTGTTTGCCAACTTCTTCCTCTAAGCAGCTACTGAGATTGACAGCTTGTCTATTCGGTGAGTTTTTCTTTTAAATTCTAATAAATTTTCCTTGAGCTTCAAGAACAGACAAAAGTTTGCCCAAGTTATATAGTCTGTACATTGGTATTTGGTCCATGTCCCTGTAAACTCCATATAGTGAGCTTGGTTGCATACAATTCTGTGAAGGAAAGCAGCTAGAACGCCAGCATCTGAGGACAGATCCCTGCCACATTTTGGTCCTCCAGATGCACATATGAATTTGATTTAGCCTCCAAAGTACATCAACTTATGGGTGACTGTCCTGTGCTGTTATTTATTTTACTAAAAGTATTTCCCCTTTCACAAATCTAGTGACAGAAACAAAGAATTAACTAAAAAATATCCCGCCGGGCGGTGGTGGCACACGCCTTTAATCCCAGCACTTGGGAGACAGAGCCAGGCAGATCTCTGTGAGTTCCAGGCCAGCCTGATCTACAAAGTGAGTTCCAGGAAAGGTGCAAAGCTACACAGAGAAACCCTATCTCAGAAAAAAAGAAAAAAAGATATCCCACATACTTGTAGAACGTGAATAAAGCACTTTTCTACCATCTCCTCTGCTTCTAAAGGCTTGTTTTCCAGACCTAAGTTTTAATTCATTGTGGTTACTGAAATACAGTTTTGTTACGATTCATTCTTTGAAGTATATGATAAAATCATAGATGTTTGTCTTATGAAAAGGTCTATTGTGTTGCTATGAGATGTAATTATCCTATATGAGTATGTAAAATGCTAGATACATACAAATGTGTGTTTATAAGCTATCTTGTATTCCTAAAATTAACACTATTTTGACAGGTGACCACATTTGAAGACTACAAGCTAACAATCACAACCTGCTACAGAAACCATCTTAAAATCTTTCAAGAGATTTCTTGCATAAAGATATGGCTCTTTCCATTCATTCCTGGCTCTTTATTCACCATAATTACTCAGCTCTTAATGGAATTTTAGAAGTTGATTTGGTTTGGCAAGTATGAAATGTCAGATTCAGTCTACTAGAAATAAACAGGAAATATTCACCACCAAATCAAATACAAAGACGGCAGCATTAATTTTTACAAGGTGCTTGGGTGTTGAGTCACAGTCCTGCTCCGTCAAGTGAAGCAGTAATTAAGAGGTTGATGCACTGTGGATGCACGCTGTCATCCTATGACTAACTGGGAAATGCTTTCTTCACGGTGTTCAGGGAAGCTAAGCTTCCTCACGGGATCCGGGTCACCAGCCTCAGTACTCCAACGGAAACACAACAACAACAACAGCACTGATCAACTGACTCAACAGTTCTAGTCTGAAACAGAGCAAGCTGAGTCACAGGCTGTTACTGGGAGGAATAATGGCTTCCATCTGTGTGAGCCTGATGAGCTAAATAAATCCCTCAGACTTCAGTAGTCATCTTTACTCTTGACTGCTGTTTTAAACAATTCAGCTTTAAGACACATACCCTTCAGCCTTGATCTCAATAAAAGAGGAAGAATTACAATGTAGGAGACATGAAGTAGACCCTTGAAACGGGGAAACCAGTCTCTCCTTCGTCGTTCTTCCAAAATCTCAGCACTCCCTGCAGCAGAATGTTCTGGAGCAGCTCTACCTCTGGAGCGAGCTCTAACAGAGACCCGGGAGAGGGCATGTTCCTTCCGGTGACAAACAGCAGCCCGGGGAGGACAAAACAGTGGTCTCAGTGAGGGGGAAAGGGCAGAAGGAAGCTGAGGATGTGCTCCAGGAGAAGCCGTGTGGGAGGAATAGCCAGACAGAATGGAATTCCAGTAGATGGAGCCAGAGTGGCTGGGGAGAGGGGCCCGACAAGTCCTTTCACGGAGAAGAAAGAAGTGTGGATGCAGCCAGCAGATCCACTTTGACCCCTCCTAAGCAAATATTAAGTCAGTCCAGGCCTGGCGGCTCATGTCAGAGATGGCTGACTTCCTCTAAGGGCAACAGAAGGGTCTTTAACAACCGACTGCACTGTTGAAGAATCACTTGGAATTTACAGTGCCAAATGGATCTGAGGACTGAATTGGAAGCTGCCCTCTGCCACTGGGCTACATCCCTATACCTCTTCTGACTTTTTCCTTTGAGACAGGGTCTCACTAAGTGGCCTAGGCTAGCCCTGAATTCACTCGGTAGCACAGGCAGGTCTTACCATTTGCAGTCTCATGAGTATCTGGGAATAGAGGACACCTCCACTAGGCCTGGCTTCAATATTTATTAAGAACCTACAATATAATGTTCTAGGCACAGATAAATGGTTTTCTCCCTAAACCCCCACAAATGTGACCCTGTTCCAAATCCCGCTTCCTATTTTATATTTATAATACTTGTCACTAACAGGAAATTATCTTAGTACATTTTGTAATAAAAGTAGCAATGAAACATTAAGAATATAAGCACTCTGTCTTTAATTGAATATTGCCATCCTGGGCCCATGGGTGGTCATAGTCTGCCACCAATATCTTATGGGCTCTGCACTATGGTTTGATAGCATACAAGAATGGAAAGGTTAGGCATAGAGTTTCTCTAATAAGCATCTAAAGTCTGGTCACTATAAAATAGTGACTATAAAGTCATCCAGTATGAGACCATCTGCCATTAACCCCAACACTTTGGAAGCAAAAAGGTCACTGTAAGACCTGCCTGGACTACATAGTGAGATCCTAGATAGATAGATAGATAGATAGATAGATAGATAGATAGATAGATAGATAGATAGATAAAAAAGAAAAGTCACTGTGCTTTAGAAGACAAGAACTCCACAGAAGCTGCTCAAGAACAGAAGGAAAAAAGCAGAACCAAAATCAAACAAAACCCACACTCGTAGCAACACACACAGCCTCCCGTGTAGACTCAGCACTGACGGGATCATTTTAGAAATCTGTGCCCACTCTCATACGTACTTTCAAAAACAACTCTCAGGGCTGGTGAGGTTAAGAGCATTGGTTGCTCATCCCGAAATCACTGGTACCTCCAGCTCCAGAGGATACAACAGTCTTTGGGCTTCTGTTGCCCCCCACAAATGTTTCTCTCTCACACACCCATTTTTATATTAACTCTATAACTATAAATACAGGAAAAGGCCTTCTAGCAAGAATGCCAGCAAGTAAGTGCTAAGAGAAAGCACCGTAAAGACAGCCGAAGGGCAATCTGGGCACTCCACTGAGTAACTCCCGTCTCTGCAGCATGAATGAGATTTAGACAGAACCCAATACAGCCTGCAACTGGTTAACTCCCCAAGAGTCGGATTTTCAGAGTTGGTACCTATTTCTTTCTTGGCAGTGACCCCAGCCCAATTAGGAACACCAACACTTACTTGTCGCTCACTGCAGTAAGTCTCTCCATTCTGTCTTTTTCCACTGTAGCTAACTTCAGAGGGTTCCTGACTTTGTTTCAAGGAGCATAGTTTCCATTCAAATTATGAATCCCAAAGTTACAATGACCTAGAGTTCAGTCTTCTCACAACACAGAGACCACAAGCCATTCTAAATTCTTCAATATGGAAGAGGTTTAGGAGGTTGAATATGCATTCCTTGTATCAAAGAAGCAGTATGTCAGCAATTAGATACAAGAGCATCTACCTGCAAGCCCCTCTCAAAATTTAATTCAAACAGAATTCTGAAAAGTATATATGTTAAACACAATTCTCCATCACACACACACACAAAAAAACAGCCTATAATAGCTCTGTTATTTTCAATTATTTCAATACTTCATAGTGGGCACTTTTATTCTTTAATTTTCAGAGAAGAATCCATAAATTATTCATAAATTCTGCTTTCTAAAACTGTAGCCGAGCCCAGAGGATCTCCAGGTCCTTTTTTTTAACTTCTATAAAAGTAAATAAACAAAAGAATAATACCTGCCTGTAGAGTTGCTTTTGAATAAATTGTGACAATACATCTTAAAACACAACTCGGACATGGAATGCTTTTTGTTTGTTTCAAAGTGGCATGTCAATGAGATGCATTTGGAGAAGAGCAGTTGTTAGAAGCCAACAAACAAAAACCCAACCAAGCAAAACACACACATGCATGTGCATGCGCGCACACAGACAGACAGACAGACAGACACACACACACACACACACACACACACACACACACACACAAAAAATAGTCCAGGAGTTGCGGCATTGCTCAGTGGTCAAGTCTTATCATGCACCATGCATTAGGTTAAGCCTCAGCATCAAAACAACAAAACAGTATCATTCAGGGGTTTTATGAAATAAATCAGATAGAGATACAAGGCAATCACACAACATACAGTGAGGTTCCAGTCAACCATGGGCCACATTCAGGATGGTGCCCCTGTAAATTTAATGAGCTTCTAGAGAGAGTTTTGCACATTTGTGGTCATACTGTGCTGACAGTTACAGTATAGTGCATGCAGTTATACACAGTACCTGATTCTCGGTGACCACAGTAAACACTGTCAGTAGTTTAATGTACGCACTACAATCTACTTTTATTATCTTAGACTGCATTCCTTTGTGGGTGGGTGTGCGCGCACTCGTGTATGTGCACATACATGTCATGGCACTCATGTGGCGGTTAGAAGACAGCTTGCAGGAATCCGTTCTCGACATCCACTGTATGGGATCTAACTCAAGTTGTCAGGCTTGGTGGCAAGCACCTTCCCATCTCTTTCCCACTTCTTTCCCCATCTCTTTGGCCCTTGTTTTTACAATATTTTGTTAACACGATGACTATGTTTAACTATTCAACAAGTATAATCTAGAAAGCCCATGTTGTTGTTTGGCTTACCCATCTCTAAGCCCGTAACTCACGTCACCTCCAGGTCCTGTTCTGGATGTGCAGAAGGAGCACCCACCACCATGCACTCATTCACTCGTTTGTTATGTCATTCAACAGCTCAAGTGGCAGGTACTATCCCCAGTGTGGGGCAAAGTGGCGAGTAAAGCTGGCAAGTATCTCTACTATCATGGATCTCTCTGCCAGAGCCCGCTCTCTCTCTCTCTCTCTCTCTCTCTCTCTCTCTCTCTCTCTCTCTCTCTCTCTCTCTCTCTCCCTCCCTCCCTCCCTCTCTCCCTCCCTCTCCCTCTCTCATAGAGAAAGAGACCAAAACAGAGCATAGACAACTCTAATAGAAAGAGCAGTGCTGAGGGGAACATGCAGGAGAGATGACAAATACAAAGTGCTAAGATGGGGCTGGAGAGACGGCTCAGCGGTTAAGGGCACTGGCTGAGGTCCTGAGTTCAGTTCTCAGCAACCACATGGTGGCTCACAACCATCTGTAATGAGATCTGGCGCCCTCTTCCTGGGTGCAGGCAGAACACTGTATACATAATAAACAAACATTTTTTTAAAAGTGCTGAGATGGACAGGAAAGTATTGGGGGCTATGCAGCCTAGTTTCAGACCAGTGTATAAGTGCTTATCCAACAGGTCTCCAGATGAGGCAAAGGCCACGGGGACAGTCTTACTTGTCAAGGATCAGTGAACTTCAGGATAGCATAGAATACCGTTGGACCATGCGGCCTGCATGCTCTCTTCTCTCTCGTAATACTGATGTTTCTCTTGGAAGTTTCAGTGTCATTTTGTCAGTCAGGCACGGAACAGATGTGATCGTTCCTGGGAACCCCATTTTTTCTCAAATACTTTCCCCAAAAATTCTTTGGGGACTGATGATTCTCAAGTTTCTTTTCTGGGGATGCCAGCTGTCACTCCAGACCCTGAGGGCTGTCCTGATTCAGTGCTGACAGGATCAGAGGCAGATCACCCTTATTTCTGTAAATATGCATTGTTAAGTTCTGAACAATATTGTTGTTCTTGAAAATGTGTCCTATGTTTATCACGTTTTAGTTTTGTAAAGACAGGATATACCTAGCTTGATGTTTGGTCAAGCTAGCAAAATGGTAAGTGTTGTTTTGGTTTAAAGATGTTTTGATGTAAACGTTGGAAAAAAAAACATATTTGACATATTTGTTTTTGATAGAGGTTAACATTAGAGGATGGGGAAAATGTGTCTGTTAGTATAGAAAAACATGCTTATTTTTGATGTATAAATAAAGGCAGCTGGAGCTATTCAGGGCCAGCCACTGTGTGAAACTTATCTTGTGGCCAGACAATTCATTTTTTCATGCTGACATCCCTTCCCCATCTCAGAACCTAAAGCCAGGCTGTGACAGGACTGCAATGCTATGGAATAATCCTGTGTACACTGTGAAAATGTGTTGCTCTCATTGCTAATAAAAACTTGATTGGCCAATAGGTAGGCAGAGTTTTCAGGACAGAGAGAATGCTGGGAAGAAGGGCTGTCAGAGTTGCCAGCCAAAGAGGAAGAAGGGTGTGTACGAAATGAGGTAACAAGCCATGAGTACCTGGCAGCAAGTAAAGGAATAGAAATGGATTAATTTAAAATGTAAGAGTTAGCTAGTAACAAGCCTGAGCTATTGGCCAAACATTTGTAATAATATTAAGTCTCTGTGGGTTTATTTTGGAGCTGGCAGTCCTGACAAAAATTCTGCCTACACTGTGACAAGAAAGGACTTGCAGAAAATGAAGAAAAATTTGGAGCAAGTGTGTGAGAAGGATCCAGGAGCAGAGACCGTCAGGAGCCACGGACTTGAAAGAAGACACTACATGCCTATGCAAAGAATAGTAAGAAAGCCAGTGCAACTGGAAGGGGGCAGATGAGGAGGTGAGAAAGAGAGGACCTAGGAAGCCAGGTGGCTCTCAGTCTTGGAATCCATCGTAAGTCCTTGGCTTTTCACAGGAAGAGTGTAGGAAGAACAGGAGAAATGGGCACTGTAGCCAGAAAATTCTGCAGCCCTAGGCCAGAACCAGTTGGATTACATGCACTTGGAGAATCAGGTAAAGGCTGAAGATACTGAAAGTCCAAGGGATTAGAAAGAGTGGGGCTTGGGGCCAAGAACAGAAACCCATTTCAATAAGAAAAAGGATTCTGCCTTCTTCATGCCAAAAATATTTCACATAATCCAGGGAAGGGTGGATAGGGATGGCCACACCATGCTGTAATGTATTTATGTTCTCAATTTCTCATTTGCATTGGCAGGAACTTCAATGGCTGTAATTGCAAACAGCCTATTATAAAAACTGTATTAGCAATAAATTTTTATTATAAAAGCTTATATCATACTTAGAAACTTGCTTTTTAAATACTATTCCATTGCAGGCACATTTGTTGCCAAGTACCCATCTGTTCTGCATTTGATCCTCACTCCACTCATTGAGAAGCTTCTGAAGAGCTGTCAAAGGTAGCAGTGGTTATTGCTATTGTGATGGACATATGGTGTATGCCAGGAAAACTGGGATTTATTTCAATTCCTTCTTTGTGGACAAATCATCCAATGTTAACTCCTTCATCCGTCCAAGCAACGGAAACAAAGCTACCATTTTTCTCCCAATGATTGCTTATAATGTTCTCAGTATGTATCTCTGTGTCTTTTATAATGTATTTCCATCATCATCATCATTTCTCCAGCTCTGCCCTCACTAAAGCTTTCTGCTTTACTCAGATCCCTCTAGAACTCATCTTTGGATGGCACTTAACCTCATTTTCTGTAACATCCACTCATAGTCCGACAAGAAAAAGAAAAGAGCACCAATGAAGGCAAAGACCATAGAAATGGACACAGCCTACGTAAGTGCTCAGCGGCGGAGCTAGGTCACAGCAGAAGCTTAGGTAGGGTGACTTTTGTTTAAAATACAAAAAGAGGCTTAGATAGCATTTAACGCAATGCTCTCATTTTATAGATGAAATAAGGTACAGAAAATGTGTCAGTACGGCTTTGGTTGTGATTGTCTGAAAACAGTAATTCAATTTAGCTTAAATAAAGAAACACATTTTACCACATAACTTGAGACTCAAACAGTGTGGGGACATCCAAGGATGCTCTTCTTTACAACAATCCTAGTCACTGACCTTCCCTGTTGCAGCAGGGAGTTTGAGGAGTCCTGGGAGTTAGGGGAGAAGAGGAATAGAGAAGGAGCCAGGGTTGAGTCATGTTTAGGAAGCAAAGATGTGAGGATGAAGACACTTCCTCCTGCCCATTCTTTTTTTTTTTTTTTTTTTTTTTTTTTGGTTTTGGTTTTTGTTTTTCGAGACAGGGTTTCTCTGTGTAGCTTTGCGCCTTTCCTGGAACTCACTTTGTAGACCAGGCTGGCCTTGAACTCACAGAGATCCGCCTGCCTCTGCCTCCCGAGTGCTGGGATTAAAGGCGTGTGCCACCAATGCCCCACCATTCTTTTTATTTTAACATAATTCTGTTGTGGAATATTAGTTGAAAATGTGTTACACTGTTTATGCTGTGGAACATTTAATAATGCAAAGATGTATTTCATTTTTTTATGTTGCATTTGTTTAACTCTGTGAGGCTGTATTACTTTGCCTGTTTAAAACACCTGATTGGTCTAATAAAGAGCTGAGCAGTCAATAGCAAGGCAAGAGAGGATAGGTGGGGCTGCCAGGCAGAGAAAAAAAAAATAGGAGAGAAGAGGGAGAAGGAGAGGACGATGCCAGGGGCCAACCACCCAGCAGCACAGCCAGCCATGGAGTAAGGGAAGAAAGCGACATAGAATAGAGAAAGATAAAAGCCCAGAGGCAAAAGGTACACAGGATAATTTAAGAAAAGCTGGCTAGAAACAAGCTAAGCTAAGGCCAGGCATTTATAAGTAAGAACAAACGTCAGTGTATTTATTTGGGAGCTGGGTGGTAGGCCCTCAAAGAGAAGAGAGAAAAAAAAAACTACATAATTCTTTA
The DNA here is from genome assembly GCF_049852395.1 of Peromyscus maniculatus bairdii. NCBI lineage: Eukaryota > Metazoa > Chordata > Mammalia > Rodentia > Cricetidae > Peromyscus > Peromyscus maniculatus. Next base: position 69,799,206 of record NC_134861.1, read on the forward strand.
TTGAATCTTTGGTAATTTCACATCATACACCCGAATCCCATTCACCTTCCAGTTCCTCCATATCCACTCCTCACCCCTGCAGCATGCTCCCCAAGCCCCCACCCCCAATTAATTAAAAAAAAACAACCCACCTCCCTCCTCCATCTCTCCAACACCTCTTCATCCAACCTGGCGGCACTGGGAGCCACAGTGTGCCATGCAGTACAGCCTTTTGTCCAATCAGCCACCAGCAAACTGTTCACTGCGATGAGTCATTGGTCTGGTTCAAGGCCTCTGGTACACCATCATCACTGGACCCTCACCGAAATTCCTCTCAGACATCCTGTTGTTGCTTGGAGTCATGGAGATCCTGCAGTTACCATTCAGCAGGACCAGTCTCTTCACATGCTCCAGCAGGTCATAGATGGAGCAGATGTTAGGGTGGGCCAACCCAAGGCCCAGGATGTGGGTCTCGGTGGTAGCTGAGCTGGTTGGTCCAGGCCACTGGGCCCACCTACCTCAGGCGACGGGCAGAGCTAGCTCTCTTAAACCCATGCCATCAGGACCAGCTCTCCCACACCTGCGGTGATAGGTGGGGCCATCTCTCCTCAGTAGGGGTTGGGGGGCAGCTCTTCCTTGGGGGAGCAGTGTTGTGGAATATTCCTTTATACTATGTGAAGATGTGTCACTGTGATTGGTTTAATAAAAAGCTAAATGGCAATAGCTAGGTAGGAGGTATAGGCAGGACTTCTGAACAGAGAGAGCTTTGGGAAGAAAAAAGGCAGAGTCGCCAGCTGGATGCAAATAACCAGGATAGACATAATGGAGATGAGGGAACAAGCACATGGAAGAATGCAGATTTAAAAATATGGGTTAATTTAAGTTATAAGAGCTAGTTAGAAACAAGCCTAAGCTAAGGCCAAGCTTTCATAATTAATAAGTCTCCATGTCATTTTGTGTGTGTGAGTTGGTAGCCCAAAAAGAAAAATCCGTCTATAGGGCAGGGACAGCTCTCCTGCTGCAGTGTCCAGAAAGGGACAAGACCAGCTATCCCAGGGCCAATGAGGGGCAGGACCAGCTCAGCATGGCCTTTGGATTTCAATTGGAATGGCTCTTAAGATCCACCCCGCCATGGTAATACAGGCCATAGACATCATCACAGACCCCAGCTGCAGCAGGAATACGGACTCAGACGTGGCCCTTGGCAGCAGCTTGGGCCAGACATCACCATGGCCCCTGTGGCAGCACAGGTCATCCAGATCAGTATGACCCTGGTGGTAGTAAGGCCCTCAGACACCAACATGGTCTCAGGTGTCATGTCCATTTCTTAAACAATCACTCGCAAGGAAAAAGGCAGTTCAGGACAGGCCCTGCTGTAGAATGGATGCTGGAGAGACTAAATACGCTGGCCACAATCACAACATCTGCTAAGGATCTGAGGCTGCTTTCATTCCTTTATCTATCCTGTCGAATGTGTAAGAGTTCACATGTTTTCTTGTACTCTAATCAACCCAATTCCTCATTTTACAACGTTTTCTCAGAGCTTACTTGCTCTTTTTCTAATTACTCTAGGCTTTTATGAAAGAAACATGGGGTAATGGAAGCACTGACTCAGAGCTGGACCTCCATCTTTCTAACTGCACATATAACATCTTAAGTCACATGATGAAACTAAAAGATTAGAATGGGGAATAATAGAAGCTGTTTCACAGATTTGAGAGCCATTAAATCAGTTAGCATATCTGAAGTGTTCAGGAGCGACATGCCAAGTCTTCTCTTTTTTTTTTTTTTTTTTTTTTGGTTTTTCGAGACAGGGTTTCTCTGTGTAGCTTTGCGCCTTTCCTGGAACTCACTTGGTAGACCAGGCTGGCCTCGAACTCACAGAGATCCACCTGGCTCTGCCTCCCAAGTGCTGGGATTAAAGGCGTGCACCATCACCGCCCGGCTCCAAGTCTTCTCTTAAATGTGCTCTATTACCAAAGGGCATCACTGCTCTGGTCTCTTTTAAGTAAGTCTTCCAGTTATCTATAGACATTCACCTCCCTGGCATGCCACATGACCTCAGCATAGTTCTTAGTATGAACAGCTCCCAACCCCCACTGGGAAAATGGGGACAAATGGCAAGATAGGCCTGTCCTAAGCAGAAAGACTAAAAGACAGGAGGCAGTTAAAACTAAGTCTCTCTCTGATGTCAAGGCCTTGAAGAGGCTTTTCCTGAGTTCTTGCTCCCTAGACTACAACTATTTCTACTTTCAAAAATTTGATCAACAGTCTTCCTGATTCTATTAGCTGTTAAATACCTTTTACTGAAATATGCTGATATTTTTTTCTGTTAGTCTATAAAAATCACCATGAACAAACAGGACTTCTTGTATTAAATACTGACGTGACTATTTTGTGTCGTATTGAGTTCCTGAGTCTGGTCAAGAGCCCACCTCTCCTCTGGGCCCCACATGGACAGCACAACGGGGAAGAGAGTGGCTCTGAAATCAGACCTTCCGGTGCATTTCTAGCTCCTCATCTATGTAATTTACTGTCTTGTTACCTCAATTTCTTTACTTGAAACACGGGAAAATCTCCCTCATGGATTTACTGTAAAAACTTAAAAGTGACTTCCCAACTACAAGATGCTTAGGGATGAGCTTAACACAATAGCACATTCTGGAAAATGTTAACAGAGCTGATGACAGTGGTGCCCTGTAAGGATGTCTCTCTTCTTCACGGTCATCACATCAGGCCCTGAGCATCTTCTTTCTACATCCTTTCCATGTGGACCTTATTTCCAAACCTTGAGACACAATCATCTCAAGGCCCATTCTTCCACGAGGCCAAGCTGACGAATTTATCTGACAGCTATCTATAGAAATGGTCACCAGTGGCAGTTCAACATCCCCAGTGGCAGTTCAGGTCAGATCATGGCTACACTCTTCCTACTGTGCCTGAACATAACTCATAACACTACCACAACAAAAACAGTGCTCTGTGAAGACAGGAATGCTAGTTCATCTTCGCTGGTGTCCTCATTTTTCTTAGCTCACAGAAAGTACGTAACTGTTAGCTTCTGAGGATCCTCCAATCACAAGGACCTCAGAAGAGAGGCAAGCTTTTGCTCTAGCTCCTCATTGTTCATGTAAACAGAGAGAAGACAAAGAATAAAACTTCCAATTTTCGTCCCACCCTAGGTACCAAAAGAAAAGCTGAAAACTTCAGTTACTACAAATTGATTCTAAAATGAGAGGAAATTTTAAATGTATTACTGTTTAGATTTGAAACTATACCGTCAAAACATCCTCTTTTGTTTAAAAACACAAAATAGATAAAGAAAATAAATACTCTATTTCACTACTAATACATTTAAAAAACAAATTGCAGGGGCTGGAGAGCTGGCTCAGCTGGTTAAGAGCACTGACTGCTTTTGCAGAGGGCCCAAGTTTGGTTCCAGCACCCATGTGTCAGCTCACAACTGTCTGTAACTCCAGGTCCAGGAGCTCTGACACTTTCTTCTAACCCCCATGGGCAGCAGACATGGGACACATCCATCCATCCAAGGAAAGCACTCATACACATAAAGAATAATAAATAAATCTAAAAAAAAAACCCAATATTCTCCTAAGAATTGTGGATGAAGTACAAAGTTGAAAAGGTGTGACTACATATGTTTTTTATTGTCATGTCTAAAGAAAAGTCTTTGTTTTTGAAACATTGCATGACTTCAAGGACATATATTCTTTGATTTCTCAAAGTGCATGGAGAAAAAAGATATGCCTTTAAATGAACATATCACCCAGTGATACCCAAAGCATATTATTTAAATATAAAATATGTCACTGACTCATAGCTATATGGGTTGCATTTAGTTATTTGATAAAGCCAAGTAAGTATGAAGAGAAACTGTGGAATCCCAGACTTAATCCCTATAAAACTATCTATCAAATAAATGGAGATCCACTCACGGACTCACTTCTTGGATGCTGGAAAAAGCATAAAATGTCATACTCTCTGTCTTACTATGCCTAGTGGGTATGATTATTGATATATTTATAGGTGGTGTTTTCCTAAATATTACCCATTATGAATTATTCTATTTGAGTAGTGTTTTATTCACTCACTCTTTTCTTTCTTCTCTTAAAAACAGGATCTCATGTAGCCCAGGATGGCCTGGAACTGGCTAACTAGGCAAAGATGATCTTGAACTCCTGACTCTCCTGCCTTCATCTTCCAAGTGCTAGGATCACAGGTTCATTTCTGTTCTATAGAGATATTCCATCTTAGCTAAGGAAAAGGGAGGAGGACGGAGAAGGAGAGAAAAACAACAAAGCCACATGTCTTACTTGGATTGTGCAAGGCAGCCTGGTGCAATCACATTCTGGTTTCCCTCTATGGCCTGGACAGCGGTGAGCTCTGCCATGTTGACCATCACATCGTTGGTGTGGCCTGGTAGCTGTGGTAGCACTGAGATGATCTTCTCCACAAAGTTGTCTCCATGATGTCCAACTGCTCCTGTTTAACCACACAAGCAAATGGAAACTCAAAGTGGACAGGAAAACAATGACCCATGCCAATAATGCCACCTACACTACCTACCTCATACCCTCATCAATTCAGGGTCACTCAAGAGCAATGGGCAAACACTGCACTCCCATAACATTAATGCACCACACCCCCTCCATTTCAGTACTCTCAATACTTGTGCGGCTCACTACATCTTCACTAACACAGCCATAGGCTATCACTCATTTCACAGTATTAAGTAACTTATGGTCTCATCAAGTAGAAATTTCCTTTTATTCAGTAGTGCAGAGCATTTTAACATTAATATAACTTAGAATACAAGCTTTTAGGAAATGAAAACGATCTCTATATTACTGATATAGAATCAAAACACTACAGTCACACATCTTTGCAGCAAATGAAACTTTAAGCTAACCATATGCAAGATAACTTGGGTGATTACCCAAAAGATACCCAATAGAAATATTTGCACTTATATGCTTTAGGCCCAGTAACAAACCAATCTAAATTAAAATCTACCCTAAAAAAGTCTACTCAAGCTTTTCTACAGGAAAGCGTATCATAATTTTCAAATGAAAAGGAGATGGGACAGCTAGATGGCTCAGGGGAAAAGGGTCTAACAATCTGACTTCATTCCCTGGAACCCTCATGGCCAACTTCTGCAGGGTATAGAAATTTCTTGGCTTACACTACGCCAAAAGGTGATTATTTCCAGATAGGAACATAAGTCAATCTTAGATCCACATACCAGAGGCTAAGCAAGCACATCATGTCCTAGAAAACAATCCTTTATCTCTGGCTTCGTCACCTCACCAGACTATATTGCCTGCTACCAACACATACATGTGACCTCATCCCATGTGGGAGATACCCTCTACAGGTGCAGGAACTCATTATTTAGGGAGATGTAAACATCTACTCCCTCTTTATAGAGCATCAGTGGCAAACTAAAGCATGCTTCCACCAAAGTCCAACTTGGGGAACCAATGAGTTTGTTGGGGTCACTCACAGAGCAGGAGTGAGATTAATGACAGGACCATGAGTGACCCAAAACTGCCCCCTCCCACCAGACTGTCCTATGGCATATCTGTGGGGCATTTTCTTGATTAATGATTGATATGGAGAAACCAGCCACTGTAGGCAATGCCACCGCTGGGCCGGTGGTCCTGGGTTGTACAAGAAAGCCAGTCCAGTAAGAACATTACTTCATGATCTCGGATCCGGGTCCTGCTTGAGTTCCTGCCCTGACTTCCCTCACTGATGGAGTATTACCTGGAAGTCTACGCTAAATGGACCCTTTCCTCACCAAGTTGCTTTTGGTCATGATGTTTATCACAGCAACTGAAAGTTAACTACAATACGTGAATACTGTGGTGAGAAGACCTAGCAAAAAAACAGCAAGCCAGATTTATGACTGATAAAATCACACAGCAAAATCACTGAGTGCTTATCTACCTTTTGTATCTTTTATTTTTATATGTTTGCTGAAATGCTCACCCCTTCATGTGCTTGTAGAAGGCAGAGGTAGACAATGCACGTCTTTCTCTATGGCTCTCCATCTTTTTTTTTTTTTTGAGACATTCTGTTGCTGACCCTGAAGCTCACCAATTGGCTAGCTCTGCCTCTCCATATCAACCTCTACCACCACCACCACCAACAACAACAACAACAACAACCAGCACTGAAGTTACAGATGCATGCTCTCACACTCAGGCCATCACACTCGGCTTCAACCTATGTTCTCGGGATCCAAACTCAGGTCCTCACGCATGTGTAGCAAGCACTTTACCCATGGAACTATCTCCCTCTCCCTAAATTTCCTTTTACTCTTTGCTGTACTCTATTGTAGTCAACACTAGTCTGAGGTTCAGGGGGAAAGGAGTCGTACAACTCATCCATGGATTTGGAAACACAAAGTCACTAACGAAGCCACTAGCTGGGAAGTTTTGAAAAATAAAAGCTTAATGAGAATGGAAGTAAAGAATAAAATCTGACATAGATGATTGTGGAAATGGCCCACAATCTAGACAATTCTCAAGTCTGCTACAAAATGAAGCCAAATATAATGGAATTGAAGTTGGATGAGAAGGAGGAGTCAAGCAAGGATATGCCCCATTATGCCTGTATGCCAAAGATGAAAGTCGGGGGGGGGGGGGTGGGGAGGTGAAAATGATCAACTTAGGGGTACTGGGCAGAAGCAAATCCACAAGAAGTGATGAGAGAACACAGAGCTAGGCTCCATGGGTAAAAATGTTAGGAAGGAAGCAATGTTCCCTTTTAATATGAAGGAAGAGAAAACTGTACAGATTTGGTGACAGGGAGGTACAGAAGCCTTCTGCTAGCTTGTGTTTTGTGGAATTCTGCCCTCCGGGCATGACATGGCCACGACATGACCACTGCCCTCTTGAAATTAGCTATGATTACCATACATCCCACCATCATTCCCTCCGAGCTACATCTTAAAATCCATCTAATTAAAGTAAAATGCCAAAGCTACTTCCTACTAGTTTTTATAACATCACTCAAGTTTTATTTCTAACCTGCAAAACTAACTAACTACTGGTATCAGTTTTCTGACCCTGAGTGGCTAGCACATACTATTATTGAATTGTATCTACTTAACTCTAGGACAAAGTTGACCTCTGAAAATAAATGTTCCCATCATATATCAAAAAGCATTTTTTTTCTTCACCTATTTTAAGGTTAGAGTTATTCCTTGCACATATAAATAATACATTGCCAAAATTGAGATTGCTATATAAACTTCAACAGAATGAGAGCTAAGAATAAATCAATACACATTTGAAAGTACTTTCTAAAATTCTTTTTCTATCTCCTTACAGGTAGGGTCAGTTCCACTTTTTTGTTTTGTTCTTCAAGACAGGGTTTCACTGTGTAGCCTTGGCTGTCCTGGAACTAACTCACTATTTAGACCTGGCTAACCTCGAACTCACAGAGATCCAACTGCCTCGGCCTCCCAAAGGCTGGGATTAAAAGCATGTGCCTCAACAGCCACCACCACCAGGCCAGTTTCAGTTTTTAAAAAATTACATTTACCTATTTATTTGCATATGGAGGGGCATGTACAAGCCATGGGTTCTTGCAGAGATCGGAGGATAACTGGACAACCCTCAACCATGTGGGTCCCAGAGAACAAACTAAGGTCATCCCCTGGGCTGGTGGTAATATAAGAAGGCAGGTAGAGCGAGCCATATGGGGCAAGCCAGTAAGCAGTACCCTCTATGGGCCTCTGCATCAGCTCCTGCCTCCAGGTCCCTGCCCTCTTTGAGTTTCTGTCCTGACTTCCTTCATTGATGGGACAATGATGTGGAAGCTTAAGTCAAATAAACCCTTTCCCCCAAGTTGTTTCTGGTCATGGTGCTTCATCACAGCAATAGAGACCCTAACTAAGACAACTGCTATTAAGACATTTCTAATAGTCTCTAGACTAAGTGCAGTTGTTTAAAAAACAACAACAGCCAGGCGGTGGTGGCGCACGCCTTTAATCCCAGCACTCGGGAGGCAGAGGCAGGCACATCTCTGTGAGTTCGAGGCCAGCCTGGTCTACAAAGCAAGTTCCAGGACAGGCTCCAAAGCTACAGAGAAAGCCTGTCTCGAAAAATAACAACAATGCACACTAAAGCCATATTTGCCCCGTTACAGCACTTAACAAATTATACTGTACTTGGTCTATATCCACCCCCTCCTCCACCAGACAAAACAACTCCAGACACTGTCAAATTAGGAAGTGATTCATTTAGTTCATCTTTCTATTAGCAACCTCAATATGAGGCCAACAACGCTGTATCAATGCAAAGGTCACTTCGCTGGGTGAGTGAAGATGAAGAACTCCTAGACATTCCACTCACCTGTGAGATCCAGAGTTCGATCCACAAAGACCACGGACGCCCTGCCTGTAGCAGTCTTCTTCCTGTTCTTGGCAGGGGCATAATTTGCCAGATCTGTAGCGATGACCCGACTGAGGGAACCCACAGCGAAACACTCCTCGCGTACGCCTAGATGCTCACACAGAGAACTGAGGCCCGACACCAGGCATCTGATGTGCAGCAGCAGCTCAGGGGTCAGGGCAGCGGCATCCACTTCACCCAAGTTGATCAGCCTCCTCTTGTCGGGTCTGGCACTATTAAGGAGATGTACATCCCGAGGTAGCAGTGGGAAAAGGGTAGCAAAGGCAGGAGTAAAGGCCAGGTGGGGAGCAGCAGGGGCGAGCAACAAAGGGACGTGCAGCACCTCGGCCGTGTAGTTCACGTTGCCCATCCACTCGCAAAGCTTCTCCTCCAGCTGTTCGAACACCGGCTGCTGCCCCTCTAGCTCGGCCGCTGCAGCCGCCGGTACGTGGTTAGCAGTGAGGTGGACTGCGTGGCTCACGGCTGTGACCACCACACAGTGCTGAAAGTGACTGCGGCGAACGATGTCTCGCAGGGTGTCTACCGTCCGGCCTTTCAGCAGGCAGCTCAACACGAACACCGCCCGGGGCTGCTGGGCTCCACCGCCAATTGCCTGGGGCTCAAATTCCCTCAGGTGGCACGCTGGACCCTTCACCGCCTCCAGAAGCCGGCTTGATCCGCAGCTCCAGTGCAGGCTCTCGGCGCAGGCGGCGTCCAGGTAGACCACGGACCACTTCACTTTGGCCAGCACCTGCTCCCAGCCTTGCTGGGCGAAAGACAGGACGCCCGCGGCGCTCATGGTTCGGTACTTGCCGGCTGGCCGGGGGGCGATGTGCCGGCTGGTGGGCAGAACTTCGGTCAGAACTCAGAACTTCCGGATCCCGGGTACCTTGAGACTTTTGACAGTCAACACAGTACACGTGGGCCAGTCTCTGACGCGTCCCAGTGTGCGCACGGTGATGACGTCCCCGGGCGCTGATTGGCTGGCCAGGCGCGCGGGCTGGCGGGAGGAACCTCTCCGCGGGAGGAGGCAGCCCGCGGTGCACGGAGACTCAGTCGTCCGGCAAGCTGGCGGCAGGTGCTTTCTAGGAAGGATCTGAGATGGGTTGTGTTTGTTCGTCTCTGTCAGCTCACGGCACCTTTTCCTTCCAGTTAAGTAGTCTCGGGAATCATAAAACCTAGCCTGAAGTTCACGCCCCTCTTCCCCAACCCAACTTTTTTTTTTTTTTTTTTTTTTTTTTTTTTTTGGTTTTTCGAGACAGGGTTTCTCTGTGTAGCTTTGCGCCTTTCCTGGAGCTCACTTGGTAGCCCAGGCTGGCCTCGAACTCATAGAGATCCGCCTGGCTCTGCCTCCCGAGTGCTGGGATTAAAGGCGTGCGCCACCACCGCCCGGCTCATCCCAACCCAACTTTTGAGCAGCCAGAGGAAACAGGGATAATTACTGCTACATAGTAGTCTCTCGTCTATACATTATCTTCTGCACTATTGCACACAAGCCTCGTGAAACACCTACTGGGACCAGCAAGATGGCTCATCGGGTAAAAGCTCTTGCAACACAAGCCGGATGGCCTGATTTCAATCCTTGGGACTCAATGCAGAAAAAGAAAAAGAACATGGCGCCAACAGTTCTTGCCCTCTCTCATTCCCGCTTCCTTGCTAAACTGTTAGATTATATTCCTAAAGCTAGCCACCAAGGTCTAGTCTCTTATTTGACCACTTCCTTATGCCTGACTAAAACTCCAAGGTCCAGCTTATCAAAACACCAAGGTCGAGCAATCAGATTTCATTATTTGGCTACACTGGCTAACGTGTCACCAACTCATCCTAACACAGACTTCTCCTTTTTCTCCTTAAAAACCACTCCCGCAGAAGAAACACCTGCTGCTGTCTTTGCCCTATCCAGAGTCAGTCCGGGGAGAGTAACAAAATCTATGTGCTGAGAATTTGGTGTCTGGCTGTATTCTGTACTGACTCCTAGGCCCCTTTACGAAAGGACTCAGGGAAAGTTGTCCTCCTCTGATCTCCACATGCTCACTATGGGAAGTGCACAATTCGCACCCCCAATACCCCCCCCCACACACACACACAATTTTTTTCTCCTTTCTCAATCTTTTCTCCTACATGTAAATCTTAATCTCCTTCAAAACTTCTACTTTCTAATTATTCATCCTTGCTACTCCCCCCTCACCCAGCCAATGTGATCACTCATCTGGACAACTATAATGCTTTCCCACCATTTATGCATGCTAAGCTTCAAAGATCCAATGTCTAATTGAAACCACCACCTTACATACAAAAATTTACACCTAGTAAATCTTGCTCTCTCAAAGCAAATTCCAATTCTACCTTTCAGCTGATGGTATTTCCCAACTCATCACCTCTACTAATCTTTTGTCAGAATTGATTGACATGTAGCACTCAGTTGAATCATTTACTAAAAGTGCTTGCCACATCATTGAGCTAAAGTTCTAACATAGCTGTTTTTCTTAACATATTTATCACTAGGATGTACACTAGAGGACTGGAATCCCCCAACCTTATTTATCACAGCTGAGATGTATAAAGAAAAGTTCTCAGAAGAAACATGAACAAGAAACTAGAAAAAGAAAAACCGACAAGACTAGGACAAGTCTTTACTTTCTGTTCTAAGTAGTGGAAATTTTTAATGGGGTTTTAGGAGTAAGACTAACTTGTTTCCTGTGGGTTTTTTGAAAAAGGGTTCCAGATCATTATGTGGAAAACTAATTTGAAATGTTTTTACACACACACACACACACACACACACACACACACACACACACAATCAAAAGGCTTTTTGGTTCATTTTACAACTGAGACTTAGCAAACTGAAAGAGAATAAGATTGAGGAATAAATATACTGAGCTCTGTTTGGGACCTGTTTTATTTAATTGTGGAAGTATGCATAAGATAATTAACTATTTAAATCACATTTATCTATCTAGTTATTATTTATTTATTTATTTATTTATTTATTTATTTATTTATTTATTTATTTATTTATTTATTGTGGTGTGTGTGTGTGGGTGTGTGTGTGTGTGTGCGCGCGCGCGCGCGCGCGCGCGCGTAGACATTATCTAATTATGTAGCTCTCTGGCTGTCCTGGCACTCACCATGTAGAACAGGCTGGCTGCAAATTCATAGAGATCTGCCTGCCTCTGTCTCACTAGTACTGGGATTGAAGGTGTGCACCTCCATGTCCTCCTGTTTTAGTTAGGGTTTCTATTGCTGCAAGGAAACACTGTGACCATAAAGGAAGTGGGGGAGGAAAGGGTTTATTCAATTTACACTTCCATGTTGCTATTCACCACTGAAGGAAGTCAGGACAGGAACTCAAACAGGGCAGGATCCTGGAAGCAGGGGCTGATGCAGAGGCTGCAGAGGGAAGCTACTTAGTGCCTTGCTTCCCCTGGCTTGCTCAGCCTGCTTTCTTATAGAATCCAGGGCCACCAGCCCAGGGATGGCACCACTCACCGTGGGCTGGGCCCTCCCCTATTGATCACTAATGGAGAAAATGCCCTACAGCTGGAACTCCTGGAAGCATTTCTTCAACTGGGGCTCGCTCCTTCCTCTCAGATGACTCAAGTTTGTGTCAAGTGGACACGCAAAACCAGCCAGTACACCATCCTTAATCATTTTAAAACGTACAGTTCTGTACTATTAAAAACCATTCATGATGTTGTAAACCAATCTCTGGAATTTTTATTTTGCAAAATCAAAATACTTTCAAAACCATGCCCTTTAAACAATTCCCATCCTCCCCGGCCCCCGGCCCCCGGCCCCCGCCCCCGCCTCTCACACCCCCACACCCTCCTGCAGCCTCTACTTTAATTCTCTTCTCTTTGAGCTGGCGACTGTAGGTCATACAAGTGGGTTCATACACTGTCTGCTTGATTGTGATTGACTTATGTCACTTAACATAATGTCCTCATGTCCATCCAGTTGTGACACATGCCACTGTGTTCATTACGAAGTTTTATTTTTCTTGAGTGTGCGTGCGTGCGTGCGTGCGTGCGTGCATGTGTGTGTGTGTGTGTGTGTGTGTGTATGTGTGTGTGTCTGCCCTCAGAGCCAGAGGCTTTGAATCCCCTTGAGCTGGAATTATAGAGGATTGCGAATCACCAAATGAGGATGCTAAGACCTGAACTCAGGTCTGCTGTAAGGTCAAAAGTTCTAAGTCACTGAGACATCTCTCCAGCCCCAGTTTTTGTTTTTATTTTTTCATTCTAAATGCTGAATAATATTTGGTGGTATGCATAGAGCACATTATGTCCATTACTTCATTCATCAATAGACATTTGCGCTTTGCCACTTTGGGGCCTTTATGAATAAGACTACTCTAGATATAGGTGCACAGGTATCTTAGAGATTTTGCTTTCGATCCTTTTGATTGAAACTGCTGAATTACATAGTAAAGATTTTTAGGTTTTCTGAGGAACTTGTGTTCTTCACAGTAGGTGCAACATTTATATTCCCACTGGCAATGCACAAGGGTTCCAGTTTTTCTACATCCTTTCGAATATTTTATATATTCTCTTTCAAGTAGCCATCTAATGGATGAAGATGTATATTGTTGTAGAAATACTTAGCGACATCCCGTTAGAAATGACTACCAGGTTGTTGAATATAAGATTCTATCTTGTAGGAGAGAACTCTGGTAATTTGGGAATCATTAGTATAAGGGTACTGAGGCTGCTTTAAGAGAGTATGGAGAATGTGAAAAATAAGTATGTGCTGGAGAAAGTTCTGAGCAACCTTGGGGGAAGGATGCAGAAGAGGAGCCAGTGTGTGAAGTCACACAGGAAGTATGTTTCAAGGACAGAGTGGCCAACAGTGACCTGTGGTGGTATTGTGTTCCCCAAAATATTGTGTGCCCTAATAAACTTATCTGTGGTCAGAGAACAGAAAAGCTACTAGATACTTAGGATAGGCAGTGGTAGCACACGCCTTTAATCCTAGCATTCCAGAGGCAGAAATCCATGTGTTCAAGGATACAGCCAAGCATGGTGACTCATCACGCCTTTAATCCCAGAAAGCGAGCCTTTAATCCCAGGGAGTGGTGGTAGAAAGCAGAAAGGTATATAAGGCGTGAGAACCAGAAACTAGAAGCATTTGTCTGGTTAAGCATTTTGGCTGGTTAAGCATTTTGGCTGGTTAAGCTCTTAGACTTTGAGCAGCACAGTTCAGCTGAGAGGCATCCAGTCTGAGGAAACAGGATCACCTGAGGAATTGGCCAGGTGAGGTTAGCTGTGGCTTGTTCTGTCTCTCTGATCTTCCAGCATTTCACCCCAATAACTGGCTCAGGTTTGATTTTATTAATAAGAACTTTTAAGGTTCACGCTACAGTGACCAGTGCCAGAGAAGGGGGACGTAAAGAGAAATCTGCAGAGAATCTATTGGATTTGAACCTGTGCAAGAAGACAGGCGGGAAAGACACGTGGCATAGCAGATGGGGGGCGCCGGGGGGTCGGTAAGAACCATGGGAACTCTCTCCATGATGTTGAAGAAAATAAGGTTCTAAAGGAATGAGGAAGAAGGTTGGACAATTGCAAAGTTAAAGTCCAGGAAAGTACTGGGCCTCTACATTCCCTGGTGAGCAACTGCAGAATTTAATAAAATCCGCGGAATAGCCTTGAATGTGGACTGTTGGGGTAGAGGAAATGGTGAAGGTGGTTGAATAGATTTCAGAATATAAACAAAGAACATAAAACGTGTAGGATACGCAAGTCATTCATTGTGATGCTGAGTGGTAGGGAGGAGATGGCTTCATCCAATGTTTGACCCTGATGTCATCTGTGAACAAGGGGAGGTGAAGAAGCAGGGTAGAGTGGTTAAGGTGGGTGGTAAGAACTAGGAAGAGGAGGATTTTCACAGGCACCTGGAAGCACAAGGCCCTGTCGTGGCCTATGAGAGCCAAAGAACTGGCAAATATTCTTTTGAGACTCCACAGCTAGCTCTCCTATCTCTTCTTATGGGGACAGAAATCTCCATTCCTTTATGAATGACCTAATTCTTTCCTAAAGGCCATTCCCTGAATACCACCACATAGTAGATTTAAGGTTTCAGCATAGACATTGCGGGTGGGGGGCTTGGGCCACAAATAGTGGTAATATGGGGAGCCACATATTTTAAAACTCTAAAATATCTGTAGTATAAATCCTGAGTGGTCCACACTGGACATGTAGTTAGTAGGCCATGAGCAAGGAAGCTTAGCTTTCTATTTACAGTAAGAAATCGCCATTGAAATGTTGTGTGTGACTTGAATTGTTGTGTGGCCGTGGAGCTATAGAAAGGTGGGCAGATTTGCCGTACATTATATAGGAAGTACTAACATATTGGCAGTGGATTTTTATAGGCATGAGAGGTATAGTTGAGAGGAAAGGGGGAATCAGAGGTTTGAGGGGTTTGTGCTGATAAAAATTGTTCAGATGTGGTTACTAACAGGAAGATGTTCACCACCTGGGGAAATGTGAGAAGGGAGAGAACAAGTTTGAAAGGACAATGTATTAGTGCGACTTGGGGCACGAGTTTGAAATTAGCTATCCAAGAGAGTTGCTAGGTAAACAGAAAAAAAAACAGGTGTAAAAATCTTTTCTTCCAGATGTGATGGTGTGGTAAATGGATTTCTGATTTTAAAAAAACTGAGCTGTTTAAGACTATCACATTAACTTTATTAGGCTGCATTGTGTAGCTCTCTACAGAAAGGGTCTCATTCCTTATAAAAGCATGTCTACATCCTCTATGGGTGTGGTCAAAGCTAGGTAAAGGATGCAGTGAGGGTTTTCCATACAGTGACCTTATGAGATAGGATCTGGAGAGTACAAAGAGAAGGATGGTTTGTTTTTATCATTCAAAGGTAGAAGAACTTCCCTCAGCAGCAGAGAAGTGAATAGGAGATGATTCAACGTTCCAGAAACAAGTAGCAATCTAAAACTTCACGTCAAAAGATGCTAAGATACAGAAAGTAGGACCATAGCTGGGCCTTAATCCCTCAGAACAGTGTCTTAAAAAGGAAAGTTCTCCACAGGGGCAGTTCCTCTGGCACGTCAAAGGAGAAAGGGCTGAGTGCACAGCACACCAGCTGGCCTCTATCTAGTCAAATGTTTTTTCTATCCATTTTCCACGCAGGTGTATCACGCATGTGTATATTCAGGTATGTGGGTGCATTTATGTGTATGTGCATATGTGTACTTATGCATGTGGGGGCCTGAGGTCGATGCTGGGAACCATCCTCCATTGTTCTTCCATCTTTTTCATTGATTTAGGGTCTCTCAATCGAACCCAGAGCTTGACTGTATGGCTAGTCTTACTAGCAAGCTTGTTCTGGGGACCCCCCACCTGAGGCTAGAATTACAGATGGGCTGACAGGCTCAGCCAGTGTGTACGTCGGTTCTGGGCATCTGAATTCTAGTCTTCACACTTGCGTGGCAATTACTATAGCCGCTGAGCCATCTCCCCAGCACCTAGTCCAATGTTTTCATGTTTGAAACTTCCATTTTATCTTCTATCCTTTCAACAAGTGCATATAAAAACACTGATTAATGTATGGATCTACTGATGTGTAAATTAAAGAACACTGAGATTTTATTAAAGTGACATATCATATTACCAGCAAACAATGACATAGAGACTAGGCAATACATTCTTTTAAAATACCTTTATGAACATGGCACTTCTGCATACTAGCTACTGAACATGACATTTTAAATTTAATTTTACCTCTTGGCATCATCTTGTTTGTTTGTTTGTTTGTTTGTTTGTTTTTATTTGTTTGTTTTGAGATGGGGGTCTCTTTCTACATAGCCCTGGCTGTCCTGAAACTTTGCCTCCCGATTGCTGTGTTTAAAGCATGTGCCACCACCCCTGGCCTCTTGGCATCATCTAAATGATAATTTATTGTCTAATCATTATGCACTTCTTTTCAGTACTTCTCAAGAGTCTATGTCATGTTAAAATATATCATTATTACTGGCATTATTTTGAGATGGCTCTTACTATGCTGCCCATGCTAATAACTTGTGAGCCTAAGTGAACCTCCAGCCTCAGTCCCCACAATACCTGGGAGGACAAGTGTATACTACCAGGCTCAGTTTAGTTTTATTATCATCATTATTATTGTTGCTAAGAATAAACCACAATAAATAATGAAGTGGCAAACAAATATACTCAGGATAGATGTAATATTGTAGTATGATGAGGTCATAATATAGGAAGTGAGAGGTGGTCTATAAATAGTCAAATTACTTATCTTTGAAGTTTCCCGTGGCAAATGGAGAGATAAAGACCATATGGTTAAGCATACCCATACATGGAATTCCGTTTGGGAGGGAGGAAGGAAGAGGCCTTTAAGGATGGTTATTAATGATTTATGGGCTTCTCTGGTTGTAGAAATCATTTCAAAGCTTAGCTCAAGTGCTACCTCCACTACACAGGCAATTCTAATGCATCCATCAACATTCATTAATTCTTTGCTTTACTCTAAACAATGCTCTGAAATGCAAACTCCCTCCAGACTGGAAGGAAAAACAGTCTGCTCTGCAAAAAGACAATCAACTTTTTCATGAAACCACCACATTTTATTATAGATGCACAAAACAATGAAAATAGAGACAGCCACAAGGACTGCCTATGGTACTCCCAAGCCGATAGTAAAGCTTCTTTCTAATTCTTTTATCAAAGGCAAAAACAGATATTGTGCACTCACTAGGTGACAGATGGGAGTGAAAGGTTGCTGCAAGCTGCAAAAATATACAAAGTAGGATTTCAGCTGATTATGACAAAGCTAATACCTGGAAGAAGTCAGGCCTTCCAGAGGACAAGCTAAGGTTCAAGGAGCCTTGGTGATATTTGGCTTTTGATTATCAGCCATTTCCTGCTATGAGTTTCTTGTATGCTACTGTAGCTTTTTTCATCATTTATTGGGCACCATATCCCCTCTACTAAAAAAATATTTAGATAACCTACACTGACAGCTATGCATAGCCAGAACCCCAGTTCAAGCTTCCCTGTAATTATCGTCATTGGCAGCATCTGGCCAGGTCCATCCCCAGTTGGAGGAAAGTACCTTATCAGAAAAACCTCTGTAC
The DNA here is from genome assembly GCF_049852395.1 of Peromyscus maniculatus bairdii. NCBI lineage: Eukaryota > Metazoa > Chordata > Mammalia > Rodentia > Cricetidae > Peromyscus > Peromyscus maniculatus. The sequence continues at coordinate 69,816,709 of NC_134861.1, forward strand.
TCTCTAAGAACAGACTTAAGCATCCAAACTACCTGTTTGAGAAAACCTCGTAGATGTGCCAATTAAGCTTAATTACCTCCTTTCCCAAATCTTACCTCTAGTTCCAGATCTCCCTTTTAACTATGACCAGAGGCATCTAGCTGTACACAGGTTGCCAAGCGACCGAGCACACCTTCCCACACCTTACAGAAAAATGGCAGATAGCTTGGACAGATAGGAGCCACAGGAAAAAAGAAGACTTTTATTTTCTCCCATTGACCTAGCAACTTAATAGATTCTTAACATTCTCTACAGATCACACTTAAGGTTATAGTTGAGCACATAAGATCTCTCTTCTTAGATATTACCCGAATTTAGCCTTTAGTTAATTCATTTCCCCATTAGTCACTTCCCTTTTTGGTTGCAAATGATAATTAACAATTACTGCCTCCTTATGTGATTCTTTTTACCCCTCCGTTTGCCCCTGGAAGCCTGGTTTTGCACTGCCAAGGGATTACTGCTTGTAAGTGTATATATATATATATATATATATATATATATATATATATATATATATATATATCGGGACTCCCTGGGCACAGGGGGACGGAGGAAAGAAAAGAGAAAGGAAGAACTAGATGGGTAAGAACTTGAGAGGAACAAACTGAGACAGAGAAAAACTAGGTTGAAGGGCTAGAAGAGAGTACTAGAGGAACGAGATGGGAGATGTAAAAGAGCCAGATGGGGAAGAACAAGATAAGAGAGGAGATGGGAGAGGAGATAATATGGGAAAGAATAAGATGGATGAGAACCTAGAAGGTGCAAAACTAAGATGAAGGAATTAAGATAGAACCTAGAGGGGACTGCAGATAAGTGTAGAGAAAAATCAGGCAAGAAAGGAGCTAAAAATGAGAGCAGAATAGAAGCTTATAGAGAGAGAACTGACAGAACAATAAAGTGTATGGACTAAGGAGTATCGTGTACATAGATTCATTTCTTTTCATCAAAGATTAATTATCAGCTGGTTGTAGATTCTTCCCAGACCCTGGGAGGGGCCTATCGAGGGACTGAACCCCCATAGTCTCAGATAAACGGTAAACAAGACGAAGGCAGATTGTGAAGGACATGTCTTAGAAGCAGCATGCAGTCTAAATGAGTCATTAGCTCTACTCCCCTCACACCCGATCCTGCTGATCTCATCGGCTTGCTCAGCTCATCTGCGTTCTGCCCCTCACTCTAAGTGCAGTTGCGTGCCTAGAACTCTTCTGTCTCTGGGCCTTTGCATGTTCCTAATCTCCCTGTCAAGTAGTCCCTTCCCAGGAATCCACAGGGCTTACTGCCTCTCTCATTGCAGGTGTCTGCTTTTTTGACCTCATCTTACTGGCATTCCTGTACCACTTGATATAGGATTACACCTCCTCCCTTTTAATCACTTTGCTCTGGGGCTTCTTACAGCTATTATTGTTCTTTTTTTTTTTTTTTTTTTTTTTTTTTTTTTTTTTTTTTTTTTTTGGTTTTTCGAGACAGGGTTTCTCTGTGTAGCTTTGCGCCTTTCCTGGAGCTCACTTGGTAGACCAGGCTGGCCTCGAACTCATAGAGATCCGCCTGGCTCTGCCTCCCAAGTGCTGGGATTAAAGGCGTGTGCCACCACCGCCCGGCTATTGTTCTTAATCCTTATCAACATGGTGTATTTCTTTGTTTCAGGCTTTACTCTTCTGTGAGAATACAGGCTTCATGAGAGGAAGGGGATGAGGAGGAAGAGTGGCTGTATGGCGGTAGGGAACTTCCTGTCTGTCTCCCGGGTTCTCTCTGGCCTTCCTCCCGGCGTCTCAGGCCCCGGCGTCCGGGCCAGCCTCAGTTAGGCCGAGCACAGCCTGCACCTCCTGGCCCTCCTGCCAAATCTATATAGCCTTGAAGAGTTCCTAATACTTGGGTAGACTTTCATACATATTTGTTGAATTCAGGAAAGAGTTTACAGAGGAGATTGTACTTAGAAGTTAAAACGATACAAGAATTTCTGACAGGGCAACAGTGCATAGTGGGCAACAGTGAGTTCAAAGCTAAGAGCAATTAAAACCCACATGATTTATCTATTCAGGTAATGTGGAATGACGGGATATTGATAGAGCCTAAAGCTGGGCCCTCCCCATCAATCATGAATTAAGAAAATGCCCTGCGGGTTTGTCTACAGCAAGATTTTGTTGTTGTTGTGTTTTTTTTTTTTTTGTTTTTTGTTTTTGGTTTTTCAAGACAGGGTCTCTCTGTGTAGTTTTGGTGCCTTTCCTGGAACTCACTCTGTAGACCAGGCTGGCCTGGAACTCAAAGAGATCCACCTGCCTCTGCCTCCTGAGTGCTGGGATTAAAGGCGTGTGCCACCACCGCCTGGGCCAACAGCAAGATCTTATGAGGCATTTTCTCATTTGAAGTTCCCTCCACTCAGATGACTAGCTTGTGTTAAGCTGACATAAAATGCTCCATCCAGCCTTAACATCTCTCTATATAGCCCAGGCTATCCTGTAACTCACTATGTAGAGCAGGGTGGGCTCGAACTCACACAGGTCTGCTTGTCTCTGCCTACCAAGTGCTGGAATTAAAGGCGTGCGCCACTAGGCCACCAAAGAGAACGCATTCTTTCATATATTTAAATTTTTCTTACGTTGCTTGTCAAAATTTCGACGAATGAGTGAGTACATGAGAAACCGACAGACAGGTATGACTTGGTATCAAGTAAACCCGAGAGGGATGATGGCCTTCAGGATTTAAAAAGAAACAAACAGTGGAGGGAGAAAGCGTCAAGGGCAGAAAAGAACAAAGGGAAACTGAGGATTGGAAGGGGGTGTGGGGGGAAGGGAACTTCAAAGAACACCAGGAGCCATGGCAAAATCCACTGGGAAAGGCAAAGCTGGAATCTTGGGAGGATGGAGGGCGGGGCGGAGGCGGGGCCGGGCGGGGCGGGGGAGGAGCCAATCGCGCTGCGCACGCGCAACGAGGCCCAGGTGCCGGCCGCCGCGGAAGCGAAGCCTCCAAGAGACGCCGCGCCGCTGGGGTGCCGCTGCGCATGCGCCGGCGGGCCTGTGGCTGACTCTTCATGGTGGCTGCCTCCGCCGCGGCCGGCCTTGGGTTTGAGTCTCGCGCTCTCTCCGTCCGCTTACCGGCGGGTTCGCTCCCCTTCTCGCGACCCGGGACGGCGAGGCTGGTGGGCAAGGGGTTGAGAAGGGGCTGTTGATCGCCTCCTTTAACTTGTGCGTGGGGGCGGCCATGTCGGCCGGCGAGGTCGAGCGCCTGGTGGAGCTGAGCAGCGGGACCGGCGGGGATGAGGAGGAAGAGTGGCTGTATGGCGGTACGGAACTTCCTGTCTGTCTCCCGGGTTCTCTCTGGCCTTCCTCCCGGCGTCGCAGGCCCGGGCGTCCGGGTTCTCTCGTACTAGGGCTGGCCGGCCTCAGTTAGGCCGAGCGCGGCCTGCACCTCCTGGCCCTCGCCGGGACCCACAGCCGCTCACCGCGCGGTGGACGCGGGCCAAGGAGGCCGGGCAGCCCCGCTTCGCCCTCCTCCCCACCATCCCGGCCTCCTCGCTCCTGCGCTCTCTGTTCTTGCCCTTTCTATCGATCCTGAGCTGCTTCGGGGTGTCTCTTGCTCTCGGTGGTTGTCGGGTGCCCTTTCTCGTCCCTTTCTTTCAGAAACAGTCGTTCTGTAACTACAGCTAAATAAAGTTAATGCTATAAAACTAACGTCTTGTTTCTTGATGGTCAGTTTGTATGGAATGCACCTGCAAGGGTACCTCCTTGTTTGAAAGACGTGCTTTAAAAATATTAATTGAGAGACAGATGGAATACACTTTGGTCCATAAAGAAAACCCTGAATTGTCTCCTATATTAAGGTGAAGTGTATCTTTTTTTTTTTAAAAAAAAAAAAGAAAGTTAATGTCATAGTTGTACCTCGTGGCTCACCCCTTAGGCTTGTTTTCAGTGTCAGGGATTTCTGCTTGCCTAAATTTAATGCATCGTGTACTTTGTTTTTGTTAGGGGACGTGTTTTATGTCTGGTTTTTAACTTAATTAAGTCGTAATCCCCCTTGTCTGTTATACCAGATTTGAAAGTGTGTCGTCCTTACCTAGAACATAAATCCTTGACTGTTGTAGAATATTTTATAAAAGTTCACGTTGGAATCTAGGCACCCTTTGAGTGATGTAACTTTGATAAACTTGTATTGACCACCCTTAACGTGAAATGTGTGGGTTTTCTCGGACCAAGATGTGTAAATCCTCAGTACTTCTTAAAAGCTCGTATAGCGGTGACTGTCTTGATTTTTTGCCCCCCATAATGGATGTATTTTGTTTATAAAATGATCTAACTGTGGCTATGCTCGTAGGCCCATGGGACGTGCATGTGCACAGTGATTTGGCAAAGGATCTAGGTTAGTGCTCGTTCCCTTCCGATTTTTATAATGCTTGTTGCTTTAAGCTTGATTTCTTGATTTACTTGATTTTATCTTATTTGGTAGATGAGAATGGAGTTGAAAGGCCAGAAGAAGAAAATACCAGGTTGGTGAACTTTCCTGTCGGTGTTTTATGTAGATTGGGTTTCTAGCACGGTGTCAACTGTTTCGTTATAGTCCTTGGCTTAATTACATCTTTGACCAAAGTGTGGAGGACTCTATTTCCAGACCAATTCAGTGTTGGTTTCTAGTAGCTTATAAAAGACAGTTTTTGGAGTTAAGTGTTTGCCAACTTTTCACCATTGGATAACTTTATACTCTTAGCTCTTAGCTGAGCTTAGTAGTGGAGTATATAATGTAGTTGGTTTTTTGGGTTTTTGTTGTTGTCGTCGTCGTCCCCGTCCGTCCGTGTCCCGTCGTCCCCCCCCCCCCCCCCCCCCCCCGCCCCCAGGCAAGTGTTGTCTGTGTAGCCCTGGCTGCCTTGGAACTCATTTTGTAGACCAGGCTGGCCTTGAACTCAGAGATCTGCCTGCCTCTGCCTCTTGAGCACTGGGACTAAAGACATGTGCCACCATGTCTGCTGAGTATTGTTGAATTACTGAGAAAAAAATAATTTACTGTAAGATTTTAAATAATAACTGAAAATTGTTGCTTTCATAATTTTTTATTATTATTTTTAATCATTTATGTTTGGTGTAATTTCTTTTTTTTTCTTTTCTTTTCTTTTTTTTTTTTTTTTTTTTTTTTTTTTTGAGGCAGCCCTTGCTGTGGCCCTGATGGGTCTGGAAATACCTTTGTAGACAAGGCTGGCCTTGAACCCACAGACATATGCCTGACTCTGCCTCCTGAGTGCTAGGATTCAAGGCATGTGCCACTATGCCTGGCTTGGCTGTAATTTCAGTTCTTTATATTTATTTAAATTCATAATGGAACTAATTTTTGGAAGGGAACCATGCTCACTTCTATACCATGGACACAATAGGTGATTTTTTTTTTTTCTTTTTTTAAGAAGTTGATTTCTTTTGTTATTATACAAAACCTTGTGTCCAGGGAACCAAACATCTACTCAGAAATCAGTATAACTCGCATATAAGTACATGGCTAAATTGACTTTACTTTGATCAGATGACTGTGTGAAATAATGAGGGAGGAGTGGTTTTTGTTTTTAATTTATGTGCATTGGTGTTTTGCCTGCATAAACGTGTCAGGTCCCTTGGAACTGGAGTTACAGACAGTTGTGAGCTTCCATGTGGGTGCTGGGAATTGAACCCAGGTCCTCTGGAAGAACAGCCAGTGCTCTTAACTGCTGAGCCACCTCTCCAGCCCGGGGAGAAGTGTTGTAAACAGTGATTAAGGGCTGGAGAAGTGGCTCGGTCCCTGAGATGCACGCAGCATAAGCATGTGGACAGGAACGTCCCAGGAGAGACTTAGACAGCAGGATCTCCAGCACTCATTCTCCACCCACTCTGTGTTGGTGAACTCCAGGTCAATGAGAGACTGTCTCAGAAGAGAGCAAGATGAAAAGCTGTTGGGAAGATGTCTGATGTTTGGGGCCTCTACATGGCGTGCTCAGGTGCATGCACAAACCTATACACCTGTATCACACACACAACACATTTAAAGAATATTTAGATTTTCAGAGTGGAGGGGATGATGCCCCATACCTAGCAGGGTAATCCAAAAGGGAGAACAGCAGTGTTGAGGATATGGAGAAGCTGGACCATCTGCATACACTGCTGAGCTACTGTAAGCTGGTAGCCTCCTCACAGGGCCAAGTAGAGTCATCACTACTTAGCAGTTCTACTCTCTTTAACTTAGAGAAGTGAAAACATAGGTGAACATAAGCACTTGAACATCAGTGTTCGTAACATGAATCATACCTAGTCAGGAAAATGGAAATAATCCACCTGTCCACCATCATACAGGTTAATAGATTTGATGCAGTGGACCCTTATATTCATGGTGGAAGGAAATCAAGTCCTGACTTGTCACAACATGGGTGAACACATTAAGAACATATTAAAGGAAGGAAGCAGCTACAAAAGACGCGTCTGATTCAATTCTAATTATAAATTATCCAGAAGAAGTAAATCCATAGAGACAGAAATTTCAGGATTGTGACATAGGAAAATGGGATGACTGGTGATACAAGATTTCTTTTGGGATTTCATATGGAACGGTTACACTGAACAAAATATGTCTTCGGCAGAGCTGTATTTGTGTATTATCTGAAATTTAATCATCTATGTTTGGAGTTTATGTATTCAGCTCACTGATAGGAATGTATAGTTTTTTTGTTTTTGTTTTTGTTTTTTTAATTAAGCCGGTGGTGCACGCCTTTAATCTCAGCACTCAGGAGGCAGAGCCAGGCGGATCTCTGTGAGTTTGAGGCCAGCCTGGGCTACAGAGCAAGATCCAGGGTAGGCACCAAAAATAACACAGAGAAACCCTGTGTTTCAAAAAACCAAAAAAAAAAAAAACAAAAAAACAAAAAAAGAAACCATACATTTATATATATGTATGTATGGCCAGGCGGTGGTGGTGGCGGCAGTGCAGGCCTTTAATCCCAGCAGAGGCAGGTGGATCTCTGTGAGTTAGAGGCCAGCCTGGTCTACACAGCAGTTCCAGGACAGCTAGAGCTACACAACAAAACCCTGTCTCAAAAAAACAAAAGAAAAAAGATGTTTTTTAATATCCATTTTATTAAGTGTCAAGAAATTGACTACAGGGTAGTGATATAATCAAATACGTATTTTTATGGGCTAATCCTTATCTCTGAGTTTTATTAACTACAATTTTAAGTTCACTTTGATTTTTCTTTTTCTTTTTTTTTTTTTTTGGTTTTTCGAGACAGGGTTTCTCTGTGTAGCTTTGCGCCTTTCCTGGAACTCGCTTTGTAGACCAGGCTGGCCTCGAACTCACAGAGATCCGCCTGGCTCTGCCTCCCGAGTGCTGGGATTAAAGGCGTGTACCACCACCGCCCGGCTGATTTTTCTTTAATGTGTATTGGTATTTTTTCTACATGTATGTCCATGTACCATGTTCATGCCTGGTGCCTGTGGAAGATGGAATGGTAGAAGGCTTTGAATCCCCTGAGGCTGCGATTCAGATGTTGTGAGCTGCCGTGTGGTGCTGGGGCTCACACCTGGGTCTTGGACCGTGCTCTGAACCACTGAGCCGCTTCTCCTTCCTCAAGTTTGCTTTTTCATTGAACTTTTTTGAATTCTCTGAGACACAGTGTGATGGTCGATTGGAGTTAATCCACTTCTGCCTTCTTCGAGTACTGTTGCCTTTATTTGGTGTTAATTTCATTTGGAGAGCTATGTGTGTCTCATTCCCTGGGAGGACAATTGTCTTTACATTTTTACTTTTTTAGAAAAATCTTACAATTTTATCATTCTTATATTTTAGTGATGATAAGGAGCTGGAAGTTCTAACACATTCTGACAGGGAAAGGAGTTCAGGCAAAGCTAGCCTGCAGCTTGGTACAGCCTTGCATTTCCCGCCTAGGCCCCTGCTGTTGCATTTGCCCATTGTCATTGGGACTGGTTCATTGCTGAAGCCTCTGTCCTTAAGCATTGCATTACACAGATTTCAGTGCTGTTATGCTTTTTGTGTCCAGGCTTTAGCTGACTATCGTATACTGTCCTGTGAAATGGGAAGCACACTGAGGGTTCATCCCACTGCTTGCAGGCATGTGCTACAAACAAGTAAACCAAACTTGTTTCTGGCTCTCTAGAAGTTTATATAAGCAAATTATTAAATTAAGAAGAATTATAGTAGAAAATTTATCTTGAGTCCTGTTTTAGGACAGGAAAAAATTGAAGTTTTCAGTTTCTTTCCTAATTTGCTTTACTTGGGTATAGTGTTATAAATTGCCACTAAGGAGTATTATAAAAGTATTATAATAAAAAGAGCACTGCCGGGCGGTGGTGGCTCACGCCTTTAATCCCAGCACTCGGGAGGCAGAGGCAGGCGGATCTCCGTGAGTTCAAGGCCAGCCTGGGCTACCAAGTGAGTTCCAGGAAAGGCACAAAGCTACACAAGAGAAACCCTGTCTCGAAAAAACCAAAAAAAAAAAAAAGAGCACTGAACTTGTCAAAATCTAAGCATTTTACTCTGAAATGATACTAAGAGTTTCAGTGACTTGGGCCAAATCAGTTCATTGTTTTGTACGGTTTTTCTGTTTGTACAGTTTTTCTACTGTCAAGAAACTTATTATACTATAGTTCTGGAAGTATTTTTTGTTAATATCTTGAGTCTCCTGGCAATGTGAATGTTCCCTTGTTAAATGACACAGTTTCTGTTGCAAAACGACAAGTCAAATTCGCCTTCTAAAAGTGATTAGTTACTGTAAACTAGAGGGTAGTCTTTCATGGAGATAATTTCTTTTTAGTCTTGAAATTTTGTATTTGATAGACCTATCTGATAAGGTTAATGGAACAGCAAAGCAGGTAGAAGCATGTGTGCTAACTGGGCACTGAAAGAATTAATATGATCCTGTCATAGAGAATTCCATGGGCACCAGGGAGAAGAGAAACCGTATTATATATCCTTGACAGTCCTTGGCACATAGCAGATACCTAGTAAAGACTCAGAAAGGAAAAGAGATGTGATGTGCAGTGTAAACTTAAGTTGTGTGCTACCATCAAGTTGTATGTCATTAAGAAATGGTTGGCCAGAGGCTGAGCAGTGTAGCACACGCCTTTAATCCCAGCACTGAGGCGGCTGGATCTGAGTTCCAGGCTAGCCTGGTCTACAAAGTTGAGTTCCAGGACAGGCTCCAAAGCTACACAGAAACCCTGTCTTGAAAATCAAAAACAACACACCCCCCCCAAAAAAAAAAAAACAAAACAAAAACACCAAGAAATTGTTAGGCAGAGAGTGGTGGCACACGCCTTTAATCCCAGCATTTAGGAGGCAGAGGCAGGTGAATCTCTTGAGTTTGAGGCCAGCTTGGTCTACATGGTGAGTTCAAGGAGTCTGTCTCAAAAAACCAAGTAAGCCCAACTCTCACTTCCATCTGAATCCTGACTTTATGCACACTAACAGGAAAACCAGACAGATTTACCATCTTGTTCTCATCTTGCAGTAGAGATAATAACTTTAGGAAATGTCTGAGGTAGCCTGAGACTGTAGTGTCATCTGTCTTGAAGCAGCAGCAGCATCCATCCTGTCTCCTTGTTTTCTTTGGTTGCAGTGCTAATCCTCCAGCTGGAATTGAAGAGGAAACTGCTGAAAATGGCGTGTCAAAACCGGTAACCTACATCTCAGGCTTTGAAATCCACTTACTTTGAGGTTTCAAATCTTTAAGAACGTCACAGTTCATTTACAAATAAAACCAACATTTATCATAACCTTCAGCATTCTGTATGCCTTGACCCCTTCTTATGTCAACTGCTCCATCTGATATCATCAAAAGAATATGTATGACTTAGGAGAAAAAATACTGGGAAGAAACTTGGAGGACATACAGCAGATGCAAAGACTTGCTGTCTATTGTTTTCAATTATCTGTCAATAACTAAGTAGTTGTAGATCAAAAGACTGTCCTAACTGAGCTTGATTTCCAAAGCCAGTATCAAGTCCACAACCTGAACTGTCTCTTACAGTTTCTTAGGAATGCTCTCTAAAGGTTTTACTCCTGACTCTGTGGCTGTTGAATGGTACTTGGTGTCCTCTGATAGTTGTACATTTTAATCCTGAATAGAGAAGGAAACTTGTTTTTGCTTTTTCGTTTTTTTCAAACTGAAACCTATAACCAAAAAAGCATTTGCCTAGGTGATATGATTATCTACCATTATGTAACTAAAGTATAACAACATTTTAGATCCATACTAAAATCACGGTAAGCAGATCCATTTTAGTTTGAAAAGATACATAATGCTTCTCCAATCATTTGCATGTAGAGTTTCTTCCTATTGTAATTGATGACCTTGCAAAATGAATGAATCTAAGGAAATGTAGTATCTACTGTAGAAATGTTTAAAAATAAGTACTTGAGAAATTCTTATGAGTAAAACATTTGTGAGATTAAATGTCAGTATTAAAAATTACCAAATAGTTAAATTAACAGAGCATTGAAAATGTGAAGCATGTATTGTTCTCTGAAAGACGGCAGTAACAGTTCTATTTCCTATTTATAAACTCAATTATTGTAGTCCATCAGAGTTGGGATAACAGTTTTATAAGCTTGTAATTTTTACTCTTAAACAAGTTCAGAAAACACAGAATCAATTTTTTATTTGTTCATATGATTAGGATTATTGCTGAATGCCGAATAGGATTATTGAATGCATTTTGTAATTGTTTATGTTGGAATAGAAAGTGACGGAGACTGAAGATGACAGTGACAGTGACAGTGACGATGATGAGGATGATGTTCATGTCACTATAGGAGACATTAAAACGGGAGCACCGCAGTATGGGTAAGTTAGTGTTACTTTATTTGGAGGGGGCCATGTGTGTCATGGTTTGCATGTGCAGGTCAGAAGACTCCTTACAAGAGTCACTTCTCTGTTTCCACTTAGGTCGTTGGGGCTTGGCTACAAGTGCCCTTACTCTCTAAGCCGCCTTGGCAGCCCTAAGTTATATGTATGAGTGCTACCTTGTGAAGTTCTGTGCTAGGTTGTCAGTGGTTGATTCTGTTGATGCTACATTTTCTATCTTACATGAGAGGAAAGAACTTGTGACAGTTTCAACAGGTGGTTAATTACTTTCTGCCTACTGAATTCTGTGGGGACATGGAAGCAGCCATAGCTGATCGCTGCATTGAAAACATATTTTTCCTGAGGATTTGCTAGGATGAGGTCTTTGGTTAGAAGTGGAATACCTGAACTGTCACTTGTGTTCCTGTCATTGGTTCATTTTTTATATCCAATACAAACTAACCCATTTCTTCTTTGTTGCCATAATTTTTTTTTTTTTTTTTTTGAGTTAATTATCTGTCAGTCCTTTTAGGCCAGTGTATTGGTAGCAAGATTTACATTCCATGAGCTGGAGCAAGTAAACACGTTAAAGTAGCTTGTGGTTTTGTTATGGTGGTAGAGTTAAGAGCTTTGGGTTTTAACTAGCTATATAAGATGACTACTGAAACTTTGTCCTCATCTTTGGGAGGGTTTGGGTTTGGTGGTTTTGTTTTTGTTTGTTTGTTTGTTTGTTTATCATTAATCATTTTGAATGGGATGAAATGGAATCCCAGTGTTGTCCCTGATGGTTAAGATGTCTGTTGGCTATAAGGACTCTTTTTCATTATTCATGAGTCTGTTTATGGATTAGGTTGTATGGGTTTTTGGTATTTGCTTTTGAGTTCTTTATATTAATTCTGTATGTTATATTAGTTATGTATGTTAATTCTCTGTCAGATGTGTTGTAGACTGTCTTCACTGAGCTGTATTTGAAAGAGCTTGAATTTCATGTAATTCCATTTGTCAGTTCTTGGTTTTACTTCCTAAACTATTGGGCTCATTTTCAGATAGAACTTGGTAGTGCCTCTTAGTGCCTCTTGTTTTCCATAGTGTAGCTTTTGAGAACTCCAAGTTCACAGTAAGGTCTTTGACCAGTGTGATAGACTTTGGTTCAGGGTGAGGCAGAAGGATTTCCTTTTACTCTTCTGTAGATGCACATCAGTTTCTCTGACATCAGTTGCTGTAGTGGTGACGTCTTTGGGAGTTCAGGTGCCTGTAGCTGTGTGAGATCACTCCTGAATCCTCTGTTCATGGATCTGATGTCTGTTTTTGTACTGACTCTGCAGTAGTACCATCAGGTGTGGTGATGTTCCTGGCATTGTTGAGATTGCTGCCAGGTCCTTCATTGCTTCCATAGGAATTTTAGGATTTTTCTGCTTTTGTGAAGAATGTCACTGTTATTTTTTGATGGGGATTTTATTGAATCACATTTGTAGATTGCTTTTGGTAATATTGCCATTTCACAATAAAATTGTCATTGAAGAGGTCTTTCATTTCTTAGGTTTTCTCTTTTCTCTTATTTGTTATTTGAATGGGATTGATTCAAGTCAGGAAGTCAGAAGATTTCCTGACTTCTCACTATGTTCCTTATTAGTATATAGGAGTGATACTTATTTTTTAGAAATTAATATTAATTTTATTCCTTGACATCCTTACTTACATATAGTACATACTGGTTACTGAATTGTCTGGTAGAGCCTGGGGGAATCTTCTACAAATAGAATCATAATATTGGCTATTAGAAATTATTTGACTTCCTCCTTCCATTTTCTTTCCCTTTTCTAAAGCTAAAACTTTAAGCCCTGTAATGAGTAAGAGTAGAAAGTAAGCACATACTTATTTCTTTACTGGCTTTAGTGGAACGATCCCATCCAGTGTTGGCTGTGTGTTTGAAGGTCATGCTGCTTTGCCATGCTAAGACACTTTCCTTCTATTTCTAATTGCTTCAGGATTTTTATTGAAGGGATGTTTGGACTTCCTCAAAGATAAAACATACAAACAAAACCTGTTTATTTTGGCAGTGGTAGATCTTGAACTCAGAGCCTTCCTTGCACATCCTAGGCAAGTACTCCTTCACCACAGTCCACAAAGACAATTATTGAGCAGAACAAAAGCAGGAACCATCCTAGGTCCGGTTAGCTGAAAGTCGAAGAGAAAAGAGCACACTTAAGTAGAATGGACATGATAGGAAATATTAATCTTTCAAAGTCTTGAGTGTGATCTGAAAGCTTACTAATATCTTTCTGTTCACTACAAATTCTTACTGTTCATTCTTACCTCGTCCCGAGTCTCCTTTTCTCTACATCCCCAACAGTGTGGGAAACCATTTCAGTTTGCACTAATGCTTGATTTTGATTTGCTGGTGGTACACCACCTTTAATTCCAGCACTCAGGAGGCAGAGCCAGGTGGATCTCTGTGAGTTCGAGGCTGGCCTGGTCTACAGAGTGAGATTCAGGACAGGCAGCAAAACTACACAGAGAAACCCTGTCTCGAAAAACCAAATAAATAAATAAGTAAGTAAATAATGTTGTTTTGTTTTTTGGTTTTTTTGAGACAGAATCTCTCTATGTAGTTCTGGCTGTCCTGAAACTCATTTTGTAGACCAGGCAGACCTCAGACTCACGGAGATCCACCTACCTTTACCTCCCGAGTGCTGGGATTAAAGATGTGCACCACTCTACCCAGAGGTCAGCTGATTTTTAAGGAAAACTCGTAGCAATGGTGGTGCCTTGCACAAAGTTGCATAACTAGTATATGAACATGGGTTGGTTTAACTTGGGTTATTTGTCACGTGAATATATATGTGTTGCTGCCGTCACAGCCCAGACAAAGCTGTGGAAGACTGCAGGTGTCCTGGAAGTTGTCCCTCATCCCCTTTAGTTATTAACCTCCTGTTGTCACTGTTTTCCACATCAGTTCTTTTTTAATTAATGCCAGACTAGTTCTTTCACATTTCTTCTAAGTGAATTCATGTTTTGAATGAAATACTCGGTGTGTATTGGAAAGAGGTTTGATTGGTGATATAAGATGTGAGAAAGACTAAAGTGGGGCCATGGGACATGGCAGTGTGTCAGGGAGCTTTCACTGCTGCAGGGTTGCTAGATGGTAAGGAACTAGGAAGTAACAGCAAAGGTGGTTCTTAAGATTTTTGCTACAGTGGCACATTGAGTTAGTAGCTGGGAGACTTTTGAGATGGGAAGATGACATTAAAAAATATTTGAGCCGGGCGGTGGTGGCGCACGCCTTTAATCCCAGCACTTGGGAGGCAGAGCCAGGCGGATCTCTGTGAGTTCGAGGCCAGCCTGGGCTACCAAGTGAGATCCAGGAAAGGCGCAAAACTACGCAGAGAAACCCTGTCTCGAAAAACCAAAAAAAAAAAAAAAAAAAAAAAAAAAAAAAAAAATTGAGATGGAAAAATGGCAGGCCTTTCTTTAGAAATTAGTTCTTGGGGCTGGAGAGATGGCTTAGCGCTTTTTCTTGCAGAGGATGTGGGTTCAGTTCCCAGTGCGCACAGCAACCCATGACTCTAGTTCCAGGGACCTAGTGCCCTCTTCTGACCTCTGAGCACCAGGCACTCTTGTGATATACATACATGGCAGGCAAAACAGTGCCAATCCATTCACTCACTATGTGGTTTTATACACGCTGACTATCTTCCTATTTTGTTACTGTATGTTTTTGAGGTTAATTTTTATTCTATTTTTAGGAGTTATGGAACAGCACCAGTAAATCTTAATATCAAGGCAGGGGGAAGAGTATATGGAAATACAGGTAAAATTTGTATTTGCAGCTGCATCAGTATGAAAATATCTGAAACAGGTCCCAAGCAGATTGCTCAGCTCTTTCCATGGTATGTCTGACCGCCTTGACACACGGAAGCAGACTTTCTGGGAAAGACGTCTCAGGCAGCAGATGTTGGCTGTTGTGGTTGTGCCGCTCTGCTCCTTTTAGAGCCCTGTAAGAGAAACTTTTCTTTGCCCACAAGTGATATAAAACAGCAGTTTAACATGTGGGCATTAGCAGCTCCATTGATGTAGTAACCTTTTGTTTTCTGAGACAGTATCTCATGTAACCTAGGCTATCCTTAACCTAGCTGTGTTTCCAAAGCTTGCCTTGGATTCCTGGTCCTCTGTCCATTTCCCAAGTACACAGATGTAGGTGTGTGCTACCATGCTAGGCTGTGATGTCTAAAGCCCCAGCCTTTCCATCCTGTTAGTCTTCAAAGTTCCATCACAAAGTTTGCCTTTGTCGAGCTTTATTAATCGTCAGGATGGATGGCAAAGGGACATTGTGGTTTTGCTCTTTGTCTTCTAGCTCCTTGCTAATGTAGCTTCTTTGCCATTTTGCTCTTCTGTAAAATAGGAACCAAAGTCAAAGGGGTAGACCTTGATGCCCCTGGCAGCATTAATGGAGTGCCACTCTTGGAAGTGGATTTGGATTCTTTTGAAGATAAACCATGGCGGAAACCTGGTAGGATTATTTGGTATTACATTAATCTCAAAAAAGATTTTTAGTATAAAATGATCAGAAAAGTATTTTGGGTAGCAATATAAAATACTGCCCTTTACAGTGTCTTTTTTTATTGTCCTAAACTAATAATATTCAAGTACTTGAATTATTAAATCTCATTAGTCACTGGAATTAACATAAATGTGGGCTCACATTATTTATTATAATGCCATTTCTAAAGGAAAACATTTTGATCAAAATGTTTTTCCGTCTTTGCTTCATTGTGGTAATTTTGAGAACTAGTAAAAATGCAAGGGTGTTACAGATATAAGTATTTCTCTTAGCATCTATTATTAATAGTGATGGGTTTCCTTATGACCTTGTCACACGTGTCCATAGTCTTTGTTTGGAGCATATCCACTCCTTTGTCCTCTCTGGCCCCCCTCCAATCCCCCCACCAGTCCCCTTCACTTCCAAGTTTGCTCCCTTCTCTGTTCACATCTTCTCTAAGTTTACATTTCTATACCACACCAGGTTTTTGATGCTGCCATAGAGTTAAAATGTGTCCTAAAAGTCTATTTTATCTTCAGGTGCTGATCTTTCTGATTATTTTAATTATGGCTTTAATGAAGATACTTGGAAAGCTTACTGTGAAAAACAAAAGAGGATACGAATGGGACTTGAAGTTATACCGGTTACTTCAACAACAAATAAAATTACGGTAATTAGTAAATCTTCCAGAGTAACCCCGCCTCTTCTACTGTCCCGCTTTGACTCCCCAAATATGTCCCTTTCCCCTAAAAAGGTGATTCAATACCGTGTGACAGTTTAGTTTCTTGTTGTCTTGACCATGTTTGTTTTTCCCTTTCCTTCCCCTTCAGTTCCATGTTAATGATTACTGTATGTTCTTAGTTCAAATCACAGACTAGCCACAGCTAGTTTGTCTTTATGTGGCCTATCAGTTAAGTATTGTGTGGTGTCTTAATGGGGAATGTGTTATTTAACTTAGGCCGAAGACTGTACTATGGAAGTTACACCAGGTGCAGAGATCCAAGATGGCAGATTCAATCTTTTTAAGGTGAATTTTAGTCAATTATCCTTGGTTGCTCTCATTTTTGTTCTTGAGTCTGCTCCATACCACTGTCCAAGGGAGAAAATTCAAGTGGAAATCGCTACCTTTTTCCCCAGACCTTCAGCTTCCTGGTGACTTACCCATTTGTTGGTTGTTGTCTACTCTACTTTTGCAAGCATGTGAATTCATAGCCTATCATACTAACAAACTCCAAGCAAAACTGTTCTTTGCTGTGTGTTGTGACCTAAGGATAGGCTGCAGGTTCAGCATTCATTGAACATCTTACTCTTCTCCTTAGCAAAATTGGAAGCTTTTGTTTTCCCAATTCTTCAAAGGAGGAGGGATGACAACAGTGTTTATTCTCTGACACTGAAGGCATTGGTGTAATAGCTTAAAGTTGAGGTCCTTTAAGACTTTCAGATGTTCTCTGACAACCTCCTAAGATTTGAGCAGAGACACTGAGTTTTAAAATTAATACTTAAAAGGAATAGGTCGATGCACGTGACATGAAGGTTGACAGGATTAGGTGACATCAGGTCTGACTTGTGGTTTCTCAGGTTCAAAGAATACCACATTTTCATTGCTGCTTTTCCTGAGGTTTGGTTGGGTAGCCTTTCCCTGCCTTGGAGGAAATTCCAATTCCAGATGGCACTGGGTCAAGTTTAGGTTATGTATCTCAGTGACCTTTTGTGGTCTGGATAGAGAACTCTGTGCCCTTTTGAGAACGACAAAATACTGCCTTATGCAATACATGTGCTATATCTGCAGATGTAGCTGCTGTTTGGACACAGTTCTGTGTAGAGACTTTTAGTTTACATCCTGCTATAGCTGAGTATCTGATTCTTTTTCTCTTGTTAATATTTTGAAAGTACCTGCTAATATTTATTCTATTGTAATGGTCCTCAACTTCTTAGATGTCTGCTGAGGCATTTAATATTTTGTGATAGATGATTATAACACATACATAGGCAAGTTTAATAATGAGCCGGTTCATTTCATCGGTGTTTTTTTTCCCCTATGAAGAATGAGAACTATCATTATAAGCCATCAACTTATACATAGTTTTTTAAATCTTAGATTTGTAAACAGTGAAATAAGAAATAACTAGGGCTGGCTTCTCTTGAAAGTTGTAGATACATTTATTTTACATAGAGGCTGTCTGTTGAAGAATATTTATTGAGTTCCTTTTGATTGAGAGAAGTCATTAATTTCTTTTTCCATTTCTGAATGATTGATTGATTCTGAATGAATTTTATGGTTGTCCAGTGGTTTTTTTTTTTTTTTTTTTTTTTTTGCTTTGATCAGGTGCTTAAATACTGCATTTGGGGATGATTAATTTCAATGATTACAAAACACTCCCCCCACCCCTTTGGTTATATTGTGGTCTGTAGGAAATGATGGAAATAAAGCCATGTAAAAAGACCTTCATCTTAAGCCATTGTACACTGTCCTGTGAGCTGTGGGCAGTCATTAGAAGGATCTTGAGCAGTAGATATTATGCAGATCTGATTTTTAGACATGAAATGGCAGCTCAGTGGACTGTAAGAGACATAAAAGGTCAGATGGGGTTGGTGTAATATGTAGTATAGAGTGAAATGAACATGCCTGTACTTAGTGGTGACTGAGCCAAGGGATAGACTGCTGGAGAGTCACAGTTTAAATGCTCTTCCTACTGCAAAGATAGTCAAAGGCAAGTGAGAAACAGCCCAGCAGCCTTTAGAAGGCGTCCTTCCTTTTTATGTTACATAAGCTTTGGTTACAAGTCCAGAGAGTGGTAGAAAGCAACCTCTAGATGCCTTTAACATCGGTGGTTATCAACAAACATTTTGATATTCAGGAAGTAATAGCCTTTCATGTATCTTGACGTGAGTGAATTTTATTGGTTTTCTGTTTTGTTTTGTGTTGAGAAGGAGTCTAGCTGTGTAATGCAGGATGGCCTGGAATTGCTAGGTAACCCACTCTGACCTTAAGTTCAGAATACAAGTTCTGCCCCAAAGAGCTAGGATTACAGGCATGTGCCACTATGTGTGTCCGGCTTTGTTGTTGTTGTTTTGTCTTTCCCTATGCCAAGTCAAAGATGAAACTTCAGGTATAAAAGCCTCTCAGGTACAGGAATCTGGTGATTATATAATTTGGGGTGAGGGGTTCCAGGAGAAAGGGACCATTAGGAAAAACATCAACTGCAACCTCTCCTTTCCTTTTTGTTACTTTCTTTCATTCTATGATTTTACTTTCTGTTAGAGCTTCCCTGACTAGCCCAAGCTGACTTCACACTGGCCATCTTCTTACATCAGCCTCCAAAATGCCCAGAGTACAGATGTGTGTCACCTGTGTAGCTTGTAACATTTTCTTAAAAATAGTTTTCTAACTGTATGTTGTACAGCACGAACTCTGCACATATGTATGAATTTGTTCACCAGTATTGGGAACTTGACCCGCTTCCTTTTAGTTTGCAAACACATGGGCTTCGTATCTGAGAGCCTTTTTCTGCTTCTCTTACTGCCTCTTACTCTCTTTCTGCACTAGTCCTATAATATCTGGTTTTGCTCTAATTTTTCCATCTCATCTTTCTGAGAGCTTTCTTTTTGACAGTTGGGTTCTTCTACTTAGATTTTCGTTTCTGCTGTTAAGTTTTTCCAAGAAAGTTTTCACTGCTTATCATCTTCCTTTGTTTTTCAGTCTCTCCTCCAACCCCATCTTTGAAAGGATCTTAATGGAAGGCTTATTTTTAATTTTTTGCTTCTGCTGTTTTCTTTCTCTGCATAGTCTCTTCTTTCTGTTAATTTTTAGCTTTGTTGTTTTCAGCTTCCGATTTGGAATTTTCTCAAATGTTCTTTGTCTTATTCTTAGTCTTCGGTAAGAGTGGACCCTACAAACTCTTAGAAGCTCTGTTAATGTGACTAAAACTTACTAACTTAGGATTTCCATAGGCTTGTGATTCGTTTATGTGCTCTTAGCTTTAAGTTGTTTTCCTATATTATTGTTTTAGTTTTTCTTTTTGTGGGACTCTTGACTTTCAGAACACTTCAGTGTGACTGGAAGGCCTTGCTGGCTGCTTGGGATGTTCCAGGAGCTTGAGCTGTCCTTGCTCTCTGGTTCTGCCATGACTGCAGCTCTTGTATTGTGTTTTCTCTTCACTGACTTAGGATTCACCTTAGTTACCCAGTCATTTCCTCTCTCTGCTTCCAAATACATTTCCTGTTTTTAGTTGCTGTGGGTTGAGATGGGACTATTTACAACTTTCAACTTTTCCTTTTTTCACCCTACTGCTATTTGGAGATTGGTAATTTATATTTTTTGTTAATTAGAATTTTAAATACTAATTTATGTTCTTAAGTATTGCTTATAACATTAAACTTTTATAAATAATGCTATTTTCAAAAAACAACAAAAAACTTCAGGACTTTTGCTATAGTGATAGCATAATAATTTGGATGAATATTTAACTTCTTTTAAAAAAAGCTTGTGTGTGTGTGTGAGAGAGAGAGAGAGAGAGGGAGAGGGAGAAAGAGCGAGAGCGCAGCATGTACCTGGCACACATACATGTAGGAGATCTAAGGACAACATGCAGGCGTTGGTTTTCTCCATCATGTGGCACTGGAGAAGTGAATTCAGACATCAGGAGCCGTCTGGCCAGCCCTTAGCTTCTCAAGCTTCTGAGTTGTAGTTAAGATGTGTAAGATCTGCTGTTCACTTGGTTTCAATAAATCAAGCGTATATCCTACAGTTATTTCTTATAGTGCTAGGTTATGTGAATTAATATCCTCATGTTCTGGTTGGACAAATTTCGAGTTTGTCACCTGAGTGCAGCCTCTGAGGACAGGTTAGAGTTCAATGTGACAAGGAGGGCAGCTGGGCTGGTGAAGGCTTCAGGACTATTTAATAAGTGTGTTGAAAGAAATAAAGTGTCAAAGTTAGGAGCAAAGTAAACCGTTTTTCAGTTACTGTCCTCTTTGTCTTCTGTCTTCGCTTTCCCTGTTGTAGAGATGCACACACGTGCATGCAGATAGTGGGCTTTCCCTGTTGTAGAGATGCACACAGGTGCATGCAGATAGTGGGCTTTCCCTGTTGTAGAGATGCACACAGGTGCATGCAGATAGTGGGCTTTCCCTGTTGTAGAGATGCACACAGGTGCATGCAGATAGTGGAGACACTCCCTTTCAGTTGGAAGAGCTGTCCTTTCTCCCACTTTCTTCTTCAGCCTTCTCCCATTTTCTTTCCAGCTTTTAGTAGACTCTACAACGCAGTGTGTTCAGCTGGTTGGGGGAAGAAAGTGACATTTAAGAAGAAAATAGAGAGTGACATGGACTCTAACCTTCTGTAATGGGAAAGCTAGTTATTGAGTGACTGATGATGCCAACAGTTGCATATTTATACATTCCGTGTTTGAAAGACTGAAGAAGTGATATTAGAGCAGACTCTAAAACCAATTAAATAAACTTTAAAAAAAGAGTATCGGCTCATCTACGTCCTGTTGTCCAGACACTTAGGATACAGAGTTTATATGTAGTTAGTGTCTTTACAGGTTTGGTTGTAGTGATGATAGGCAGATAGCATCATGCAGCAAAATATTCAGATAATGATGCTAATCAGAAATTTTAAGAAGAAAATAGAAAATCACAGGAAGGAGTCAGGAAGTGGTGAGGAAGGCTACTCCTCTTATGAGGGATCACTTGAATGACACAGTAGTCCTCTCTTGGCCACTGGGATACATACTAAGATCCCTTGTAATGCCTGAAACTGGGTAGTACTAAGCCCTGTACCCTCTGTTTCTCCACATGCACAATCAAGTTTACTTCTAAGTTAGTCACAGTAAGTGATTAACAATAACAATACAGAGTAATACACTAATAAAATTATTCCAGTATGCTCAAAATAATTGTTATAGCACATGATGACTTTTCTGTTGATGTAAGTCAATAACTTATTGAGAGGGAGCACTTGACCGCTCCTCTTTGCCAGTTCTGATTGTCAGCATCAGTACTTCTGTGCTTTAGGAGCATTTTTAAGTTAAGTAAAGGTTAGTCAGACATCAACACTTTTACACAACAGTTTTAGTATCCCAAGCAGCTGAGTGACTGATTACTAGGATGCCGAAGTATGCATGTGAATGCCTAGACAAAGGGATGATTCATGTCCCGGGTAAGATGGAATTGGAAAGGTGCAGACTCTATGTGGTTTACCGTATCAGTTGTCAGTTTTTGGAATTGTTCATGTAAGTTATTTTCATTTGTTTTTGATCTATAATTGAAAGTGCAGAGAACAATAGCATAGATGGAGGTTGGGAAGACTGCTCTGCAGGAATTAGAGGAGGCCGTGAGATGATCTGGAGAAAGGATATTCCAAACAGAAAGACTAGTTAATTCAGAAACGCTGACAAGAGGAGTTTACATGTCCAAAAAAACAAGAAAAAAGGCTATCATGACTAGGAGTGGTAAACATGGATGGAGAGAGACTAGAAGGAAACGCATTTGGAAGGATACAGTGCCCAAACCATATAGGCCATGTTAAGACGCTTGTTTATTCTGTTTGCATTGGGAAGCAGTTGGAGACTCTGAACAGAGGAGACATGAGCTGGCATGCATATGTGGTAAGATTGCTTTGCCTCTATACAGAGTTAAGACCAGAAGTGGAGAGAGTATCACAGTGGCTCATGCACACTGATGGATTTGCCTGGGGAGCTGACATCCTGTACGTTAACGTGAGCTAGATAAAGGTGTAGTGTTTCGTTCTTGAGAAGTTTAGGAGGTGACAATGCTGTTTTATTAATATGAGGAAAATATGGGGAGGATCAGATTAGGGGAAATTGATAGTTTAGTTTAAGCCATGATAATTTTGAGGTGTCAGTTTGATATGCCAAGAAACTGAATATAAATTGCGGTATTCATGGGGACAGTTGGGACCTTAAAGTTAACCAGTCCTTTAGGCAGAGTAATGTGTTTCTTTTACATCTTTTACCCCATTTTATTTTTTTAAAGAGAGGGGGGGGGCGGGAGTGTCCACGCACACATGCTGTGGTGCATTTGTGAGAGGCAGAGGACAATTTTCAGGAACTGGTTCTTTCCTTTCTTGTGGGTCCCAGAAATTAAAACTCAGGTTGTGGGACTTAAAAATAAATAAGCACTTTACACTCTGAACCACCTCATCTCATATTTTTTTCATAACATTTATTGTATTGTGCTCACTATTTTTGTTGTTTTCTCTGAGAGGTAGAGTTTTGGTTTTGTTTGTTTTTCTTTCAGTAATCTGAGCTTTAGGTACAGTAGATAGTTAGTAGCTGTTTGGTAATTGAATTGTTTACTTCCCCTGTCACTACGGCCTGGCTTTTTACCTGTCAGGTGTTCAGTCTTTTACTCTTGTCTTCCTTGTCTTAGTGATGATCCTGATATCCCATTAGGAGCTGTACGTTTTCAATGAATTTGCTTTTAGTAAGCAGTAGAGCTTGATTTCAAATGAACTCAGTGTTAAGGCTTAATTATAGGTAGGTACCAACTGGGTAAAACTGGCCACTACTTAATAGAGATCTGACTCTTTAAGTTAATACTTAGCTTTATTTCATTAAAAATTTATTTAATAATAATTTTTAATATTTTGACTTATAATTATATTAATCTCCCTTTTCATTCCTTCCTCTAGCCTCTCCCACAGATCCCTCTTGCTCTCAAATTCATTACCTCTTTTTTTTTTAAAGTGTTGTTACATTTATATATGTGTTCCTAAATATAACTTTCTTAGTCCGTATTAGGTGACTTGTATGTATAGGATTTCAGGGCTGATCATTTGCTATTGGATAACCAATTAGGGGCTCTTGTTAGGGAAGACCATTTCTCTCACTTTCAGCATTTCTCAGTTGCCCATAGTTCTTAGCTAGGCTTGAAGACCCTGGAACTTTCCCCCTTCTGTGTTAGCATGCCCATTGATGTGGTCATTGTTTTGTTCTTGTTTAAGCAGGCATGCTGATAAACCTAACATTCCTAGGAGACATGGCTTCACAGCAAACTTGCTGTTCCTCTGGCTGTTAAAGATCTTTCTGTCCCTCTTTCCCTCAATGATTCTTGTGCTCTGGACGCAGGAATCATGTTGTACATGTATTGAGTGGGACTGGACTCCACATGACCTTTTGTGTGCTGCATTTGATCTGTAGCGGTTTTCTATAATGGTCTACTTCTGTTGCAGAAAGAAGTTTCTTTGA
Organism: Peromyscus maniculatus bairdii; assembly: GCF_049852395.1. Classification (NCBI taxonomy): domain Eukaryota; kingdom Metazoa; phylum Chordata; class Mammalia; order Rodentia; family Cricetidae; genus Peromyscus; species Peromyscus maniculatus. The sequence continues at coordinate 69,840,302 of NC_134861.1, forward strand.
TAAGGGGTGAAAACTATACTTATCTATGGGCATAAGAATAAATATTTAGTATGTAGTTAGGAATTATGCTAGTTTAGTAAAGTGAAGTGTTCTCCTCCAAGATCCATGACTTCACTAACCCTGGGTAGTTGACTTTATTTCCAGTACCAGGCATTGTTTCCCTCTTATTGAGTGGGCTTTAACTCCTATTAAACAGCTGTTGGTTACAGTCAAGGTTTGCATGCCATCCTAATATCCCTAACTAATACCATTAAAATAGTCAACTTCCCGAATTATGTAACACCATCAGTTAACTATGCCTTCCTACTCAGCCTTATTCCTCTCACCTTACTTTTCACCCTTATGGTTGTCATGCCATGCAGGCTATTGTTGTGGTTCATGGGCATCACAGCTGGCCAGAACTATTGTTTGCTTCCCTCCCTTGGTAGCTGGAGTGATGCTCTCTGGTACCATGAAAGCTAGTCCTCAGGGAAGAGACTTTCTGGTCAGAGATCGAACTCTTATTAGCTTAAATGCATAATGATCTTTTTGTTTTCCTGATGTTGATTAATTTGCAGATAAATGATTTCTGAAATTAAATTAATGATTAAAATATATCAATCAAATTATCTGAGATTCTGTTGTCTCTTCATGAGAAAGGAGAATGATGCTCAATTTAGGTGGAGCAGGATAATAGAATTTAAGTAGGGCCTAAGACACTAGGTAAAAATACTAAGTAAGGAAATAGAGGACTTGTTCTTAGTATCTAGGTATGTGGAGCTGGTGTGATAGGCACTGTCACTGGTGATAAGTTAGGGATGTGCAGGAGCAGAATGTCTTTTAATGACATTTTTTTCATATAATATTTTGAAGCTTATTCTTTCTCCTCCTCCAACTTCTCCTAGATCCTTCTTATCTCACTGCTCACCCAACTTGATGTTCTGTCTCTTTCTTCCCTCTATCTTTAAAAACAAACAAACAAACAAACAAACCAAACTCCATAAGACCAAAAAATACCAAAATAAAAAGTGTACAAAACCCCAAAACAAACAAAAACCCCCATGTAGTCTGTTTTGTATTGGTCAACTTGTGGGCATGTGGCCTAACTTGTAGTGTAGTTGATATACCCAGTGACACTCCATTGGAGAAAATTGATTTTCCTTTTCTCAGCAGCTATCAATTGCAAATAGCTTCCTGGTTATGGGTGAAACTTCATTTCCACTATCCCTTCTCCATGCTGGTATTTTTTTGGTTTGAATTTGTGCAAGTCTTATTCCTCTCACAGTCTCCATGAGCTTATATGTGTATCAGTTCTGTTGTGTCTGGATAATGCTCTTTCCTTGGAATCATCCATGACCTCTAGCTCTTACAGGTTTTCTACTTCTGTACGGGTTCCTGAGCCTCACAGGAGGTGGAGGGGTTGGGGCGGGGGTGTTGATAAAGACATCACATTTAAGATTGAGTGCTCCAAAGTCTCGTACTCTCTGCATATTGTTCAGTCCCTGGTCTCTGTGTTAATTACCTCAGTAGGCGTCTCTAATGAGCCTTGAGCAATACTCTGAACTATGAGTATAGCAATAAGTCATTAGGAGTAATATTGTTGCTTTGTTCCTTGAGCTGATAAGAACCGAAGGTTTCCTCTTGGAACCCGTGATCTGGCTAGGCCCAGGTGGTTGGCCCCTTTAGTGGTCTGGTGTCAGACAGAGGCTCCATCTTAGGGAGTGGGCCTTAACTCTAATCAAAGGGGTTGATTGCTCCCCCAACGTTTTTGTCACTGTTGCTCCAGTATATCCTGCAAACAGGTGGCCAGGGGACATTGCAGGGCTTGTAGCTGGGGAATATTGACGGTTCGTTTTCTCCTCTGGTAATGTGCCAAGTACCTTCCAGGACCATCAATGTTAGTCATTAGGTGTGAAGTGTTTAGTTGGGCAACAGTCTGATTTCCAGGAACAGATTCTTTATATTAATGTTAAAGCAAATGACTGTTTGAATTAGCAAATGATCAGATTGCTAGTAAAGCTTGTGAGTACAGAAGGGGGAAACTTCAAGGCTTTCCTTGAACTCGGAAACATGGAGTCGTAACCAAGTATATCCTAGACTAACTTTGCTCATGAACAGTTTGTGAAGAGTTACATTTGGGTTTATTGGGGCTTCTAAGTGACAAACTGAACATTTTAGTAATTGGAACATTTTGATCCTCAAATCCATCTTTGATGCGTTTTACCTAATGCTAATCTAAGATAGATCCCTTTTAATACATATCCAGGCATGGTACATCCTTCATATTTAACTTCAGAGCAAATGCTACAGATGTAAAAGTGCCTCGTGCTTGAGTGTCTGTTAAATTAAGCAAAGTTGTAACCCCATTTTTCTTTTTGAAGGTACAGCAAGGGAGAACTGGAAATTCAGAGAAAGAAGCAGCGCTTCCATCTACAAAAGCAGAGTTTACTTCTCCGCCCTCGTTGTTCAAGACTGGCCTGCCACCAAGCAGGTTAGTTAGATCCTTTATAGTCCCAGCGTTGGGATCTTGGCGCTGTGTCTGTGCTGTAATGCTGTGTTAAATATGAAGTCTCCTGGGGGGTCTACCAGTACAAACTGGACTTGTAGTTTGAATCATTATAAACAACTTCTCAGGTACTATTCCATCGTAAAAAACAAAACACCTGAGTCTGCACGAAATGGAGCATGGCATAGTTAGAATAATCTTCCATGCAGAAGTGGTGACTGCTCATGCTGTTCACTGTGTGTGTTATTCTCACTTAAAGATTTATTGGACTTCCTAGGTCTAGATCTATGGACTTAAAGAGGTTTTTATAAAAGAAATGATATAAATTTCATCCATAAAAGTCTTATGGCATTCTTTGCTTTCATATAACCCCCAATTTTGTGTTTATAAAATACTAGATAGAAGTAGTAATTATGCAGAAAAAAATGTCCTTTTCGTTCAAATGTGACAATTGTTTCTTTGTGACTCCATTATAAGGAAAATAACAAAGAATAAGTGAAGACCAGGGAAGGTTGAGGATGCCAGCAGTTTAGTCTTGGATTAGATTAAGGTTAACAAGTCTGGGCCTGAAATAAGTCAACTCAGCCATTAAAGATTCTCTGCCAGACTATTTACCTTCTGTTGTTTGCTTAAATGTATGTTCTAGTTGTCTCTTTTCATTTGTTCTTCAGTTTATTACTATCCTGAGAAATTCTATTTTATGATATACACTAATGGGGGAAGAGACCTTAGAGAAGCATTAGGCTCATCTCTAACTAAAATGCTTTTATTTGTTTAGGGTTTGTTTGTTTGTTTGTTTGTTTGTTTGTTTGAGACAGGATCTCATTATATAACCCTGGCTAGCCTGGAACTTGCTGTATAGACCAGGTTGGCCTCAGAATCACAGAGATCTGCCAGCCTCTGCCTCCCACGTGCTGGGATTAATGGCATGTTCTGCCATGACCAGTTAAAATAAAGATTCTTAAAGCTTTAATCCAAAGTGAAACATTTAAAAGTGAGCCGAGATTTATATGGATTGCTATAGAAATATTTCAAATGCTGTAATTTGAACTAAATGAAATTTCATAAAACATTTGATTAACCAATTATAGAAGCTAAAGAGTATTGATCCTTTAATAGATAGTATTTTGGATTTTTCTAAAAAGTCCACTTTGTTTCATCGAGTTTCTGCTTTTGAATTTTGTTAAGAGGTTGGAATCTTGCCTTAGATTTCTGGGGTTTAAATTCTAACTCAGCAGTCTACTAGTTGAGTGTCCTTGGGCCGACTCATTTTCTTAGGTCTGGATTTCCAATTCCATTGGTAAAATTTAGTAATAGTACTTCCATTGAGTCTAGCTGCATGTGTCAAGTGAATTAAGTTCTGTAAAGGGTTGTGGAACTGTTTGTCACATGGAAACATTCCTCTAGATACTGTCACAGTGAAACTCTTTAAAAGTCATGGAGTCTTTGTCTCCTTTTGTGTTCCCCTCCTTATGGGGAGTGTGTTGAATTGTATCACATCTTGTGATGATATAAAAGTTTTGCTTTGTGTTTTCCTCTATTTGAAACAAATGGGGAGCCGCAATGGGGTTTTTAGCAGGCCAGTCTGACTAAGGTTTTCAAGTCTTAATTTAGCTGCTTTACTAAGAGCAGCTTACATTGTGAACAGTGATAGAAAAGGGGACAAGGTGTAAGAGACTGCAACAAATGTGTAGGCAAGAGATAATGGTGTCCTGGACCAAGGTGATGATGAATGGTCAGAATGGTTAGCTACTGGGTGTATTCCAAAGGCTTGCAATGGCATGTCTGGGCTGGTGTGTTGTATATTATAGAGAAAAGTTATTCTCAGTGAATTCAAGGATTTTGTCTTGCTCAACATAAATGTCATGATGGGGTGTCATTTAAGAGATGGAGAGGATTACAAGAGGAATGGCTTGGAGAGAGAGGACAAGGCATCAGTCAAGGGGATAGAAGTCAAGGTGCCAGTGTAATGTGAAAGTGGAAGTTGGAGGGTTGCATAGGTTGTGGAATAAGGAAAGGAGTATTGGCTGGAGACAGTGATCACTGTTCAAATGCTATCGAAAGTGGAGCTGGGAAATTTAACTAGACCATCAAAAAACGTATTGATCCAGAGTGGATAGAGGACAGAGCCTTGAGATACTAAAAGAATGAATGGTAATCAGTAACAAAGGACCAATAAGGAGGCACAGATGAAAGTTAGTGTATGGAGTGGTCAACTGTTAAACATTAATGATAAATTGGTCAGGAAGATGAAGATCAAGTGTCTATTAGATTTTCAGGTAGGATAGTCACTGATGATCCTGACCAAGATCATGTACAAGGTAAATTGAAAAGACTTAAATGGCTTCAACAGAAACAAGAGATCTTCCTTTACTCCCAGCACTTAGGAGACAGAGGCAGAGGCAGGTGGGTCTCTGTGAGTTCAAGGCCAGTCTGGTCTACAGAGTGAGCTCCAGGACAGGTAGACTATATAGAGAGACACTTTCTAAAAAACAAAGCAGTAATGAGAGGAATTGAAAAGTAAAAATATGAACAACTTTAAAGACTATTTTCTCTTGTCTGTGGGGCTAGAACCAGGGAAATAGGGACATGTGAGGCCAGATTTTTCAAGGTAAAAGAAACTGCAGCATATTGTGTACTTGAGAATGAGTTAATTAGAAATCTTAATGATCAAGAAGTAAGGAAGGGGGACAATTGTAGAGCAATGTTCTTAGTTAGACCAAAGGGAACAGGGTATGAATGCATGGGTGGTAAACAACTTCCTAACTGGAGAGAATGTGCTATACTTGGGGTTTTCAAGTCTCAGTTTAGTTTCTTTGCTAAGAACAACATGTAGAGTGAGAAAAGGTAGAAACAGGGACCCTTGTAGGAGATTGCAGCAAGTACCTAGACAAAAAAAATAATGAGAAACAATGGGACACTCTCGTAGATTGCTGCCCTTTTTCTCCCCTAGGAAAATGAGATAAAGACTTAGCAGGGCAGACTAAAGATGGTAGAGTGGGTGTTAATGTTTGAAAGAGAAGCCTGAAGTAGTCTTTTTTTGGGGTAGGTGAATAAACTTTTGTGTAAAAAAAAAAAAAAAAAAAAGAATAGGATCACTTGGCAGTAGTTGGAGGGAAACAGAGTATGAAGGCTTACTTCAAAATGGGAGAAACAATGTTTTTATATGTTGATGGAAATGAGTTAATAAAATGAAAAGTTAATGGATTTGTGTTTGCAGTTTGTTTGTTTTTTGATTGAGGCCAAGCTCTAAAATGAGCCAAGTCAAGTGTGCTTTAGATGTGCTCATGAAGAGTAGTTACAGTTGTATTTCACAGGAGTGGAGGTTATGCCAGGCAATAACTAAGGGACAGAGGGCCCCAAAAAGTGAATGTGTATTCAAGGGGTGATAATAGTAATGATTGGACCTAAGTAGAGTTAAAGACATTGGAAGATATGCATAAAGATGGAATGAAAAAGATGGTAAGGGACAGAAAAACAGCTGGTGAAGGAAGGATGGGAAATTAGCAGGCCCGTCACCGCTTCAAGTATGAGTAATTGCCCTTGCAACTGATAGGAACATACCTAGCATGCTTTTCTCATCACTTCTGAATATAAAGGGCAGTGCTCATTCCTCGTTAGGAAAATTTGTTTTCTGGATTTATCTTCAGTTAATCAAAAATAGACTTTTAGAATCTTTGCAAACTATTTCCCTAAAAATCGTGTGTGTGGGGCGGGGGGGAGGGGGTAATTTTATATATATGAAAATTGGATAAAATTTTTGGAAATAAATTTTATTGAGTTTAAGAGGAAGATAGTATTGTCAGTACTGAGACATAAACCAGATTTAAGAGTAGTGATCTGTGATACTGGCCTAAGCACTAGATCTCCATTGCTAAAATCTTACACGCCTTACTAATGTGTGGGTGGATGTTTGCAGACCTTCTGAAATTTGGGATTGGTAGGAATGGTGAGTTTGCAACTTCGGAACTGCCCAGCAAGCTGGTATACTTAAGGGAAGGTCTGCATTTGCTATATCAGAATGCTTTGTTTAGTCTTTTTAAGTTCCCATATTATTTATTTTCTTTTGAAGAACTTATCTATGGAAAAGTGATAGGAATTTACATCTTGATAAGATTTTACGAATACAGTATATTGTTGTAAACTAGCAAGTACATTGGAAAACACATCTTTGCTATTCTTTTCTTTGTTGTTTTCATTTTGTACTATTCTGTTTTGACAAGTATTCAAACTTAAGAGTTCCAGGTAAAGCATGGGGAACCTCATCTACAAGTTCACTAGGTTCTAACATGTTGTATTTGCTTCTTAAAAATACTTCTCTCTCAACTGTTTGGATGGTAACCATTGGATGCATGCTTCTCTTAACGTCTAAACACTTCACCTTGTATTTCTTAGGAACATGGATGGACGTTTTATTACATAACTGTACATAGGGTTGTTAATAGTCAGAAAAATCCAATGCTGAATCAATCCTTTGTATACTACCCAGATCATCAATTTTGCCAACTACCTCAACATTGTCCTTTACTGAATTCCTCTTCTTTTTGACCTTGGACTCAGTCCAGGCTCATTCATTTGAGCTCTCTCTTTAGGTGTTTACCATCTAGAGCAGCTTCTCAAGCCTTTGGTTGCATTTTAGAAGAGTGCAACCCGGTTGTTTTAGAGATGGTTCCTCAGTCTGGCTTTGCCAGTTCCTCCTCATTATTAGATGGGCTTGTGCTTTGAGACTGTTGTGTAAATGATGCTGTGTTCTCCTCTTCAGTGTACCAGCCTCAAGAGAAGTAACCCATTTGCCCGCCCCCCCCCCCCCACTTGTTTTTTACTAATGATGGTAAATCTAGTGAGTTACTTGTGCTCATGTCTTTCTGGCTCTACATCAAGTTCCTGTTTCTCCTTTTGTATTTAAGAAGTCATTTTTGCATTGGGGATATTGCTCAGTTTTAGAAAAACTGCTTGCCTTTAGCATGTGCAAGGCCTTGGGTCTGATTCCTAGCACCATTAAAAAAAAGTAATTTTGCAGAGAAACTAGGTATAAATGTCCTAACTTCCCAAGAACTTTAGCATCTGTTGATGATTTTTATAATAACTGAGTTGCTACTATAATGTCTTTAAAACAATAACTTTTAAAATTTTGTTTAAATTATCTTGTTAATGTGTATGGGTGTTTTGCATGCTTATAAGTCTGTGCACCGTGTGTGTGTGGTACCACAGAAGTCACAAGAGTATGTTGGATCCTTTGGAACAGACAAAGCTGAGACTTGAACCTAGGTCTTCTAGAAGAGCGCTCAGTGCTCTTGACCACTGAGCCATCTACCCAGTCTTACTTGCTTTTATGAGTATTTTGCCTGCATGTATGTACATGTACCATATGTGTATCTGGTTCCTAAGGAAGCAAGAAGAGGGTGCTGGATCCCTTGGGATCATATGGGTGCTAAGAACCAAACTTGGGTTCTCTGAAAGAACAACAAGTGCTCTTAACCACTGAGCCATCTCTCCAGCTCCTGCTTTTCAGTGTTTTTGAAGCAAGATTTTGCCATGTAGCTTAGGCTATCACAATCCTTCCACCTCACCCTTTCCAGTGCTGGTATTGCCAACATGCCTCACTAAGTGTATGAGTTCTTACGTGTAGAAGGACGTGTGTGTGTGTGTGTGTGTGTGTGTGTGTGTGTGTGTGTGTGTGCATGCGTGTGCCCATACGTGTGCATGTGTGTGATTTTTATATAGTAATTTGTTTTGATGTGTCAAATTTTCCAAATTGAGTGGTGGGAGTGGCTTCAAAATTGCTTTTGACTCTGTGTGTGTGTGTGTGTGTGTGTGTGTGTGTGTGTGTGTGTGTGTGTATGTATGATCTCTGCTTTTTGGCATTAACAGGGTATTCCAAGCTTATCTTGTACTTCCCTGATTTCTTTTAAGACATTTACTCATCTTAGGAAGAAATACTAATTCAAAAGCAAGATCAGTCTGATAGCTATGATCGTTGCACTGGGGTGTCATTATTTATTTTCAGGGCCCTTTAAGTACTTAACCGCTTGGGGGAAACAGCAGTTTCAGTATGAAAGTGTCACTTGCATATTTTTAAATAAAGTTTGAGTCATGAAATCATGTTTCTTTTACATCCAGTTTGTCACCACAGATGCTTCCTTTCTCAGAACTAGTTCATATTATGTCTCTTTGTTCTCAAAGGGATAATCTGGCCCCCAGCAGCTTCAGTCTGTTAATCATTTGATTGCTAATCAAATGTAATCTTAATAGATTTGGGATTTCTGCTTAGCCATTAACACACACACACACACACTCACACACACACACACACACACACACACACACACACAATTAAAGAGTTCATTCTACTCTGGTTTAGACTGAGGGTGAATGGGGAAACATTTCTTCATGTGCTTCAGTGTCACTGGTTGCTTTGGTCTCTTCACTGTAGCATCTTTTCCTCCATGACTACTGGTGGAATTTCTTTTCCCATGTGTGAATAGTGAACTCAGAGCCAAGGACAGGGCTATCCAGTGGATACATGGAGCTGTCACTTTCTTTTTTTTTTTTTTTCTTTGATTTTAGTGACAGATTCCCTTCAGTTCATTTGTAGTTCATTTTTCCCTGGGTGCGTGTTTACAGAAGTATACTTGGAAATGTGTGTTGTTTTAGTAGCTTTGAACCAGTCTTTCACAGGATTGGTGAGAATGGAAATAGCTGGACTCATTTTTGCGACAGGGTCTTCCTGTGTAGTCAGCTGGTGAACTTCCTGCCTCAGCCCTGTGAGTGCCACTGTGCCTAGCTAAACTTTGAATGGAGTGTGTCACTGGGGAGAAAATAGCTTTGGAAATGTGCTTGGAAAGAGTTGTTCCTTTGCAATGAGAGTTTCGTTTATCATAGGTTTTTATGAAACAAATCTGAGGACTACTATAAACTGCTTGTACTGACAAATATGTGTTATTGAGGAGCATAGAAGAAAACAACACCAGTTTTGAGTGAGATTTTTGTGAAACAGCAGAAATTGTTCTTAATTTATAAAGGCACAACTTTGTTTTTTGATAATTTTTTGGGCATACCATTGGTTGGTTCTTTTTTCATTTCTTCATCTTGACACCATATTATGTTGAAACATTTCTAACAGTATTCAAGAGTTAACAAGTTGGTGATAACAACATCTAAATTAAAATGCCTGCAGTAGTCAGTTCTCCAGCAAATGCTTCATGACTTGAAAAGAATGGTACTGTAGGAACATGTCAGAGCACCTTAGAAAAAGCATGCCAAGGAAAAATAAACAGGACAGGGGGGGTTAGAGACAACAGTATGTAAGAAAAAACATAGCAAATTTATCTCACCAGAAACAGCACCTCTTCTCAGTCTCAGACAAGTACTGCCTCCAGAAAAGCCAGTTCAAGCGTTGGGAAGTGGCAGGATCGATATGGGAGGGCCGAGTCACCCGACCTAAGGTAAGGCTGTTTTTAAACCTTGGCTACTTCCTCGTCTTTAGATCACTGGTATTACTGTGTCTCTTAGTATATAATAAGGTAACTAGTTTTGAGACTATACCATATTTCTCCCCAATGATGCTTTTTCAGAATGCATTGAGGCATTTTACTGAGACCCAGCATGTGTCTTCCTCATCCTTTTGGCCTTTTATAGTATGTAATTGTTACATTGAACCACACTAATTATGGTATTCTGAACTTACTTTTCTCTCCCCCTTGTTGCATGTTAATTCTTTGTTTTTATACATTCTTTTATAATATTCTCAGCTATTTTCCACTGCTTATGCACGAAGTCTAACTTTCTGAACTAGTTTTAGGACTTGCAAATTTGACTCCACAGAATTTTTCTAATCCTATCCAGCTACCGTGTCTCAGCCTGCTCTTCCTGTAGTGGGTCTCTACCAGCTGCCCTAGGTTGTGTGTTTGTCTAGTTAGTGGGTTGACTCATGATCCCGCCATCCATAGACTTGATTCGTGTTCTAAATGTCCTCACAGTGTGTCCAGCCATAGACACACTATAATTTCTAAGTCAGCGAAATGGGACTAACTCCTTTCTAAAGGATACAGTGAGCAGTGCTGTCCACACAGAATGTGTTGCTAACAGTAGTTAGCGTGAGAGATAATGTCTAGTGTACGACTCAGAAGTATAGCCCAGGGTAATTTTAACTTGCCCTTGGAGAGTATTACAACCAAACAAGGAATAATTTTGGTGTTTGGCTTTGTTTGTGTTGGTGAAGAATTTTATGCTTCCTTTGTCTAAATCATGTACTAATGATCTGGTGGTGGTTTGCTCTTAATAACTTTAATGTAAAAGCTTTTAGATATGCAAATTATGGCAGGTGCTTTTGATTGTAGCATTTTACAAAAAGCAAAGGGGCAGCACTATCCAAAGAAAGTTTGATTTTCATTTTTTCCCCATAGAAGCTTAATTATATATTCTTAGTGAATTGTAAAAGTTTCTAGTCAGTTTGAGGTTTGCTATTAGAAAAGAATAAGTTATTTATGTCAAAGAAAAAATAGGCATTCATGTCAGAGACAGTATTTTGACTTTTTAAAAAATAGTCCTAACTATCCATCTAGTAACTGAGAAGGTAAAAATTTTCAGAACAATTTTATGTGATTTTTTTTGATGGGTTAAGAATGAAAAAAAAAAAAGGAAAGAAAGAAAGGAAGGAAGGAAGAAAGACAGAAGGGGGCTGGAGAGCCGGCTCAGAGGTTAAGATCACTGACTGCTTGCGGAGGACCAGGTTTAGTTTCCAGCACACAGTGCTGGTTCACAGTCACCAGTAACTGCAGTTCCAGGCAACCGATGCCCTCTTCTGTCCTCCATAGCCACCAGGCATGCATGTGATACAAAGACACGTGTGCACACAAAACACTCTTACACAGTCAATAAATAAAGCCAGCAAAACACACAGTAGCTTTTAAAAAAGGATGAAAACAGTGACTTATTTTAATAGTCTTTATTAGCAAATTTTAATTATACTTAAATGACACTAAAATTTTACATGTGTAATCAATAGAAATTTAAAATTATTTTAGGTAAAGTTAGTTCGAATATGTGGAGTCAAACAGAATGAATTTTTTCATATTGTTAGCAATTAAATGTAATTCAGAATTTTAATACTTGTATTAGTGGTACTTCTATATAATAATTTGATTTAGTGTATAATAATTGAATTTATTTTTATCTTGACCAGCCATATTACTGCCCAGGTTGACTTAGAGGCTTGATTCTGGGTGGGCTGGAAGATTCACATCAAATGCTAGCTTGCAATGGAGTTTGCCAGTAGAATGACAGCTGTAACTCTACTGAGAGCTGGCATTGGGGAACATTTATAGCCTCACAGGGCCCTTTATGTAATGTTCATTTAATTTATATTTTTTGCCTCTTGATTATACCAGCCAGTTTCAGCAGGGTATTATGTGTTTTCATTTGCAAGCTGAATGATGGACAATTTTGCACAATACTTCCTCTACCTTCTTTCTCTTGATATGTGCTCTTCACACCATCTAAAATATCCCTCATTCCCATTCGTGTATTTATGTTGATCTGTGTGTTGGTTCCTTCTTTCCTGTAGTAGCTTAAGAGAGGTTACAGCCATGTGCTTAGATACATGACCTGATTGAGACACCTCACCAGCTATGACTATCTTCTATTTGGAAATAGGAAAATGTCAAATGCTGGGCTTTGGAGAGATGGCTCAGAGGTTAAGCTCACTTGTTGCGCTTGCAGAGGACGCATGTTCAGTTCCCAGCACCCAGAAGGAGGCTCACAACTATCTAATTCTGGTTCCAGGGGATCATACCCTCTTCTCCCTTTGTAGGCACCACACACACAGTGTACAGACAAGCATGCAGGAAAAACATCCATACATATAAAATAAATAATTGTTTTAATATAAGAAAAATTCAAATGCTATTTTTTTCTTAGAGAATAAATCTTTGAAATGTCTGCTGCCCAGTTTTTATTGTGAAAAACTCTTCAGAAATATAAAGCTAGAAAATGTTCTCGATTTTCTTTGTAGTAGTAACTCATTTGTAAACTTGCTTCACACAGTGGCTTCTCATCTGCATTATACACACACCCTAGGTTTGGGATCTCTTGGTCCTTCTTCGAAAGCTCTATGTGCTAGAACACTCGCTCCTCCTTAGGTGAGACTTGACCTCTGTTGGATAGACTCCCCTGACTGATTGAGCCTCACACTCTGATGCTGTACACAGCATTTGAGAATGGAGCTGGGAAATCCACTTTTGCTTCTGTTGTACAGATACTGCAGAGTTTGTCTGGTTTCGGTGCTTTTCAAAGAGTGTGGTTGTAACTCATTTCTCAGTCCCAGTCAGTTTGGCGATTCTAAGTGATATTTGTTGGGTTTTGTAGTTAGGCTTTTTATAATAAAATCATGTTTGCTTTTAATATTGTACTTTTCCTTTATGGTAAGCATCATTTTACACAACTCCATTTTTTTAAACGTAATAAATATGTTCTTGATTTCTTAGGCAAAACACATTTCTTGTGTGATTTATTACCAATAAGTTTAAAAACTACTGCAACCTATCATACTTTCTTCCAAAAAGAATTCACAGTTTTGCTCCGTATTCTCGTATGTAAAAATGTGAATAATAGTTGTTGTGCCATAAGTTATGAGTTATAAATGTAAGTAAAGTGCTCAGTTAATACAAGTGCTAAATTACCAACAAGCAATCTGCAACTAGTGCTTTATTTTATTTATTTATTTTTTTTTTAAAGATTTATTTATTTATTATGTATACAGTGTTCTGTCTGCACATATGCCTACAGGCCAGAAGAGGGCACCAGATCTAATTACAGATGGTTGTGAGCCACCATGTGGTTGCTGGGAATTGAACTCAGGACCTTTGGAAGAGCAAGCAGTGCTCTTAACCTCTGAGCCATCTCTGCAGCCCCCTAGTGCTTTATTTTTATCATATGCACTAAAGAGCTGTGCACTGAGGATGCCTTTGCCCTGCCTGCTGAAAGTGGGTAGCTTAGACAAACAATTATGACAGATTAGCAAATAGCCTGTGCCTGTCTTCATGTGACCTCTATTTGCCATTGAGAAATCCCAGTTTTATCTTTGTTAGCAGCCCTTAACTCTTTCTGGGACATCGAATTATCAAAATAAGACATTTTCATTTGATTTCAGAGATGGTTTCATATTTGCAGGATATTTACAAGATGGAAGCTTATGAATAAGAGCCTATTTAAGCTGTAGATAAACTCAGATATCCAGAGTGCTTAGTCTCTGTCCCTGCTTCTTACCCTACAGTTGCGTCTAATATCAAGAATGGGGAGAGTAGCAGTAGCGGAGTCGGCGGTACTGAGCAGATCTGGGCCCGGGTAGTTAGATGTACTATGTTGACATCTGAGTTCCGGCAGCTCTTCTTGTCGTGAAGCACTGCTGAGAGTTTTCATGTAATGAATGAACTGTCTGCTGGGAGTTTTCATGGAGAGCTGCTGGAGAACTTGCCTAGCTTACATGAGACCGTGGGTTTAATCCTTGGGATGGTGGAGTGGGCAGGTTGAGGGGGACACATTCTGGGACTAATGGGATTCAGTGTATTCCATCATGTGGCTCAGGACTAATGGAGTTTGACATTAGTCCATTGTGTTATATGTTACTTTTGTTTACCTTGCTTCATCTATGAACATGTCATCATCCACTTGTGAACAAAATGTCAAATTCATTCTGATAAAAGGGAACTAATTGATGTGGTTTATTCAAAAACCTGGGCAAGGAGGTCTTAGGGCATGGAGGCAACTGCAGTGTTTTGGACTTCCTGGGGGTGTGTTCTGAAGACTGATATCTCCACTGTTAGGTTTTACAAACATGGTGTTTACCATCTTGCATTTCTTGTGATTACTCCACTTACAGCTTAGAGAACTGATGTGCTCTTCATTTAGGGTCAAGTTGAAGAGCTGCCTGCTTCCTGGTATCCCTGGAGTTTTTAAAGCCACAGTGCTAAGAGACAATTTATTAGGAATCAGAGAAAAGTCAGTCGCGTACTGAGGCTTACTTTTCAATGGATGTCTTATGGAGTCAGAGAATTTGCAGTCTGAACCACAAATCCAAACAAATGTGGCAGGGTAATTTTGATGGGAATACATTTTAAAACTTCAAGAGGGGACCAGTTCTGTAGTGGGGAAGAGTAGGAAAGGAAGTAGATTTTGATATTGAAATTTTCATGACTGTAAATGGTGAGGGAAATAAGCACCATGTCTGACAGTATGTTGGAATCCAAGGGCAGAGGGCATGTGCTTTAATGGGAAGCAGTGATCTGTATAATTTTGTATTATTTTAAGTTTTAGGATACAAATTGGAAGACTGTTTGCTTCCCTCATGTTTGGATTATTCTCTTATATGTGAAAGTTTGGGTATTCCCCAGTTATAGTGGGATATTATTATGACTCAGGGGTTTAGTTGTTAAGAAAGCTTGCTGCTCTTGCAGAGGACTGGTGTTTGCTTCCCAGCACCCCACATTCTCTGGCTGTGAGCTGCCTATAACTTCAGCTCCCTGGGATCTAACTCTCTCTTCTGGCCTCCCGTGAGCATCTGCAAACACCTGAATAAAAATAAAAGTAAATCTTTAAACAGAATGTCTCTAAGTTGTGTGCGCTACTCTTGCTCATTGCTTTTATGGGAATGCTAGGAAGTCAATGATCTACTGAAATTAGAAAGGCTTGAACATTGTTTTATTGTATTAAAAGTGTACAGAAGAGAGTCAGCACAAAATGGTCATTGTTGACATTGGTTTGTATCTGAGCTTTTTCCTAGATGGTTGAGTCTGGTATAGAAAGAGACAGTGAAGGACACTGACTTGTACTTGGATGACATCTCTGATGTCCTTGTGTACTTTAATGATGGGGCCTTTTTATTCTTATGGCTGTAAAATAATAGTTACTGGAAACAAACTGGCTAATGCATTATTTCCAGAAAAGTCCTAGTGTTTTCAAAGGTGAATTAATTACTTTGTTGGAAGGAAGCATGCATAGTTCATGGGATTAGAAGGTATCAGGCATGAAAATTGGTTTTGCCATCCAATTATTATGTCAATTAATTATACTCTGCACTTTGATGTTACCATATCCAACAATTATACACTAACTTTGTTTTATATTTGTTTATTTATGCTTTAATGGAGTTCTCTTAAGGATTTTTTTCTTTTGTGAAGTTTTAAAGTTTGAATTGTTAGGACTGAAAAGAGAAACAATTCTTACATTCACTTTTCAGAGCCTGTTTCTGAAGTGATTTCCTCTTTCTTGTTCAGCATATATGTTTTTAAAAGTCCTTCCTCAGCTACATAGTAGCTTTTATTAAAAAAGAAAGAGTAGCCTACTGTTTCTGTTGACTTTGTAGCATGGTTCCTGGTAGATCATTTATCCTTACCTCTCAAACTTGAGAGGGATCGTAAATGCCAAGGGCAGGTAAGCCAGGCTTCTGGGTGCTTACAGTGTTTATCTGAAGGAGAGTCACTCGAAAGGAGAAACTGGTTTCCTTTTCCTTTGAACAGTTCGCTGCCTGACTCTACCGCTGAAGAGAATGGCGATGTGCTGTGTTTGTGTGTGAACATGACCATTATCTATCTCTTTTCAAGCCTTTTTGGAGAACTAAGTGTTTGAGGAATAGAATTATTTGTTGAATTAATTGTTGTCATAGCTAACAGATTTTATTTCAGCTTGTCTAGCATTTACTATCTGATTCTATTCCATGAAGGTAAATTTGTTTGCAAACTACTTTAGTAAAATTATATTTTTTTAAAAATCAAATTACAAAGTAGTGAGAATCTACGTCAGAGAAATTCTTTCAGAGAAATTCTTTCAATACACTTTTATTTTAAAAGTACACCATAAAGGCTGTGTATTTGTTAATGTTTCTATTCTTCTTCAATCATCTAATTGGATGAAACTGAATTGCTTCAACTCTTGTGTTTCAGGAGATTACCTGGTGCAATTGATGTCATTGGTCAGACAATAACCATCAGCCGAGTAGAAGGAAGACGCCGGGCCAATGAGAACAGCAATATACAGGTTTCTATTTCAAAACCAGCCATTGTGTGTTCTTGTTTAACTGATGCCATGTGTGCATGTGTGCATGCATGTAGACCCCCATAGTGCTCGTCTCTGTCAGTTGCTTTCAGTGTTATGAAGGGATTTCATATGCAAAACCATCAGCCTTATCTATACTTACTAGAAAAACTTCCCATTTAGAATTGATAACCTCTCAATTTCTGTGAATGAAGTTTTCCTACACTTCTTAGAAACATACCGTATAATTTCATTGAAAAGAAAATGAAGGGGAAATCACCCTAGAATTCTACCACTTAGATGTTTATTGTCAATAAAGCATATAAAATGTGCTTTTTAGCATTTATATGCTTCTTAGCATTTTAAAGGTAATTTTTGTAAAACAGAAGATAGTTATTCATATCATTAAATTGTTATGATTTCTTGAAATGGTTTTCAATTTTAATAAGTTATGAGTAAAACACTTGGAAGATTATTGTACTTAAATGTAGAAAAAAGTTAATAAAAATAATTACATATTTGCCGGGTAGTGGTGGCTCAAGCCTTTAATCCCAGCACTTGGGAGGCAGAGCCAGGAGGATCTCTGTGTGTTTGAGGCCAGCCTGGTCTACAGAGCAAGATCCAGGAAAAGCTCCAAAGCTACACAGAGAAACCCTGTCTCAAAAAACAAAACAAAATTACATATTTAAATGGTATGTTTTAATAAGAATTCAAGAGTGTATATATTGCATTAGCTGGCTTTGCTATTTGTAAACCTCATTGCACAAGCAGAATGTATCATGTGATGGTTAAAAGTCCCAGTTTGTGGTGGTCACCTTCCTGCATTGCTTTAATATGTTTGAGTCTTCCAGTTCGTAGCTAATCACACAGTCAACACTGCACTCTTTGCCAGGGGAGCTTTTGCTCTTACAGAGGCTCACATAAAAAGTTATTTACATTCATAACTGCTTCTTTTCCACCTATTAACACGTGCGTAACACTTTACCTTGTGGTGAGATTAGGTCCTCAAATGCCTGGCTTACTTATATGTGAGTTTCTCAGGGCTAGATCTATATTGATCATTGGTGTAACTAACTCCAGTACTTGAACTTTGCCTAAGGTTAAATTGTGGCACGTGCTGTATTGTGTTTACAAAGTGTTTGTTTATAACTTGACATGCTTTGATTAGTTCTTATTTGAAAAAGAATTAGTAGTCTAGTTCTTTGAACTGGGCTTTGAGTATGAACATTTTAAAAAGGAGGTGTGTGAATATGTACTCACATGTGAACATACAAGCCTACATCACATAGAAATGTTGCTCCCCCACTAGTGAGAATTAAAGCTACCCTTTATTTCACTTTTTAGAGTGGATGAAGTAAACTTACTAAGATTCAACTTTTAGAACATTGATTTGTCTTTCTAATTAATTGTGCTTTATTTTTAGGTCCTTTCTGACAGATCTGCTACTGAAGTCGACAACAATTTCAGCAAACCACCTCCATTTTTCCCTCCAGGGGCTCCTCCTACTCACCTTCCACCTCCTCCATTTCTCCCACCTCCTCCCACTGTCAGCACTGCCCCACCTCTGATCCCACCTCCAGGTAAGACGTGGGGAAAGGCCTTCGATTAACTAGGGTTCCTTTCCCTTGGGCTGAAGTGAAAATATATATTTGGAAATCCTACTTTGATTGATTATACTATATTAAAAGTAACATATTATCTTCAGTAGATTCACACTGAATCTTGTTATTTATTCTTGTATTTACTATTTATTATTGTATCTTGTTATTTCAGCATAGTGAAGATACTATTTTAAAGTAGAAAAGAATAAACAGATAATATTGACCTTGAAATATAATAATAAGTACAAACTGAAGTTGCTCTTAGTGTGTGGAGAAATCCTTACCAAATATTAACTGTATGTTGACTTGTATTGAAAAAGGTTCTAAAGTGACTTAGAAATAAATAGGTCCAAAAAATGGTATTTTGTGAGATTGGAATCAGTTTAGTGGTAAGTCTTTTGTGTGATGGTTTCCATTTAGGAGATGACCACCGAGTCTATTGTTTAATGTTTATTTCTTTAAGCAAGACAGAAAATCAGTTTTATCATGTTTTTAACTACTTTTGATAGTTAGAAACCCAGAACCTTAGTCATAGAGGAAAAAGTCTGCAAGCAGTCTCCACAGCTCACCCAGTGGACTCTCCCCTTCCTTCAGTCAGTTTTCAGTGCTTCTCGCCGCCACCAGCTCTTTATGACATTGGCAGGTGGATTGAGAATGCCAATAGTAGATGGAAAACATTAGCTTCAGGGCCTAGTTAAGTCTAAGGAAACGTGCATTAGGATTTGCCTTCTCCTAGTAAAATCGCTCTGTCTTGATAGGCATGGTGAGTGAGCTGCCCTCTCTAAGGTGCCTGTTGTGCTCAGTCCAGAGCCACCTGCCTCTTCCCCAGTGCTTACCCTTGACCTGCAATGTCAGCTCCTCTGTCTGCACCTGTGTCCTTCGCACCCCACGGTCCTTCACTGTCCTTCAGCTCTGAACTACGATGAGAAAATACTATGAGAAATGCTCTTTAGAAAAATCTGTTATCCTGGAGCAGAGGTTTTGAAATGCTGTAGGACTAATGTTCCCTCCAAGATAGTGTTTCTAAACAAACAGAGCACAGACCATTGCCACGTCCACCAGAGACTAGACCTGTGAATCTTAAGTCTTTGTTGAGAATTAGCTAGATAAAAGGTGACTCATAATGATCATACAGTGTGGTTCCTAAATGAAGCCCTTATTCTCTGAAGAAAAAAAGAGTGTTATGGTGCAAAAATAATGAAATTTTGAATAAAGTACTAAAGTTCTTTTTGAAAATTTAAAAAATCTTAAAAAATTATTTTTAATCCACAAATATATTTGTTTATGAGGCACAATGTGTTTTGATTTATGTATTTATACTATGGAATGATTTTAAGCTTACTTACATCTTATTTCACATACTCAACATATTTTATGTTAAAACTACTTAAAATCTATTTTGAAAATTTTGAGTTAAAATGTGTATATGTTTGTGTATGTCTGTGTATATGTTCAGATGTCCACAGAGGCCACAGGTACAGATCCCTTTGCAGCTGGAGTTACATGCTGTTGTGAACTGCCTGATGTGGGTACTGGGAACTGATTTTAGATCCTTTGCAAGAGCAATATGTCCTCTTATCAGCTGAGTCATCTTTCTAGCCTCAAAACCTGTTCTTTTAGCTATTTTGTAATAAAGAGTTGTAATTAACTGTAGTCACTGCTGTACAGTAAATGTGTAAGACTGAAGCTTTGTACAGTGCTATTTCCAACTCTCATCCTAGCTTCTGATAACTTCCGTTCTACCCTGCATTTCTCCGAGTTTGTCTGTTAGATTTCACATGTGAGTTCATTCATTCAGTGTTTGACCCCTTGTCAAACACTAGGCAAATACTCATTTGCCTAGTATAATGTTCTCCAGATGCATGCATGTTTTTGCAAGTGACCAAGAAAATGAAAAAAAAAAAGTTCTTATTTACTAATAAAGCAGTGTATATTTAAAATGAGTTTGCCAATGAAAGCAGAAGGAAAAAGGTATGAAATAGTGAAAAATACTGTGCTGTTATAAAATACCAGGAGACTGTAGGATATTGCTCATAGATTGGCAAGGGTAGTATGTGGAAGATTTCCACTTTATCAAATGGCAAAATCACACTCATTTCTGTTGTTTTTCTTGATAACTGTGGCTGCCTTTTAAGCAGTGACTGTCCTAATCAGAGATTGCAGCCTCGCAGCTAGGATTAGGCCACAGGGCCGCAGTCTGAGGGGATTCTGTTCCCTCAGGCACCGACTCTTTCAAAGCTGCTAAGGGAACTTAACTAAATCCCTATCCCTCTTAAAGAACTGAGATTCAAAGGTTAAGGTGGAATTCTTCTCGCTCAGAGAGGCTGAAGAGCAAGTGCTAACCTTCTCCCTTCTGGCGTCTTCCAGAAAACCTAGTGTTCTTCCCTCAGCCCCACTTACAAGCCCTTGCCACACGTGGTTCCTCCTACCACTTCCTGTCAGCTACTTGCTGATTCAGCCTCCTGCTTGCAGGTTAATTTTATGTAGTCAAACAAATGTAACACATCTTTGCATTGTTAACAAAAGATGTATGAAGAGATGGAACACACTTTAAAATAATATTCAAAACACATTTCTTTAACCTTACCCTTGTTTATAATAACAATAAGTCTTAGGTGGAGGCACTTATTACCAAGCCAGATGACCTGAATTTGATTCTCATGATCCACATGTGAAAGGAGAGGGCTGACCTTTTGACCTCTACTTGACTCCCTACCTCCACCACCCCCTCCAACATACAAAATAAATAAAATGAAAAAAAAAATAGATCATCTTTTAAAGCTAACAAGTCTTTGAATAATGTTCAGGTTATCTGTGACATAATATATAGTATATTTGGTTTCCCGTAGGCTAGTCTAATTATATACTTAATGCTCAGCTTCCTGCTTTTTAGCCATATTTAAGTAGTAGGTAACATGGCATGTTTGCTAGCTGGAGTTATACATTCACTAAGTTATTAGTTGAGACCATCTGAATTAGTCCTGATTTTACTGTTGTGTGCGCTATTGCCAGGAATACACCACGTGTCCATCTGTGTCTCCCACAGTGCTAGTTTTGTGTACACTTGGCATTCCCTGAGTATGTTAGCTGATAGGACTAATTAGCCACCTATTAATGTTTTCATAGCACCAGAAGTGACTTTCCGATTGCCAGGTCGTACATTCACTCAGCTGTGCACATGCTGAACCATGTGGGTGTGTAGGTACATACTGGTGAAACGGGAGCTCTGTTTCCAGGTGCCGTTTGCCCTAGATCCACGAGCACACTCGGCTGTGCTGTAACCGCTGGAATTTCACCACTGTAGAATCATATACACCTTGTAAAAGAAAGCCTTGTAGGGTAGGGTCTCTTTGGATATTGCCTCTTGAAAGGTACTATGTTTTTCTTATACACCCCTGCCTTTTTAAACATAAAGGAGGAAACCCTTTGAGACTTTCTTTAAATTTATTTTAATGTTAACTTTTCATAAAATTAATTTTCTCTAAATATAGTGAGACAGATATAGTAATGATATGTCCATATTTTTGGATGTTAATAGTTTTTTCTTGTTAAGAAAATAAAATGATGGGGCTGGAGAGATGGCTCAAAGGTTAAGGGCATTGACTGCTCTTTCAGAGGTCCTGAGTTCAATTCCTGGCACCCACACGGTGGCTCACAACCATCTATAATGAGATCTGGAGCCCTCTTCTGGTGTGCAGGCAGACATGGCAGACAGAACACTGTATATATGATAAATAAATAAAAATCTTTATTAAAAAAAAAAGACAGCCGGGCGTTGGTGGCGCACGCCTTTAATCCCAGCACTCGGGAGGCAGAGGCAGGCGGATCTCTGTGAGTTCGAGGCCAGCCTGGGCTACCAAGTGAGTCCCAGGAAAGGCGCAAAGCTACACAGAGAAACCTTGTCTCGAAAAAACCAAAAAAAAAAAAAAAAAAAAAAAACTGCACCAAGTTCTTCACCTGAGTTCTGAGTGTATCCCCAAGGACTGTGCAGTGGCTATATTTAAAAAAAAAAAAAAAAAGACAATGACTACATGTCTAGATTTGCTTGGAACAGACCTAACTTATAAGACCAGGCTGGCCTTAAACACAGAGAGAGTGCTGGGACTAAAGATGTGCGCTGCCGCCGCCACCACCACCACCACCACCACCACCACCTAGCCTACCTCACACCTTTTATCACAGCGTAACTAAATTTGTCTATATGCCCTGGTTTGGAAGTTAAAATTTGTGGTCATCACTGGGGGTTTCTAAGTATAGCTCATCATGTGATATTCTTAAATATTCTTAAATATTTATTAAAATTATGAGCTGATAGGTCTTGAGAGATGGCTCAGCCACTAAATGCTTGCTGCTCTTACAAAAGGCCTGGCTTCGGTTTCTAGCACCGACGTGGTAGCTTACATCTGTCTGTGACTCCAGTTCCAAATGTTTTCATGCTCTCTTCTGACCTCCAGGGGCACTGCGTGTGGCACACATACACATAACATTGAAACATTTTCAAAAAGATAGAAGCTACAGAAACAGCTCCCTCCTAAGATAGCATGCAGTAGTTGACAGGAGGAGGCGTATTGTTTCCTCTTTCCCTTGGGCATCCCTCTGCAGAACTGTGTGAACCTCCTCAGGAACACAGCGGGATAGGGTATTTTTGACCAGCACAA
Source organism: Peromyscus maniculatus bairdii (assembly GCF_049852395.1). Classification (NCBI taxonomy): domain Eukaryota; kingdom Metazoa; phylum Chordata; class Mammalia; order Rodentia; family Cricetidae; genus Peromyscus; species Peromyscus maniculatus. The sequence continues at coordinate 69,863,074 of NC_134861.1, forward strand.
AGAGCATCTTTGGTGTGAAGTGCGTAGATACTTCTGAACACAGAGGTCAGGAAGCTTGTGAAGAGCAGAATTAGATATTCTTCAGTTGAAGATGGAAGAGACTCCTGGGAATGCTAAAGTACTAGAACCACTGTAGTAGGAGTAACTTGAAAAGAACGAGCCATTAGTCATGGCTTCTGTAGTCACAAATCTGTTCACTGTCTAATGAATCAGAAAATTCTGTTCTGTGAAATTGCTTCAGGAACACAGTAGTATTAGTCTGCTTTTCCAAGTAATAGTGGAACCACTAAGCCAGTATCTAATATAGTGAATGCTTCCTTTGTAAGGTCCTGTTTTGAGTACAGTCCATCTGTAAACTCATTTTGTTTTAGAATGACACTGAACTGGATACTAGGGAGGTTTTAAAATTCAAGCGATTAACTTGAAAATGGCTGCATAATGCCAGGCAGTTTTCTGGTCTGGTTTCTTTACTTACCAAGTTGAAGTGGGTCTGTACATACTAAGAAGGCTGTGTCACAGGACTGTGCACACACACACAAGAGCATCTTAGAATTGTTCCTTCCCCTTTGGTGTGAAGTGCGTAGATACTTCTGAACACAGAGGTCAGGAAGCTTGTGAAGAGCAGAATTAGATATTCTTTAATCTATTCAACTAAGGTTTCACTGTCTGCTGGCCTTGCATTCTCTTATATTTAACTGACTGCATCAGTTTTGAAATCATTTGAAAATTAGAATAAAATATTGCAAATTAGTAGGGTTGGTGTTACAGACTAGCTTCTTTTGTATGTCAGTTATTGTTGTCAAATGTTTGTATTCATTATTTTAACCATGCGTGACTTAGTTATTTTGTTCACTCACTGTACCTGAAACCTTTCCATCATCCCCACCATGTGTTTTCTCCTTAGCAAGAGTGACTCTATCCATTCCCAGTGTTGGTCATCTCTGTTCTGCTTCCTGTCTCTGAATTTGCTTTTCCTAGGTGGCATATAGAGGAGTGATCCTATTTGTCCATTGGAGTTTGGCTTATTTTGAATTCGATGATGATAAACTAATTTTAGGGGAAGCTTATAATTTAGACTTTTAAATGTTAACTTGCTTTGATGTTATGTTCTGTTTTATATATAAATTTCATAGATATTAAAAGCTTAAGATGAGTTTTTAATGTCCTTTTTGGTATGGATACTCAACTCATCATAATGTCTGTTTGTGTGGGGGGTGGATGTGCACTTGCCTGCATGTGGTGTGCTGCTGTGGAAGTGAGAATCCCCCTCAGGTGTCTTTCTCTGCTGCTCTACCTGGTTCTCTGACATGGGCTCTCTCACCTCTTACTGATCCTGGAGCTTGACCACTCCGCTAGGCTGGTTGGCCACTAAGCCCCTGGACTCTGCCTGTGTGCTCTGCTCCTGCCCGCCTGTGGCATTTGGGTTGCGGGTACACACCTTTATCCTCCACGTTTACGTGGCTGGAATCTCAGGTCAGAATACTTCCGTAGCAAGCCACCTACCAGGGCTTAAAGAAAAACAGTTCTCTCTCTATTTAGTCCATGCTAGCCTCAGGCTTAGAGAAGTCCTCCTGCCTCAGCCTACCCAGATGTTGAGATTACAGGTATGAGCCCCACACTTAATTGGTTGGTTGTTTTAAGATATGGTCTGTGTAACAAGGGATGGCCTGAAACTTCTGTTTTTCTTGTCTTCTCCTTTGAGCTACTGGGTTTACAGCATTTGTAACCATGCCCAGTTGGTGGAGATCTGGGATCAAACCCAGGGTTTTGTGCAAGTTTGTATGGAATAAGCCAGATCCTCAGACTGAACTATTATATGCAGTGCACTGTTGGCACTGCAGTTTGTAGGGCTGAAGTCTAGTTTAATGTCTGCCTTTTGTTGACTGTTTTTCCAGTAACGTTGAGGATAGGATGTAAGAGCTGATAAAATCAACTGTAAGTTTTCTCTAAAACATTGGCATTTCTATCGAATATGTTTTACTTGGAGATGGAATTTTATTTTCAATAGGAATTAAATTTTTATAAATTTGATGATTGAGTGATATTAAAAAATATAAAACCTTGTGCTTTCTTACTAGCTTTTTAGATAGGAAATATGCTGGTAACTCGGTTGACTTAAATTTTGTGATCATAGCATTTTAAAACATTCACCATGACTTTCTTCTTATGCAACTTGAAAACTGGTAGTTGATGGTATTCTGCAGTGTTCTGTGTATGTATGTCTGTATGTTCATGTGCTTGATTTATAAAGCATTTCTGTTCAATGATATCTTTTTTAAAAAATTATACGCATTTGACTCTGTCTTCATACAAGCTTCTGACTTTGGCTTACAGTAGAAACAGGGCTGAAGTCGGGATTTTCTAGGCCTACATTAGAGTACTTATGGGATTTGGAAGTTAGTGAGAAACAGGAAGTAGAATTCATGTAATTCTGCCCTTTTCCCCCTTTGTTTTGAACTTACTGGAGAAAAGATAGGTATGTATTGTGTTTCTGTTAGTACAATACAAATTATGTAGACTATAGTAGCTTAAGAAGCATATTGTTGTCTGGGTTAGGAACCTAGGAGTAATTTAAGTTCTCCACTGGAAACTTTCTCTCAGACTTCACAGTCATTTCTGGGGATGTCATGGAGGAAGGCTTAGTCTCTAAGCTCACTCACTTTGATAAGAATCAGCTTTTTCCTTTTTAATTTATTTTTATTTTACATGTATGAGGGTTTTAATTGCATGTATGCCACATGCATACTGGGTACCTGTTGAGATCAGAATATTGTCAGATCCCTTAGAAAGGGAATTACAGATGCTGGTGAGTAACCGTGTGAGTGCTGGGAGCCAAGCCCAAAGAGCAGCCCTGCAAGAAGTCTTCTGTCTAGCACCCTTTTCTTCTTTTGCTAGGTTGTGGGCCACATGGGCTTGAGTTCCACTGGCTTCCTTCTCCCCGCCATCTGAGGGGCAATCGAAAGAGTGCCGGCAGAGTAGCCTAGTCATGGAGTGGCCTAGTCATGGAGCTGGCCTTGCCGTCTTTGCTGGCTTTGTGCTGTATGTGTCGCATAACAACTGTGATGTCCTGCTCACTTAGAAGAGAATTCAGATACCACAAGTGTGCAAAGGCATCTGTACCAAGATGAAGGAATTTAATCAGTGATTTGTAGAACCATGCTAGGCAGCTTCTGACATAGTTCTACAAATCACTGATGAAAATGAGTTTGTTCAAAGATAATTTGGGGGTGGGGATTGTTTTGTTTCTTTATATGTCTTCAGAGTATTTTTCAGGAATTCCTGGCATGGGTCACTTTTTTGTTGTTGTTGTTTTAATATTTAACAGGAATACTGTCTTTCTGTTTCTTTGCCTCAATTCCTCAGGTGAGATTTTTATCCCCCTCACCCCACCCCCCAAAGTTTTACTGTGTAGCCCTGGTTGTCCTGGAACTTACTCTATAGACCAGGCTGTCCTCAAACTCACAAAGATCCCTCCCAAGTGCTGGGATTAAAGGCATGTGCCACCCCCATTTACATTTAGGAATAATCATAACATACTGGAAAAGCTAAACATTTTCTCTGTGTGTCTATCTCTATTCAATCCCCCCACCTCTGCTGAGTATCTAACAGTAGTATATATTGTCATTGTGCTTTACTCATGAAAAAAAATGCCTTTGTTTCATAAAAATTTAAAGTTGATTGTACTTTTCAACTGTATTACTGAGTCTCCTTAAAGTTAAGATTAGAAGTGTGGGTTATAATCCAGTGTTCTCAGAGTGTGGTCCCAGGCTAACGACTTCATTTCCTGAGGATTTCTTGGGAATGCAGATGTTTTTATATTACATTAGACATTTTGAATGAGAAACTCTAGAATGTCCCAGTAGTCTGTGCTCACAAACTCCAGGTGATTCTGATGGTAGGAAAGTGATTGAATGTGAATGGATTCACATATGTAACAGAAGCAAAGCACTGGATTTGTATGTTTAAGTCTAAGGGAGTTGTCCAGGGAAGAAAAAGGGGATTTTGGAATGAATTTTCCATTCCTTACATTATTTTGTTTTGTTTCTTTAATAAAACATTAAATACTGGAGATTTTTAAGTGAAAATGTGGTTTTCTATTATATCACTTACTAAACTTCCTTAGTTATTGTTTGAAAATGTTTCTGGGAATTGTCAAGGAATTGGTTCTCTTTTTCATCAACTTTATAGTTCTTCTTATACTGAAGTAGATTATTATATAAAATAAAGGTCTCACTGGAAGATCCCTTGTAGCATGCAAGCTTTCTGTTGTCTAGGCACCAAGTGGAAAGACAACCATATATAACATGTATTTTCTTTTACTCTGCTCTTAGTTTCAGTTGATTTTTAAAAATCATTTCTGTGGTATTACTATAGTACAGTTAAAATTAAAGGCAGATAATAATGGTTTTAGGTAGGATTTCTAATGCTGGAATAAAATACTGTGACCAAAAGCAACTTGGAGAGGGAAGGTGTTCCTTGCTTACTCTTCCACACCACAGTCCGTCCTCAGAGGAGTCAGGGCAGGAACAAGGAGGCAGGAACAAGGAGGCAGGAACTGCAGCCGGAGTCTTGCTTCCTGCTGGCTGGCTTCTTCCTCCCGGTTTGCTGGCCTTGTTTTCTTACACAACTCAGGACCCTGTTTAGGGCCGGCTCCTCCCACATCCGTCAGTCTTTAAGAAAATGTTGGACAGACTTGCCTGTAGACTAGTCATAGGGAGGCATTTTCTCAGTTGAGAGCCCCTCTCCCCAAGTGACACCAGCTTGTATCAATTTGACATACAACTAACCAACACAGTCATTTTCCTGCTTTTGGAGGAATTATGCCTTCTGTATTTGTTTTCACAGTTTAGAGGACTTGCATACTTTAGAGGACTAAGTTTTGAAGGCCCTGACTAGTAATTGTGTCATTTTTGCACAAATTCTCATTTTAGTGAGTGTAGCTAAAGTACAGACTTTAGACAGTATTACTATATAAATACTAAACAAACCCACTTAGATAATATCACTAGAATGAAAGTATCACAGGGTGGGAACTGATCTAGCAGTAGTCTTGCACATTAAAAAAATTCATCATTACATGTGAAACAGTCAGATAGTGAAGTTCATTAGTGTTTTAAATATCTGTACCATTGTAAAGAATATTAAGTAGTAGTATATATAAAATCAGTACTGTTCCTGCCTGCCTGCCTGCCTTCCCCCATTTGGGATTTCTTGGTGCATCTCCTAGGTCCTTAGACTTCAGTGATCCGAGAGGCACCAGGCTAAAACCTTGGGATAGATGAAAATAGGATTGCCTGTGGGTTAGCTTGGTAGGTTGGGAACACTATGGCTGCCTTACATACTTCTTCACTCATGCTGCTTTTCTAACCTTTTATTTCATGGGGTTAGATTGGGTACTTGAGTCTGTGTTTTAAGGACATATACTGTCATAAGGTCTTTTTTTTCAGTTTTTTGAGATGGGGTTTCACTGTGTAGCTCTGACTGTCCTGGATCTCACTCTGTAGACCAGGCTGGCCTCAAACTCACAGAGGTCCACCTCCCTCTCCCTCCCGAGTGCTGGGAATAAAGGCATGTGCCACCACCGACTGGCTTGTCGTAAGCCCTTATTCATGACAGCCTTCTTCCAGTAAAACATGTCCATCAGAACATTTTACAGTCAACCAGCAGCAGCTTTCCATGGTCACGAAAACATATGAAAGTGCTTCTGTTCAGTTGCATGTAGTTAGCAAGTTAATTTGTTCCCCTTCCTTTGAGCTAATTTTGATACAGTTTTAAAGATAAGATTTAATAAACTGTTTGAGCAATTGAATTTATTTATAATATAAAACTTTTAATGAAAAAGTTGTTTGAATTTTTCCCTGTTTTCTTACTTTGAGACCATTATTTTTCTTCAATTAAAAGTAGTTCCAGCTTGCATGTCATACATTGGCTTTCTTATATTTCTTAAGTTTAAAATTAGGATTTAATTTTAGTTGCTTAGTACTTAACAGGGACATTTTGCCAATGTAAATTTAGAGTGTACATGCACAGTTTATTTCCTAAAGGCTATGATGTTTACAAAGAATCGAGACACTCAAATGTTAGATTGCCAACAGTGTAGAAGGCAATTATCTGTTGATGTTAATATGGTGTGTGGGTATGGGTGTATGCATGTGTCCATATGTAAGTTTCCTAAGCCGCCTTTTCCACTTCTACAATCAAAGAGTGTTGACCATTGACTCCTGGCAGCAGCAGTAAAACAGTCTTCATCCTTGAGTAGCCCACTCTGGCCTTTACAGAAGTGACTGATAGTTGTATAATCTTTCCCTACCTGCAGTATTTACATTAAAGTGTTAAGCCAACAAAATTCGTTTCTGATGACCAAATTTAGTGAGTTTTTCAATATTATGGAGTTTGATATTTGTGTATCACAAGTGTGCTTTTTAAGTGATGTGCCTTTTAACTTCATTTGTGATTCTAGCTAGTGGGCAATCTTGTTATGAAGTTGGTAGACTGGTTTTTCATCAGAGAAGTTGGATGCTGTACTTGAATCGTTGTCCTGCAAGAAACCAGCGCGCTTTTCTTGAGTGCTAAGCCAGGGTGCCGAGCCAGGGGTTGATTGCAAAGTTTGTGTTGGTGATGGCATAAAAACATACCAGCTTCTGAAATCCAGTTACTATATTAAATTTCATCACTTGTTTTTTAGGTATTCCAATAACTGTACCACCTCCAGGTAAAACTTTTTTCCTGTTTTCTCCATCATTGTTAATGAACATGAAATTTCAAGTTTATAGTTACAGGAGGGACAGTGTTGATGCGGTGAGAATGTGCACTAGGCCACTGGGATTTCAAGGTCCTATTTTCAGCTCTGCCTTTGCTTCATTCCAGTTTTAAGACACTTCGGTTTCTTAAACCTGTCTTGCCCATTTCTATAGAAATAGATATTCTCACCTTCTCAATTTGTGAGGAAGACAGTAGATATAAAATAAAACCACTGTTTGAAAACCTTTTAGACCAATAATTTTTGTTGTGTGTAAAAGTGACTGAAAGAGAAAAGAAAACTAATTTATCTTGACTTTATCATGGCTTCTGATTGTTTACCCACTGTCATAATTCATTGTCATGAGAAAATAAGTTCTGAACTACACAGCTGTGTATGACTTAGTAACTAGTCATGTACTTGTTCTTAGAGTGGTAATTAGTTGGGCATTGTGATGGTGTAGTCAGTAGGAGTGTTCATGTGGCCCAGTGTATTTTACATTTTTGTCAGTGACTTCTTTTTCTTGTGTAATGGTGAACCCAATAGAAATAATATCTGCTGAGGTCAGTGTAAAACCAGGGAGTATGAAGAAGATTACTAGGGATGCTCCTGAGAGGAGGGGATCTCAATTCCAGATAACCTGGGTGAGCAGCAAGTGGAGTTTAGATTGCAAAGGTTAGTGTACATACTGACCTAGGGATCCAGTCACTGACTGTGTGTGGGTGTGGCTGAGACAGGCTGGCCAGTCTGAGACAGTATGGCTGTGAAGCGGTGTCCTGTAGGACGTGGACTTGACCTCTGTGGTAACTGCTAATGCTGGGCCTGCTTTGATGTTAGTAGAAGAGTTACAGATGCTAAAACTGGACAGAGTGACAGGCACGGTGAAGGGGAAACAGTGTGAAGCAGGGCTAGAGATTGAATGAGAGAGCTGGGATTCATGTCCCAGAGAATACTGGAAGGAGCCTCCGTAGGGAAAGTTGCCAGTACGTAGAAGACAGTGGGGTGCAGCAGTGGATTTGTCTCCGGCAGGCTGTGATCCAGAGGGCAGAGAGTTGAAACTGCTGAACTTGGTGCATTTCCTGATAGTGGAGGTTGTTAAACCCGGGGGTTGTTAACTAGGTATCAGAAGTGTGGAGCTCTGAAGTCTTTCCCGTGACACTTCCATTCTGCTTTGGAAATATAGAGGGACGAGTGCTGAGGTCCTGTTAGCTGTGCTGGTCTGTGGGACTTCATTTAGCCGTGCAAGTGACTGGGAGTACTGAGATCACAATCCAAAGGGCAAATTAGTTGTCTCAAGACCAATTCAAAAATCCCATTATGTGCCTTGCTTTGTAAAGTAGTTCATTGGGGTTGTATTATTTAAGACATTTCATGGCAGATGGTCTTGCTATGAACATATATTTACTGGTTAAATTTTACTTATAAATTTTACACTTTAAAGAAATTTCTATAAATCTGAAACTCGGGCTATTTTTAAATGACGTAAATGCTATTTTATTTGTGTTTCTTCAAAACATAATCTGATGGCAAAACTGCTACTTTTTTATGTGGAAAAGGTAAGGCATTAAGACTAACTTTCTTACGTGCACAAAATGGGCTATGTGTGGTGCTGAAAATAAGACCGGGTGTCCTGACAACTTGTGCTCTGTGTGTTAGACCAGACTGTTAATTAACGTTATTGCTTTAAAACACTGTTTATAAGTTTCAGCTCTATTTTTTCCTGTTCATAATGACGTAGAGAAGCACGTTTGTGTCCCCAGAAAAGATTAGTGATGCTCAGCAACTGTGTTTCACTCTTGACATTCCATGGGCGTCCTGTTCATTATCTTATCTTGTGTTGGCTGTTTCAGGTTTCCCCCCTCCCCCAGGCGCTCCACCTCCATCTCTCATACCAACAATCGAAAGGTAAAGCAGTTCGGATGCTCTGGAGTTCTGATCAATGACAGCCTCGCAACAGAACCTTACACGTGTGTCTTTGCTAAAGACGTAGCACCTGCCTGTTAATTCATAAGTTTAATCTCTATTAAGTACTTTATGGAACTGTAGCCTAATATCAAAACCGGGCAAAGAAAATCTTCAAGAAATAAAACTATTGTGTTAGCAATCATTGATAGTGAGTTTGTATCTATTGGAAAGGGAAATGAACTACTGTTCCTGTACTGTAATAAAAAAGAAATGCTGTTTTCTTCCTGCTACCCCGATGCATCTCCACTTCCACACTTAGGACCAGATCTGTCCTCCATGGCAGTGGCCTTATTTTCTCATGGCTTGTATTTAATTTTCTTAGTCTTCTCTATTGAAGACTATTCCCCGATGGTAGTAGTATGTGTTTAAACAACCTTAGGATTTCAAATCTGTGTTGCTAGCTTACGGTTCCCGGAAGGCGGAACTCATTAGTAAACAGGAGCTTTCCATTACTTCATTCTTGAGTGGAGATGCTCTAAAAACCAAGAGTCAAATTATATAAAGCAGAGACCATTGGGCTCCTTTTACAGGGTGGCATCAACTCATCCCTGTAGTGTCAAAGTGCTGCTCCAGAAAGAGAATTGTGGGAACTAAGGATTTGGTTTTCTCAAGTTCTCCTTGAACACAAACTTGTTTCTTAATCAGAATGTCTATTTAAAGTACTATCAATTGATTTATAACCAGTGCTGTTGTTTGTTTTTGTCTCTTTTTTGGGGGTCTGCCACCCAGCTCCCAAGTAAATCACACACAGAGACTTGTTTTTAATTATGAATGCCTGGCCTTAGCTTGGCTTAGTTTCTAGCCAGCTTTTAACTTAAATTATGCCATCTATCTTTTGCCTCTGGGCTTTTCCTGTTCTCTTATTGTGTATCTTACTCTTACTCCATGACTGGCTGTGTAGCTGAGTGGCTGGCCCCTGGTGTCCTCTTTCTCTCTGTTTCCTTGATCTCTCCTCCCAGATTTCTCCTTCTATATATTCTCTCTGCCTACCAACCCCACCTATCCTTTCTCCTGCCTTGCTATCAGCCATTCAGTTCTTCATTAGACAATCAGGTGTTTAGACAGGCACAGTAACACAGCTTCACAGAGTTAAACAAATGCAACATAAACAAAAGTAACACACCCTAAAATAATACTCTACTACAAACCAACTCCTAGGCATTAAAACGAATTTATTAAGTTTCACACCTCGTTCTGTTAACGTCAAAATTTCCCTGTATCTTACTGAGAAAGCTAAAATTGATTGTATGAGTCATACTAAGGAGTACGAGCAAGTAACTTATACTAGGTCTTAATGTTTTTGAGGTGAAAAAGTCTATGTTGTTATATTAAAAAATAGCAAGACCCTGTACCAGATTGTTTAAAAGTCACATTTTGTTGCATTGCTGTCTTTTCATTTGTACTGAACTATTAAGATTTAGTACTTATTTGCATCAGACATAAAGATACTTCTTTCCTCCACAGTGGCCATTCCTCTGGTTACGACAGCCGTTCTGCGCGAGCTTTTCCATATGGCAATGGTAAGTTATTCGCCACCCAGACCCACTGTGAATCGATAAAGTATGTAGTGGTAAAGAAATAGAAACATGTTTTCATGGGTTAAAATGACATCTTTACAGAGTAAGTAAGAAATAACAATTGAAAGAGTTAAGTCAGTATATATGCCAGATTACTTAAGAGATATACTCTATCAATCGATGCTTAAAAAATAGTGGCACAACAGGTATAGGTAGGTCAGCTTTTACTGAAATGTTTCATGAAATGATTGAAGTCTTGTCGCAGCCTCATTGGTTATGAGTTACGGTATCCAACCAACCTTATTTTTTCCTTTCACTGACTTAGTTTTTTGGAAGTCATGTGTATCTCAGTGTCCCCCCCCTTTTATTTGTAGTAACATTATCCACACCAAGGGCATACCTTCCTTCATTTATTTATTTTTTTTAAGAGCTATACATCGTACTAGCTTAAGGATGTGGTGAGTTATAATGGTTATCCTTATCGTATTCATTGGTCAGTAAGGAGATAGGCAGGTGACCAGACAGCAAAGGACTTGTCCTGAGAACTGAGTGAAAGGTTGGTAATAACTTGCATGCTATACAGAGGCATGGGGGAAGAGGGAAGAAACGGTAGGCTTATGAACTGAAAGTGTGGTAAGGCTGGACCCCAGAGAGCTTGTGCTCACACTCAACAGTATAGACTTACTTCGGAGATAGAGCAAGTTTGGTTTCCAGACCAGCACAATAGAGCAAATATAGTAAAATGCATTGTGTAAAGCCTTTTGTATTAAGCTCTATAAATGTGCACTATCATGCTTCAAGAAGCATATACGCTTAATTAAAAAAAAAAGTTGCTAAAAAATGCTAGTGATCACTTGAGCCCTTCGTGAGTTACAATCTTTTTTTTTTTTTTGCTTGTGGAGATTTTGCCCCAGTCAGGTGATGGCTGCTGACACCTAGAGTCACTGTGGCAATGTCTTAACACTGCAGTGAAGGTAACTGTATATTGCATCTTCTATGGAGGATTTCCCTGAGCAGTGTGAGTGCACTTTCCCCAGAGGAGGAGGGCTGATGGAATCGGTCCTCTCATAGAGTGCCACTACTTCAGGAACCAAGGTTGTGTGCTGTTCACTCTGTTGACACTTCTGTAGTGTGTAGTGTTCACTAGAATACATTCTGTCTCAGTCAACTACTCTCTGCTCCTCAGCAGAGACCATTTCAAGTTCCTCCTCGGTTCTCTTTCCATATTCCTCTGCAGGTACTTGCCCCACAGAAGTCCTGAATCCCTCCTCTTTCTTGCTGGGTCATGTTAATGTCAGTATTTTTACTTCTCTTCTAAATCCTGAATATTAATGGCATCCAGAACCAGAAGATTTGATTTACTTTTTCTGGTTATATCAGAGGAACCAGTATGCCAGCAATAGCCTTAGGAAATTAATACAGAGATACTCTTGAGCACAGACTGCAGAGTGAATTTAGTGTGCAGACATGAAAACAACATGAATTCCACCCCACATTGCCATCAGTGCTCTTGAGTGACTGGGTGCATCGTCAGTGAGCAGAAGTGTTTTGAAAAGAACCTTTTTTCTAAGTAGTAGGTTTCGGTGGTGGGCTTAAAATAATTAGTGAGCCAAGTTGTGAACAGTGTACCTCGACCCAGGTCTTATTGCATTTACAGAGCACTGGAAGAGCACTAGAACTTCATGAATGGTAAATGGGCACTAACTTCAACTTAAAGTCACTGGTTACTGTAACTTGGCAGCCAGACTTTGATTTGCCTTTAGCTGTAAAAGTTCTAAATGGCATGCTCTTCTAGAGAATTCTGCTCTTCACTGAAGATCTTTTGGTTAGTACAGCCAGCCTCCTTTGACTCTCTCAGCCGCTAGATAGCTTGCTGCAGTTTCTATGTCTGTACCTTGCACTGAACTTGGTTGAGACCAATTCTTTAGCATTACAATCCAGCTTCTGTTGTCTTGGAATTTATTTTTGTAACTTTCTTACCTTGCCCAGCTTTCATAGAATTGAAGAGAGTTAGGACTTTGCTGTTGGTTGGTACCTGGGTTGCTCCATCATGTAAGATAGCTACAAACTTTCAATTTATGTAAAAAAAAAAAAAAAAAAAAAAGCATTTTTGAAGCTTAGTAAAATCAATTGTACCTCTATGCAGTGTTATGGAGTATGAATATTTGCCACAGGGCTATGAGGCTTCTGTTGATTTTATGCAGAGTTGTAAAGTGCTCTGTCTACATTTGCTAATGCCCCCTTCTGCTTAGTTATTGTGAGGCTGGTATGGACTTCAAGGTGCAGAGAAAGGCTGTAATAGCTGTTGGGCCTTCTTGCACTTGGGGAACAAGCAGAAGGTGTTGAACATGTCGATGAGCGGGGCAGACAAAGCTGTACACAGTTGTTAGGTGAAACACCCTCCCAGAGACAGATAGGAAGAGAAAAGTGTGCTTATTATCTTGTATCACTTGTGTGACACCAAAGACACAGAGGCTTAGAAGAGTCTGGCTTGTATGGCATCTGTAACAAAGACAATAAATGAGAGACCGCAAAGGGCTGTTAGTGTCTATCTCTAAATGAACGTCTGTATCACCCTTGCAAGGTTCAGGCAGCATCGAAGGAGATCGGGTGGAATGTGGTAAAGCAGTATATGTTTCCCAAGTATGCCATGGCCATTGCACTTGTCCATAAACTCACAGCAACTTTAATTACCTGTAATGACTGGGCCCAAGAGTCCCGCCATTCCTAAGGATATGTATGCAGCCAGTTAATAGTTGCTCAGGGAGGGAGGGGCCTTTTCTTCTGTGGCATTTCATAGCCGTTGTGCCTATAAATAACCACCATCCATGCTCCTGTAAGTAACCCTCATTTAGGGTTCACCCACTAACTAACGAACTGACAGAATAAATGGTTCAGGCTGTGATTCCATGATGAATGCTTGACCAGCATGTCTGAGGGCCTGGGTTCAGTCCCTACTGCTAAAAGAATAATGAAATAAAGTCATTAATAAAGAAAGGAGCTGGTGGGTCTCCAAGCTAAAAGTCTCCAGTGATCAGTTTTCATTTTTCCTAATAAAGAGAGCAAGAGATATACCTGAGCTTTTGGGGATTTGATTTCCAGCCTGTGGACAAATGCAAGAGGACAGAAAGCTTTTTCTTAGCTATGCGGCTTCTCTGTTGCCTTTACCTCAGCATCATCCTGACAAATATTGTTTCTGAGAAGCATGTTGTGGTCTCTCCTATGGGAGTAATCCAGAGGTAGGCATTATGGTAGATATCCTGTTTCCTCCGCTGAAGGTGGAAATTTTAATGGATTTCAAAGACATTTTGGGGGTAGAATCTATGTCCTGGGAATATGCTTCTGAATACCTTTAACAAACTGTTACAGGCTGTGTCAAACCCAAATTGTGTTAGTTACATTTGCTTTTCAGTCCCCCAAAGGTAGTGTATGGCCATGCTCATCTTCTGGCCACACTGTTGAAATCTTGCTTTGCCCTCTTTAGTCATCAACCCTTTGTTGGTCTTCAGTCATGAAACTGAAGGTAAGGCATTCTCCTAAGGCCATGGGATTACCTGGAAGCACCTTGCCCTGCTCTTCACGGGTGTCCCAGTGTTAGCTCTCGTTCTTATAATCACCGCCGTCTCCAGCAAGTTACAAGCTCCCTCCCTCTTCTCTACCCCTGAAGCAGTAAGCAGTGATTGTTGAAACAGGCTCTGTGGTTACCTGTGTTGGGGTCTTGGGGTCAGCTTGTCTTAGGTAACCTTAGATGAGTTAAAATAGCTCTCTTATCCTCATGGAAACAAGCTGGAATTCAAGCTTAGCACGATACTGACAGTGTGTGAGCATTTGAGAAGCACTGCTCGTTGAGTGCTTTGATGACATGGGACGTTTTCTGTCACTCTGTCCCTAGATGTTTGCTTCAATACAGGTGGAACACAGTGACTAGCCCACATCTGAAAGTCATTCTTGAGACTGGTGCCCCAGCCTGGTAGAACTTTTTTAAAACTGAATTAAGAACTTAGCTTTTTCTCAGGGTGGTAGGTGTGTATTTCTAGTGTAAGGAAGCAGTGCACACTTTCTTCTGCCCCCGGTTCTCCTCCCAGGGACAAGCCTTTAATTAGCCAGTGATAAAAATGAGTAAAGGCGGGTAAGAGGTTTTCCTTATCCCAGCGAAATGAAGCTTTACACCAAAGATAACATGTATAGCCAGCTTCTGGGCGATTCTGTTTCCCCTTTGTTTACTTGAGAATTTATAATTCATCTTCATACCCCCCGAGCATCACAACAAGATAACTTTTCTGATTTGATTTGAAGACTGCTTATGAAGTGAAACCTAGTTTAAAAAAAGATTTTACAGGAATATTAGGAGACAAGCTTTTCATTTCTTTTCTTTTCTTTTTTTTTTTTTTTTTTAAATTTTGGCTCTCAGATTTAGAGGTTCCCATCCATAACTTAGACAAACCCATGACTTTTAATTAAGTCTTGTGTGAATTGTGTAATGAAACAAAACCATTAGCCTGATGGCAAGAACAGAAGTGAATAAAAGGAATGTATGACCCACAATCCTAGAGAACATGCTCCTTATGACCTAAAACTTTATAATAGGCCCAATTTCTCTTCTTAAAAAAATACACAATTTTATTTTATTTTGTGAGTTTGGGTGGTTTGCCTGCATGTCTGTCTGTACACCAACCATGAGCATCCTTGGTGCCCATGGGAACCAGAAGGGTCAGATCCCCAGGAACTGGAGTTAAGATGGTTGGGAGCTGCCATGCAGTTGCTGGGAATCAGACTTGGGTCCTCTGGAATAGTAGCTAGTGCTCCTATCCCTTCACCTTCGTGAAGCACCCCTCCCCCATCCTTTTCCCGTATGCTTTTAGAATATAGACTTTCACAAAAGATTTTTTTATGTATATGAATGCTTTGCTTACATGTATGTCTATGTACCATGTGCATACAGTACCCATGGATACCAGAAGGGGGCATTTTGTAACTAGAGTTAGAGTTGTGAGCTGCCATATAGGTGCTGGGAAGTGAACCCATGTCCTCTGGAAGAACAGCCAGTGCTCTTAACCACTAAGCCATCTCTCCAGCCCTTAGAATGTAGACTTTTAAAAGTAAAATCAACACACTCTGTCTTGTAACTGGTGAAATCAGTGTTGTATTTAATATGTCTATTGAGCTGTTTGAGATCTTGCCATTTCCATCCCTTCTGTGACTTCCCGGATCGACTGTGGTGCTTTATTGTTATTGTTTGTTCTTTATGAATACAGCTCCCAGTTTGAGTGGTTTCTCGAAATTTCCTCTGTATAGTTAATAATATGTAAATAATACGTGAACTCTCTTCTTAATCAGTACAGAGATGATAGTATCTATTAGTTTTTCTCTTGTAACTTATTGAGGTTCCTTGTTTTATTCTTAAAAGGGATATATAGTTTGTTTATTTGCTCAAGTATTTTCATTTTAGGTCTCCTTTCTAAAATAATTTCCTTCATTGTCTTGGATAATAAGTTTTGCTTTATTTTTGTTGTTTGTTTACAAATGACTTTGTTTTATTGTTAAAATGGATTTACTTTTTTTTTTGTAGATGTGGGTATTGAACCTATTGTTTTGTGCATGCTAAGAGAGCTACACCTAAGTCTTTAAAATATGATTTTCGTATTTTATTTTCTCTTAATAGTTGCGTGATGTTCTAGTGTCTTGGTTTCTGCTTTTAATATTGGGAAGTTTCGTGCTGAGTCAAGACTGTCAGACTGAGCTCCACAGCCTTTGATTCTCATGTGCTTTTCCCTTAGTGGCCTTCCCCCATCTCACCAGCTCCGCTCCCTCGTGGCCTAGCCTCGTGGACACCACCAAGCAGTGGGACTATTATGCACGGAGAGAGAAAGACCGAGACAGAGACCGAGAGAGAGACCGAGACCGAGAGAGAGACAGAGACCGGGACAGAGAAAGAGAGCGCACCCGAGAGAGGGAGAGGGAGCGGGATCACAGCCCCACCCCCAGCGTTTTCAACAGGTTTGTTAGGTGGGAGGGTGTTGGACACACTTCATTTCTACTTGGCTTTTTATTTGGTGTGAGGAAGTAAATTCCAGTTCACTGGGAAAAGAATGCTCAAGGTGTGGCTAGAAAAGCCATTTGAAATCATACTCATTTCATTCTTGAGGATTCCCATTACAATAAGCAGCAATTTTCAAATCACATTGTTCACTTGGCCCTTAGAGGAACTTTGTATCCCCTCACAGATTTCTGTCTCATCACCTAAAATTCGTTTCTCTTTAAGCTTAATTAGTTCATAATTCATATATATTTCTAATATATATTTTAAAATAAAATTACTACTTTAAATATGTACTGTGATTTTAAAAATACTATGATTTACTGAGTATCATATCCATTTTTTTAAAAAGCATAAATAAGCTAGCTTTAGCAGTTGAATTTCTTTGTGTGCACCTGAATTTCCATTTGTGTATCACATTTCTAAAGGAATTCTCAAGCATTTCTGCAGCACACGCAAGTCAGCTTAAATAGGTCCTAACTCATGTGCACAGTCTAGATGTCAAAGGTTGTGAAAGCCAGAATACTGTGTACTTTTGTGGGTTCTGAAGATATGTATGTGTATTAAAGATTGACTTGTATACCTGCCTTAGAACCACAGCTGACCTCACTTGACTGACAGTAAATGACTATTTGAATCAGGCAGACGTTCACACTCTGAATTGGCAAACTGCTTTATTTTATCCAGAAATATACGTAACAAGCTGTCTGTGCAGTTTAATACTAACATTTAACTATCTACCTATGAAAACAGGTAGTGTGATTAAAAGTTATATTTCATTTACTTTAGTCTACACTGTTAATAGAATGATGACCAAACCCAGGTTTTCAGAGTGATAATGTTTATAAAGATAGACTCAAGTTTAGAGATTACTCTGCAGTCTAAATGCTCCTGTAAGCTGAGAATATGATAAGTCAGCGTAAGTCAGAGATTATGGTACCAGTAGAGCCCTGTCAACTGCTGGAGATGTGGCTGTGGTGTCATATAAAATTCTCTACTCTCTTAAAATTTGTTTTTTTAAAACTCTGTTCCCTTTCTCCTTTTTCCTTTCAGTGAAATTGACTTAAAAATTCATTTTGATTCATGTGGTTCACATTTTGAGCCCTGTTCTAAGCCAGTAACAGTGCTGTATCCTGAAGATACATAAATATTCATACATTGTCTTTACAGATTAAACTTAATAGTGCTGTTAAGCTGACTAGGACTGGTTTTCTTAGTGTAAGAGTGTATGACAAAGAACAGGAAAAGCTAATTAAAATACCTTTTCTTCCACTCAGTTTACTTGTGACTTACACATAGTACGCATTTAACACAATTTATTGATGAACTAGGTGAACAGTGGCAAGGCATGTACATGTGAGTGGAACACACACTAGTCCATGATTCTGCTCAAGTTCAAGGGCAGTAGTTTTCAGGAAGCTGGCTGGCTTCTGCTGTAGTTGAAATGGTACCTTTGAGGAGCACATCTGTAAAATATGCACGCCATAGTGAAGGAGCTTAGTGCAGAAATGTGTAGGAAGACGATTCTTGCATCACACACACATGCTCAGGGGTTACTGAGTTGCTAAACTGGACACCATTGGTTAAAAACCATGTTTTCATTTTCAGGTTGCTGAGTTCTATTTCTACTTAAATATGAGTAAAGCTTAAGGCCAGAAAAGCAAACAGTCAAGGAACTCTGTGTTCCGGATTGTCCTAGGAAAAACCTGCACTGGGGAATATACATGGGAAGTAAAAGCTCTTTGCTTCTAAAGACTGACAAACATGTTCTGAAGCAAAATGTATAGAGTACGTGTTGCATTACAAATTACAGGGTCATTGTTTTGAAAATGAGAGACCAGTTTTAACATCTGTTTTTAAGGCAGTTTAATTGTGGGCCAGAAAGGCGGCTTGGGTGCTGTAGATGTCTGACATGTGCTCTGATGAGCTCCAGGCCTGGAGAGCCTTTGCACTGCAGCACCTAGCAGAAAGGGGTGGAGGGTGTTGCTGTGTTCATCAGGGAAGCTCGCTAGTGGTCTCTTCTTCATGGGCTCCCATCATATGTCTGCTGACAGAATCTGAAGGCCTCAGAGCTAGCAAGACTTTGATTTAGGACAAAGGGGGAAAGGGGGCCGGCCACACATGATACAAGTGTGAAATAAGTGCCTGCCTTACTCTTATGTAGCCTGGTCGGAGTCGTTAGAGAAACCTCATTTGTTGATAGAATTGACTGCAGTGTTCATTTGTCACTGTGCTATTTTTCTTTGCCTTGGAGAGAGATTGTTAGAGGCCCAATAACCTTTGTAGGAAAGGGTCTGCTTCTGATACGTACTAAATTCATTGAAGAGTTCCATTTATGTATTATGCTGTGTGTGTGCACACGTATGTGCTTGTCCCATAATCCCTCTTTAGAGGTCAAAGGACAACTTGGGGGAATCATTTCAATCATTCTACAATATAGAACCTGGGGATCAAACTTTAGGTTGTCAGGCTTGGCAGCAAGTGCCTTTACCCACTGGGCCATCCTGTCAGGCCCCCAAATTCCATTTATTGATTGCCTACTTGCACACTAAGAGCTTGATAAATATAATTGTCAGTGTTACAGAAACCTTGAAAAAGATTGTCATAAATGGACAATGAGAAATATATAAATTATAAATGAGAAAACTGAGATTTCAAGGAGTGCAGTTCTAGCATTAAAAGTGGCCAAGGCAGAGTGTGCTGGGCATTCATGGATACGCTGCCGCTCTGCTCTGCCTGTCATGGTACACTGCCTACCAATACGTGCTTCTTGGGGAAAACATGGGTGTACCCATACGTGTACATGTGCATATGTGTACATTAAAACATGTTTTTATAAAATGTTTTACAGTCTTACTATATCCTAGGTTTTTATTTGGGCAGCAGGGTATTCTGGCATTAAATAGCATTATTGAACCACTTCTCTCGCTGGGTAGCCACAGGCTGGTTGGTTCTTGTATACAGCTTATGCTTTCCCCTGATTCTATTATTCCCATCCAGATTCTTGAACAAGATGTTGTTACATACAAATTGCTAATTACTTGTATTGAACATACTTTTAAAAACTAAAGCTCTTTGGCAATATTTTAAAAGATGTTTGTTTATTCTAAATGACAGAATTTTCTGATACTAGGTTTTCAAAAATCTTGACTCCCATGTGAAAAACAAGGATGAAAAGGCCAGGCATGGTAGTGCAGGTGTGTAATCCCGGCATTCAGGAAGGGGAGGCAAGAAGAGGGAATTCGTAGTGAGAAGAAAAGAAGAGTGAAAGACTTCAAAGGATTAGTAAAATGGAGAGAAGAATGTCAGTTAAGAGCTATAAAAGAAGAAAAAGTCAGAAAACGCCTCTTAACTCTGGCAGTCAATTCTGTTTTGTGAGTCTCTGTAAATCAGAATCCAAATTCAGAAAAGAGAGTTTTAACTTGTATTTATGCATTTGAAGTTTTTAGCCGTGTGTTGTCTTCAACACACAGTTAGGGGAGGAGGACAGAGAGCGATGTGGATGAAGTAGCTGGGATGTTCAGTTTGTGTGTTCTGTGTAGGTATGCAAGCATTGGTGTCTTTTTTCTTCATGTGTATTCTTTTGCACATGGTGAAAGTTGCACTATTTCTGCTGGTAAAAATCAAACACTTAAAAAATTGTATCTATCTGCCTTCTATGTGGAAGCCATTGTGAGCCATGCTTCGTTCTTAGAAATTTTACCACATGACCAGTGCTTTGCAAATCAGAGTTTTTTGTAGATATGAGATATATAAATACATTTAATTATTAAATAGGAGCAAAAAGAAATAAGCCTGCTGATTAAATTTTATATTAGCTATAGGTCTCATATTTTCCCCAGAAATAAAATGTGATATTCTAATATGAAACCTGTCATAAAAACTGATAGCACACAGCAATGGAACAGAAGGCCTGTTAGCACAGAGCAATTGAACAGAAGGCCATTTTTCTAGTGGTCTGTTTTCTTAAGTTAGATGTGCTCCTGGTTTGTGACTCAGTCTAGGGAATATTTGTTTTCCAACATAAGACGCTAACATGCAGGCCTGTTAGACTACAGAAGCTCTTCCTTTCACAGCCAGCTAAGTTAACAGTCCTGCTATTGGTGTTTCCACTTCCGCTGCAGTGATGAGGAGCGCTACAGATACCGGGAGTATGCCGAGAGAGGCTATGAGCGCCACAGAGCTAGTCGGGAGAAAGAAGAACGACACAGAGAGCGACGTCACAGAGAGAAAGAGGAGACCAGACACAAGTCCTCTCGCAGGTCTGCTCTCTACTAGTGACCCCTTAGTCGGGGGGTGGGGGTGGGGGGTGGGGTGGGTGGGGGGTGGGGTGGGTGGGTGCGGGTGTGCACGACACAGTCAGCCCTTTAGAAGCGAAGATACAGTACCCAGCCGATAGACAAGACTGCTCCTAACAGAAAGACAAGAACAGTCTGTCTAGTTCCTTCCTTATGGGTGTCAACAATTTTTAAAGCTAACAAGGTTGCTTTTCTTTATTATCTCCAAGACAAAATTAAAATAAGATATCTGGGTGGTTTTCCTTTGTTTTATATTATCTCTTTGATAGAGGGGAATTGGGTCATATGAGCAAATCTTTATATTAAAGTGCTGTTTGGTTAAAAGAAAAAACTGGAGGCTTGCAGTTCTAAAATTAAAAAAAAATTAGAATCAACTTTAATGCTATAAAATAGTATTTCCTGCTCCATGTCATCATGCTTCAGTGCCTTAGACTTAGAGACTTTCTAGTAGTCTGGGATGGTATGGGTGAAGATAACCCCACAATATAATCTGTGTAAAATCTCATGCAAAATGACCCTCCAAAATATGGTTATCAGAAAATGAATGGGTTCAACCTAAATCCAGGCTTATTTAGACCAGATTGATTTTTCACAATTTGTTACTTAAGCATTGTTAAACACAATCCCTTTTCCTGCAGTAACAGTAGACGTCGTCATGAAAGTGAAGAAGGGGACAGTCACAGGAGACACAAGCACAAAAAGTCTAAAAGAAGCAAAGAAGGAAAAGAGGCTGGCAGTGAGCCCGTCCCCGAACAGGAGAGCGCCGAAGCTGCCCCTGCCGAGTAGACGCCACCTTTTCTCTGTGTCAGTCCCAGAAATAGATGCTGTAAATCTCCTTATTTTTCTGGATAATGTTTAAGAAATATACCTTTAATCTTGTTCTGTTAGAATGAAACGTTAACTTCTTTTCCAAAATAAAAATGTGCATTTTTTTTTTTGTGTGTTAAGTTAAAAATCTTTGTCTTGTAATATTTAAAGAATAAAAGACAGAAATGACTTTATATCCAAGGAAGTAATGTGAGTGAGTCAGCAGGGGATGTAGAGCTAAGGTTGGCTGTGTACACAGGATGACGAAGGTCAGGACTCACGTTGGCTAGCTTCCTAGTCAGCCAGGTGCTGTCACAGAGTGCTGCACAGACCCCCGTGAAGTGACGCGCTCTTGTCTTACTACTCCTGCGAGTTAGGGAGAGCCGATTTTCAGTGTTCTAAAGTGGGTCCAAGGAAACTGAGTGGGCCAGTTTCACATCTCAGTGCATAGATGGTAGAGGCCTTTGGGTGGTCCATGATGTAACTTGTGTACTTTCCAGCAGGCACACCTGTAGACACAGTTGTGACTGGCATGGCGCTGGACCCTTCCATGGCCACCTGTTTGAGCCGGGGTCAAGGTGGTTTGGCTGCTGTTAACATGTTTTCCGAAACTCATCGGTGAAGTAGAATGTGAGGTGTTTTTTATATCATTACCATATTACAGATGGAAGGAAACTCAATGACAGTAGTGTTCAGTCAGTCAGTTCGTAGTAAAACCCAAAATCCAAGCTTAAAATCTGGACTAAGGCCAGGAGGGAGTACAGAGTAGTGGTGGTGCTAGGAACTTGGTGTGTGAAAGAATGACTTAGAGCCACAGGGAAGAAGACAGCTATCATTTAGAAAAGATTTATTTCTCATTTTAAATTTCAATGCCCGTATTGTACTTTCTTGAACTCCACGTACACCATATTTTTACTTGATTTGAATTGTGTCATACAAACCATTTTAGATTTTTTTATGGGCTTTTTATTGAATAGAAAAATATAAACTTAAAGGTTTGGAGTGATGAGAAATCCTCCACACTAAATAAAAACTTACCAGTTTTTATTTTTGAAAACATTCTCTGAGGTGTAGCTTCTTTTCACAATATCATACTTTTCCTGGCATTTTTTACAATATATTCTTTAAATATAAAAATTGACAAGATAAATACAGTTTTACCTAGCCTATCTGATCTTTTTTCTGCTTTTGAAGATCCATCATTGATTTTATAAAAAAGTCCCAGGCCAGGAAGCAATAGTGAGAGTAATTCTCCCTTTCAGTTCCTTGAGCATCCTTGCCAAGCAAGCGTGTATCATGCCAGACGTACTCCTGCCGTTGACAGCGAGAAGAATGTCACCACATCTAAAAAAAAAACAGGATCGTGATCAGAATCACTTTATGATTGAAGTTACTCATGGTGGACTTGGGTGGTCCTACTGTTTGCCATATTTGTCCATTTTAATTCTAAGTAGATTTTTCCCCTCTTCACTTAAATTCTCCAAGCTCCATACAGCTTACATTAGAAGATATAGTAGTATAGGAAATTGCAATATGGGACCAAGGCCAGTAGTAATTTTTTATTATGAATTTTTTGAGACAGGGTTACTCTGTGTAATAGCCCTGGCTGACTTGGAACTCACTTTGTAGACCAGGCTAGCCTTGAACTCACAGAAATCTGCCTGCCTCTGCTTCCCAAGTGCTGGGATTAAAGGTGTGCTCCACCACTGCCCAGTGTAATTTTGAATTTCTTAAACCTGACTAGTACACTCACGTTTTAATTTCTTACTCTTTAAGAATATATAGTACATACTGTAGTAAGTATAGTGAGGAATACGCTTTCTTTCAAGTGGGGCCAAGTTTTCACATGTAGAAAACAAAATACTTGAATATTATTTTTGCTAACTAATTATTACCTAATTCTTCCATCGTTGTATGCTGGTGTTCCTTCAACAATGGACTTGATAAAAAAAGGTTTGTTCCCATTGTATTCTTCATAACCTCCTACAATGCAGAAGCCCAGACTTCCTGCTGTGTTCCTCCGGAGTGTCACGTCTTTACAGTTAGATAAGTACCTGAAATAGAATGTAATTAGTGTATGTACAGTTGGGTCCACTAGTTGTGACTTCATCTCTCATTCATGTTTTTGGATATTTTTAAAAAAGTAAACTAGTAACTGCATATGCTCCCTCAGAAATGACTAACTTTTCATGCTCTCAGCTGGCCGGCTTTTGTATTTCATCTCTTCCATAGCTGAACACCCTTTCAACCAAAGGACTGCATTATTGGGTTCAGTTTGTGAATCTGCTGAGAAAGATGGCTGTGTTTTTGCTAAGGACACCATAATGCATGGGCTTACTATGAGCCAAAAAGATGATATGCCTCAATACTTCTAATGATAAGCCAAAGTGGAGCATACTGAGGGAATATAATTTTTATATACTTGTGGGTTTACATGATTCTTCAAGAAGGCAAACTTTCTTTGAATTAGTGATTCACAATGAAATCACGATGAAAATCATTTTAACTTAAGCTAATGAACTTCATTAAGTTTGTATTGACTTTGTATTGACCCTTGGAAGACACTGGTTTATACTCACATAAAGAAGACTATAGACATAGATGAATGGAAATTGGGTCAAGAGTAGAACAGTTGTAAGAGTGAATCAACATGGCAGAAACTGAAGCCCAAAGTACAAAAGGAGCTGGAGAAGGGAAGACCACAGCTGGCCTAAGAATCAGTAGAAGCCTCAACTAGGGAAGTCGTGACAGAGCTAAGTGCAGACTGCTGTGTTAATAGAGAGGTGTGTCAGGAGCTGGAGTTTGCTCTAGGATCCTTGTCTAGCATATGTGTGTCTGTGGTCTAGGAACTGCTTTGACCAGAAGATAGCATTTTTATGTTGGTAGAAATGAAGATGTTTTGTTTATAGACTGTACCTTAAAAGAATCAATTGCTTTTTGATAATCAATAAAAATGATCTTGTGAAATGGTAAGCATTGAAGTTTGGTCATTGTACTGGTTGTTGGCTTTTCTCATTTAACTGTGATGGCTATTCTTGGTTGCAACTTGACTACATCTGGAATAAACTTAAGTGGCTGGGTATACCTGTGAGGGATTTCTTTCTTAATTAAATCATTTGAAGTGGGAAGATCCACTTTGTCTTTTGAGACAGGGTTTCTCTGTGTAATGGCCCTAGCTCTCCTAGAACTCCCTCTGTAGATCAGGCTGGCCTTGAACCCACAGAGATGTGCCTGCCTCTGCATTTCGAGTGCTGGGGGAAAAAAGGTGTGTACCACCACTACCTGGCATGGGAAGACCCACTTTTAATCCAGCTCTTTTGAGGTGGGAAGATCGACCTTTAATCTGGGCCACGCCTGCTGGCAGCCTATATAAATGACATGGAAGAAGGAAGCTTGCTCTCTAACCTGCTTGGCTCTTATTGGCAAGTCCATTCCTTCACTGGCATTAGAGCCTAATTCTTTGGGATTGTAGAATATACTGAAGACTAGCTGAGACATCCAGCCTCGAGAACTGAGCTGCTACTGGCTTCTTGGACTTTCCATTGGTAGACAGCTTTTGTTGGACTAGCTGAACCATATCCTATAAGCCATTCCAGTAAGTCCCATGCATATCAGTTCTGTTCCTCTAGAGAACCTAACTAATACAATGTTTTTCATGGTGTTGCTTTCATTTGAAATAGAACAAGCCCATTTTTGTTTTGTATGCATTGGCATCATGTATGACATTCTTCATTGAAATAAAAAGTATAAATGTGTCAGCACATGCATCCACTGGATATCATACTGGTAAGTTCCAGTTTACTTGACTACTTAGGAAAAGCGTCACACATTCCCACCTTGGTGGGCAGTGGTTCTCAATCTTCCTAATGCTGTGACCCCTTTAATACAGTTTCTCATGTTGTGGTGACCCCTAACCATAAAGTCATTTCCGTTGCTACTTCATAACTGTAATTTTGCTACTGTTGTGACTCATAATGTAAATTTTTTGGAGACAGAGGTTTGTTGTAGGGGTCAAGACCTATCGGTTGAGAACCACTGTTGGTGGGTATGTGCCCAGTTTTTTGGTAGAAAAGTAATAATTAGGCGATTCCTGTCCAGGGGTTTGATCAAATCTTCCAGTTGTAACTCTTTAAAACATATAACTATGAGTTCCAGGAAAGGGGCAAAGCTACACAGAGAAACCTTGTCTCCAAAAAACAAAAAACAAAACAAAACATAATAACTATATAGCACAGTCTCCGGAACCCAAGCTGCTTCTTATTTGGACCATTGTTGTGTGTTGTATTTTGTTTTTTCAGTAAGTATTTCTGTAGGCCTTATTTGACTGTCCAAATATTTTATCTTGCTCATCTATGAACACAACTATATAAAATTATTACAGTTTTCAACCTAATATCAATTATAAGTGTGTTTCCCTAGACTATTTATTCATAGTGGAGAAGGCATCAGCTTTTGGATGTTTGAGTCTATATCATGCACTTGGCATTGGGGAGTATCAGTGAATACAGAGAATGCTTGTCCTCCTGTGGCATCCGTTGAAGAAGGCAGCCATGGTCTGCCCTTGTATTTTCCTTTAGCTGTATTTGCCTGTGTTGCAGCAGCAGCAGCAGCCTCTCACTAAGTTAACCTCTCAGTCAGGCTGGAGAGTTGGGACTGGTGACTCACTTTTTTTCTTTGCATTACTTCATCCCCCACTGGGAAAACCTGGCAGCTGGTTTTGATCAGTGACCTTTGAGATTAAGTGACTTTACCCTCTGGATGTAAATGTGAGCTTTTTTCCTACTCTGAGCTCATTCTCTCAATTTAGGCGTAAATGAGAAAGATTTGGCATAAGGAATGGCAAGGGCTTTGGTCATTTTTCCCGGTGAGGTTATGGTTAGGCTCACAGACAAATTTGATCCAGTCAATAAATTGAGTATGAGAAGTTCTGAGCTGCTCAAGACACAAAGCTTTGGAGCTGGAGAGATGGCTCAGCAGTTAAGAGCACTGGCTGCTCTTCCAGAGGACCCAAGTTCAGTTTGTAGCACCCACATGATGGCTCACAACGGTCTATAAGTCCAGTTCCTCATCACTTACCTCATCATGACATCACTTACCTCGAGTTTCTATCCTTTTTTTAGAATTTTGTTAGCCCTATCTGTTCAAATACTTTTACTTTTTGCCCTAACTTACTTGTAAATATTACCACTAATTTCAACTCAGGGTATAATGTAGCGCTGCTTTCTGTGGCTGACTCCTGGGTCAGGCTTGCTTTGTACCTCCATTTGGGCCCCGTGTGGACGGACCGCTCTCTCCCTGCTACTCTGCTTCAGGTCATGAGCAAAGTGTCTCTTTAGGGGATGCCTAGCCACCTAGGCAAGGAGAGCTCGTCCTATCCAGTGGGATTAAAAAAAAAAAATCTGCTCCAATTGGGTTCTTAGTAAATGTTCTGAAGTCTATAAAAAGCTTTTCCTAGCACATAAGGGACTCATTATTTCATTAGTAAATGGTTTACTCAACAGCTGTTCCAGACCTTCAGAAATACGAGACATTTTTTTCTTTTGAAAGGTCCACCCTCATAGTAAACATTAAAATGCATCATTTTATATATTAAATATAGGTAAGTTTTGAGGCAAGTGTTCTATACATTTTTAAAAAATAACTCTGCTGCTGAAATGATGTGGCCATTTGATTTGACTAATAGGACTTGACAATCACACAGGAAAGGTGGTAAGGGAAATGACTAGAAATCGTAGGCTACCTAAGCGGCAACAGTGAGAGCAGTCTGTAGTCTCCTGTGCAGGAATGTTATGTGAGCTTCTCCAGAACTTGCTTTATGGTAGAAACAAAGACTTCGCAACTTTCTAATGCATCGTGATTAAATCCTAGACTAAGTGGAGAATGGCAGGCTCAGCTTGTGGCTCCGCCATGCAGCCTGAGCATGTCACATGACTGCCTTGAGTCTTAGATTTCTACTGAGTCACAGAGCCTGTGAGTCTCCAGGGAAGTGTGAAGACCTCAGCAGGGACCCTGGCTCTTGCTCAGGGCTCATAAACATCAGTTGCTTCTTGGCTACTGTTAGACTGCATGGCTTAGATGTGCCAGCACAGTGGACCTATCTTGTGATGAAAGCATCAAAAAGTTTTAGCTAGAAGAAAAATATTGATGCCTGTTTCCTCACCATTCAATATTGGCAATAATCCTGATTAAATTAAAATACGTTAGGGGCCTCAGGAGAGGAAAGCAAAGAGTTAATTTCTTAGGCAAGAAGAGAAGTGAGTTAATGCATATTTCTCTCACGCTAGTCCAGATGAGAGCATGCTTTGAAAGACTTCCAGATGTGGAATGTGGGCCCTGAGAGCCAACAAAGTAAAATGTCATCGGTGTTCTCGGAGTCTCCTGTTGAATGGCAGCTGATAATTAGCATAGCTGGCAGAGTGTCTGGAGCTGTGCTATCAACAAGTGCACTATTAATAACACACATTTATCTGCTTCTTTATCACCGACTCAGACTCTCTGCCATTGCCCAAACCTGACAGCCACTGGTTCCCCACAGGCAGTGCCAGCAGGGCATCCTAGGACTACCCTCTTCACTTAACGTTCTTGCTCTGTGCTGCACAGCATCTCAGGATCGAATGCTATGGTCTTCATGATTCTAGGCCACTGACACATGCTTCTTCACTGAGGGAGGGCCTTAGGTAACTAAGACCGTATATTGGGACAGATATTTTTCCTCAAGCTTTGTTGAGTGAAAGGTGAAATGTATTTGTAACATTTCTGTGCATGTATTTTAAAGGTTTATTTGTAGTCTGAACAATTCAGGTAAAATGCATTTTGGCAAGGTGTGGTTTGGAATCTCTTACTCCACATCACTTACCTCATCATTACATCACTTACCTCGAATGGCTAGAGACATGTAAGACAATGCTGTTGCGTTGGTAAGGGAAAAGCTAGGTTTCTTGAGGCTCTGAGCACTCAAGATTAGAGGTGTGAGTAGATCCCCACCCCAACCCCCACCACAACTGAAACCATACTACTGGAGCTCACATCCTGAGAGTACCACAGTGCCTAGGACAGGAGCAAGACGGGACTGAGGCCTGAAAAATGCCAGTGTTCTTGTGGTTGTGTCAGGTTTGGAGACTGTGTCAAGTTTCAATCTGGCAGAGTGAGGATCAAGGTCCCTTTGTGCATTAAATTTCACTATCAAGTGGACTAGGAA
Organism: Peromyscus maniculatus bairdii; assembly: GCF_049852395.1. Classification (NCBI taxonomy): domain Eukaryota; kingdom Metazoa; phylum Chordata; class Mammalia; order Rodentia; family Cricetidae; genus Peromyscus; species Peromyscus maniculatus. The sequence goes on from NC_134861.1 coordinate 69,891,635, forward strand.
ATCTGGAAGTGGAAATGAATCGACCTTGCAAAATTAAGAGCTATTATGTGTGAAGTAGAGCTGCCAAAGGGCAAAGGACATCAAAGAGGAAATTTGGCAGAGGGGCCATGACAGCAGAGAAGAGCCAGCAAAGCTGCAGTGGAGGGCTGCTCTAACCACACCGGAAGTGGGCAGACAGGTTTCCCTAGGTTCAGCTTGACAGAGAAGACAGACTGTAAGAACCCAAGCAGAGAGCCAGGTGGGAAAGAGGAGCCTGAGTATGGCAGTGTGTCATACTCTGCCTGTCATGTTAGGCTGACCTCAGTTGGTTTAGGAGAATGCACAAACCCTTTACCAAACAGATCTAGTGCCTAGAATATGACCGATCCTTTCTCTTATCAGCCTTCAGCAGATAACTGCTCAGAAAAAATTATCCCACTCAAAGATTTGTGAACCAACAGTGTTAATAATGCTACACAAGAAAGCAGGTGTGGAGAGGTGGCAGAAAAGAAATAAGGAAAAAAAATCACTCACTAGACAAATGCTACACAAATGAAATGCCTCCTCAGAATATGAAATTGATAATTAATCATTTCACTGATTTAAAAGACCTATGCGGCAATGCCCTATGTAATCAGCAAGAGCTCAATGCAGAGAAGATTTCAAAGATGATGCGAGGTGTGGAAACACATGCCTGTAATTCCAATATTTAAAAGGCAGAGATAGGAGCATTGCTGCAAGTTTGGGGCCAGCCTGGATTTGTCTCAAAAAGAGTGAAGGAAAGCCAGGTGGTAGTGGTGGCGCACACCTTTAATCCCAGCACCCAGGAGGCAGAGGCAGGCAGATCTCTGTGAGTTCAAGACCAGCCTGGGCTACAGAGTGAGTTCTAGGAAAGGTTCCAAAATTACACAGAGAAACCCTGTCTCAAAACAAAAACAAAACAAACCACAAAAAAAAAAAAGAGTGAAGGATAGAGGGAGAAAAGGAGGGAGAAAAGAAAACCAAAGATGGTACGCTGAGAAAAGGGTAGCAGATAAGAGAAGAGAGGAACCCACTCGGAAATGAAAGTGGTCACAAAGGCACCGCCATATGACTGGACCCTGGGGAGTGCCCGGGAGAGCTGACAAAAACAAGCCCAGAAAAGAAGGAAACAGCTGACGCGGTCTAGAAAAAGTGAAAGAGCAGATATCAAAAGCAGCATCTGGAGTCCCCTAGGAGCTGAAGCAGAAGGTCAGCCTCTTGACCATTAAGGAAAGGGCCGGCCACGTGTGTGTGTGTGTGTGTGTGGGGGGGAACGAGACAGCGACCCTGACTATGGCAGGTACCATCCCTAAAGAACAAAAGTGACGCAGTAGTGTGTGACAGTCACCTCACCTGCCGCCTGGCTTCACAGATAGGCCATTTGACCTGTCCCTGCCGGCAGCAGACATTGATGGTGCACTATCATGATGCCCCAAATCAATTATTGGGTTTCTTTTTAATTTTTAAGGAGCTTTGGAACACAAGAGCCCAGAGGCCGCTGTTGTGTTGGCATACATTGCTATCTAGACCAGGGGGCATCAAGCAACCGCCAAGCTCATGAGCTTTCATTCGTGATGGTCTATGGCTGCCTCTGTGCTACAGCAGCAGAGCAAGCAATTGCCAAGGCTCTCCAAGCACAAGCTTGCCAGCCTTTCGCAGAAAGGATCAGCCTCTGACATAGTCTTTCCCTGGAAAAATACTCAAGACGTTAGTAATGCTGGTGACCTCTGTGGAGTGCATTGAAGGTTCGGGAAAGACCAGATAAGGACTTCCCGCTCCCTCTGCTCTGGTCCCCTCTGGCCTGCTCATCATGTCATTAAATATTGCAGAGAGGAGGAGGGAAGGGAGGATAGGAAAAGGCTCCGAGCTTCTGGAAGTCCCTGTCATCTTGTGTCGCCCTCATATGACATTTCCTTTCATCCTTGGAGGGAATGAGTGCAGTGTAGACACCCCAGAGCGAGCAGAGAATTGCCGCCAAAGCCAGGTGGCTCATGGGAGAAGAGAGGAGACATGCGGGCTTGGCGTTCTCTCCTCACACATGGGGGCAGTGAGGAGACTGACAAGTAGCTTTCCAACAAAAGGTACAAACGCTCTTGGGAGTGTAGTTCCAAAATCTCTTTTAAAGAAAAATGTAGAGCTGGAGATATGACTCGGTGGTTAAGAGCCCTGACTGCTCTTCCAGGGGACCCAGGTTCAATTCCCAGCACCTACATGGCAGCTCACAACTGTCTGTAACTCCGGTTCCAGGAGACCTGACATCCTTGGCAAAACACCAATGCACATAAAATATTAATAATATTAACATATTATTATATATTTAATATTAATATAATAATAAATAAAAAGTTACTTAATATAATAGCCTCTTCCTTTGGCTCAGAGGTAAAGTGCTTAAATGGCCTCAATGCTCAGTGTTCCACTTTCTAAGGACTTTCAAAGACCTACTACTGATTTAAAAAGTAATGTACCAACTGCTGGAGACTCCAAAGAGAATCTAGACCAGTTTGTATTTGAGGAGGCTGCTTGTCTTTAAATCTATAAGAGTTACCTCTACCTTCAAGAAAATGTTTCAAAACCAAATACCCTGCCTGCTTCCACGATTTCATCCTACTCCAGTACATCCATCATCAGTGACACCGTTTTTAACATTTAAGCTATACTTTTAGAGGCAACCATTTAAGTAGATTTTGCTCTGGTCCAGGGAAGCAGACATCAAATTTATCTGTCCTTTGAATAGTCACAATTCATGTATGTAGCCATTTTGGGGCTGTCTTCAAATCCTCCTCTGAAGTCATTGGGTCAGGTCATTTTATAGCTCATCGCAAGGCTCCAGTTGTACCTCAGTAAAATGGTAACCCAGTTGCTTCCTAAAGAACTTTCCAGAAGAGTCTCAGAGGAGAGATGCCTTGAGAAGAATCCCCATCTACCAGATGCTTCACTATGAAGCCACAGTGCTCTACTGTACTGCTGTATGTATAGTCAGAGCCTCTAGAAGCCCGAGTGAGGCCACAGCTGGGCTGCAGCTCCCGATCATCTCCATGCAAAGATGAAACTTGGCCTGAGCAGAGCCCAGCTTGTGAGTGTGGACACAGGCTGAGTTTCTGCCATCAGCTGAACGCCCTGCCACATGAGCCACCTGGTGACTCTGAAAACTCAGGAAAGCACCTAGAAGGTTCTCCATCTAGACTTTCACACCCACCCCAAGATTTCTATGTGGATTTCCATTTGCCAACAGAAGACAGAATTAGTTCAGATAGCCCTGAAAACAAGACTGGGCCTTATTAGCAAGATGCTCGTGCCCAGGAATCAGCCCAAGACAGTGAAAGAGTGGTTTAAGAAGTATAATCCATAGGGGTGTTAAATTGGGACTCACTGTGGTAATTCCAGCCACATGACCCAGGATGGGGACCAGTCACCAGGCGGGGTCACGTTGTGGTTGGAGTCCAGGGCTGCTGGGCTGCAGTCTTCCTGGGGCTCCTGTTCCTTGACTTCCAAGGCTTTGAGTACCACTGAGGAAGATGTGCTCTTCAATATGGCAACGGCCTCTGTCCGGCTGACCTCTGTGAGCTCAATCCCATTCACATTCAATAAAATGTCACCTGAGGCCAGAGAAGCAGAAGCATCCTCAGTGAGTGCAAATGGGATTCTGCTCCGTGTGTGAAAGGACAGAGGCTGACTGGGCGTGTGGACAGGCTGAGGAGAAGTGTGTCTCTTGAGCTCATAGTGACATGAGGTTGGGTCTTATTTAGCAAATGGTAAATAGAGCACATGGGAGTGTCTAGTTGGGAGTTCTCTACAGATCACCTACCAATGTTCCCCTGTCGCCTCACGTGAGATAGCTTTGTTCACTACTTAGCCAAAGACAACCTACAGGTTTACTCCTTGAACTTCCTGTTTTCTTTAGCACACAGTGAGAGCAATGGACAAAGAGCTTCGGTGCCTGCGAAGAGCCTGGTGTGTGGGATGCTACCAACAAACAGGGACTGAAGCAGGAGTTAGGGTCTGGCACAGGAGCCCCGAGCAGGCCAAGCCTAGGCCTGGACCCGGTCTTCACAGAGATGGAAAGCAGGGACCATTTCTAGTCACTGCATCCCTGGGCTGTGTAGAGCTGGCAATAGCTAAGTGCCTATGTTGTGCAAAAGTGCTCCTGTGTGTCACGTGCTACAGGTTCTCTCATTGAGTCTCCTCTGGTCAGACCTCATCATTCTCCACCCGGGTGCCTGCCGAGCAGCAAACAATATTAAAAGATGCCCTCCTATCCTTGCTTTCTATTTCATTCATCTCCTGTTTTTTTTTTTTTGGGGGGGGGTGTGCCTCTTGTACATCATCTTATCTTCATACAGAATCATTGTAGACGGGAGGAAAATAACAGGGGATGGCCTCGAATGCTTGCTGACTCAAAAAGAAGCACCCTCTGATTGTCTGGCTAAATCCTGTCCCATGCCACCCCCATCCCCAGCCCAGTTCATCAGGCAGACTGACTGTACTTGAAAAAAGTGGTGTTTTTTCTTCTTCTTGAATCTGAGCTCTTAAAAAGCACAATTCCTCTACCCAGGCAGCCTCCTCGTGTGCTTGAACAGTGCTATTAAGATCCTTGCAGAGCCGGGCGTTGGTGGCGCACGCCTTTAATCCCAGCACTTGGGAGGCAGAGGCAGGTGGATCTCTGTGAGTTCGAGGCCAGCCTGGGCTACCAAGTGAGCTCCAGGAAAGGCGCAAAGCTACACAGAGAAACCCTGTCTCGAAAAACCAAAAAAAAAAAAAAAAAAAAAAAAAAAAAAAGATCCTTGCAGAGGTAAACTGGATATCTCCCTTCACGTAGAGAAGCCCGGAACAGGAGTGGCCAACAGAGGTCCACTTCTCACCAATGAGGGAGTCCCTCCAATGATATTTAATGATACCACTGAATCGACATGTGTCAACTCATTTATCCCACAAAAGGGCACAATTCATAAATCAGTTTCACTACTGGCAAAGAACCCATTAGAATTTGTGGAACTAAATGATGCCTTAGAGGTAACTTAGCTCCTGGGTGTAGTGACGGCCTGTCCAGCCGTCTAGGGGCTCTGGCTCCCCCAGCAAAGCTGCCTCACGCCCACTCACATGCACTAAGAGGGGTGAGCCTGGAATACAGCCACAGTCATGCTCATCCTAGTCAAAGAGGCCCAGCCATCACGGCCAGCTCCCTCTCTCATCTTCTCCTCCACTCAGAGAGCAGTGAGCTAATCCGGCAAGCTGCCAGCTCCTCCCCAGGTTCTGGTACCCCAGCACCTTCATCCTCTTCATTTTGTACCTGTTTTTATTCTTCCATCTCTGCTTATGACTCCTCCGGGCTCAACACTGATGACATAGATAGGCAAGTCCCATTCCCCGTGGGACGCTCCCCCTCCAACGGTCATGCCGAGAGATTCGCTGGGGTCTTTGCGGACACTAACAACCTTCTCGTGACAAGTGGCTGCAGGCTGGAGGGGCTGAAGGCACAGACACAAAGAACATGGCACATGCACTCACGAGGCATTTCCACAGGCACACAGTTGTCAAGGCATCAACAAGGTGGTGGTCCAGCCTGGTGTGTCCCAGAGAACACACCATGAGAACCAGCATGTAACAGAGTCGAAGATTCTGAAAGTTTGCTCAGAGAAGTTTACATTTCAAAACAGAATAGTAAACATAGAAAGGGAACAGCCTGGAGACCGTGGTAGAAATCTGGAGCTTATGAAGTGAACTGTATTCTGAATCTCTCAAGGGAGGCATCTGTTTTTGACAGTGGTAGGTCAACTTCATGATTCACCGAATATCAGTACATTTTTTCATATTTAAAATTAATTTACTGTGTGTGTGGAGCTTTTGTGGGGGGCACATGCTTTAGCGTGCAGGTGGAGGTCAGAGGACAGCTTACAGAAGTTGGTTCTCTTGTTCCACGTTATGGGTCCCGGGAATCAAATGCAATCTGGCAAGCTTGAGAGCAAAGGCCTTTACCCATTGCGCCATCTTGCTAGCCCAGCAAGCTTGTCTATGCTTAAAGTAAAAGAATAAAGTCATTGACCTGGGGTGACGACTTGGTGCCTAAAGTACTTGCTGCACAAGTCTGAAGGCTACCGTTCTGATCTGCAGCCCTCCTATAAAAGCCAGGCATGTAAAAATGGCGGCTCGCGTAATCCAGGGTTCAGGGATCCACAGAGCAAATGGAAGGAAAGAGGCAAGCTCTACTTCGGCCAGAGACCCAACCTCAGTAAATATCGTAGAGACCAGCCAAGGAGGACACCTGATGCCATGCTGTGGTCTCTGCGTGCACACATTCACACATGCACATGCACCCACGTATTTGTAAATACACACATGCGTGCGTGCACGCATGCATGCAAATCATACACACATGCAGAAATCTGCCCGGTTTTATCCATCTTTCCCATTTTTGGTACTTTCCAAACAGCCTCGGCAGCACTGAGTGATACACTCCGCTGAACCGAGTGGCTGAACACCAGCACCGCACATGGCCTGTGTCTCTGATGGCCTTCTGTCATCTTCTCCACCAGAGGGAGGGAGGCTTGTGTGAGAGAGACTGATGGTAGCGATGGAGAAACCCAAACTTCTCAGTAAATTCCTCACCCTCAGTTGTCCAATGTGATGCAGAAGAAGGAAAGCGTGACAGACATAATCCTTTCTGTCTGTCTTTCCTCCTCACTCCCTACTTAGGAGACCTCAGATTGTTCTTAATGCTTGAAACCCTGACTTGTGGTAAAAATACTTCAAGCTGATTAAAAAATATGGGCCACTAAGAAGCTCTATGGAATATTTACATTTTAAAACGTTTGCCTAGGGCTTAAAACATCAAACGTTTTGGACATCTAGAAAGCATCAGGGCCTACCCATGCACCCTATAGCTTGATATAAAATCACTGCCAGGCTATGGTTAATGTGTCCCGGTGACACTTTTCTGGTCACGTTCCCCTTCCTCTCTCACACGGGTGACTTCAGGACTGAAGATGGTGCCTCTTAGTGCTTAACTCTTCACCTAGATAGCTTTGCTGTCTCCACTTTCTTTGGCATTTCTTGGAAGCATTGAAACTCCTCCTATTTTCAAATGCCATGTTGTTTTTCCTACATCAGCTTAAAAAACCAAATCACCAAACAGCCCCGTACGTGACTTTTGGGGTGGTGAGGGCTTTTCAGAAGGCAGATAGAAATGTGAATGAGAAGGACTGGTTTCCTAATATGTTTCCAGGAATTCAGACACACGACACAGGGCTACAGCCAAGATCCCATGAGACTGTCCTGGCTTTCCCATGGCTCCCAGCAGGCAGGGAGAAGGAATTACAAAGCCTCACTGCTAGCAGTTTAATGAATGACAATATAACACGTGATACTTAACTCAACTGAATTCATTAATTAGATACAAGCTTTATGTAAGATTTTTGAAGATCTCGCATATAGCTTGATATTAATGAATACTGTCAGAATAACTTTAAAACACTAACTGTATTTATTTGGAAGAAGGAACCAGGGAGTTTAATCCATAAAATTCTTTAGCAGGGTGTACTTTGCTCTGTCTAGATTGCTTCCCATACATAAACATGGATGGAACTGAATGGTTTGTGGAGACATAACTGGCTGGAGATTTACAATAAAGGTGATCTCAGGCTCCCTGATTACAAAGCAGAGAATTTTTTTTTCTGCGAACATTGCTCAAAAAACTCAACTTGTGGCCTAATGTGGAAGGAAAAGGCATTCATTCATTCATTCATTTCAACCTGGTTCAGGAATAGGCTACATATAGGGATGTTTGGTTGTTTTTTAAACACTGATTTATATGTGTGTGTATATTTATATGTATATATATGTGTGTGTGTATATTTATATATACACACATATACATATATATGTATGTATGTATGTATGTATGTGTGTATGTGTGTGTGTATGTATGGGTATTTTGCACCATGTGTGAGGAGTGCCCCTAGAGATAAGAGAGCACTGGATCCCCTGGAACTAGGGTTACAGATAGTTGTGAGCTGTCTTGTAGGTGCAGGCAACAAATGGCATGGCGGGGGTGGGGGGGTGGGGGTGGGGCTTCTCCTCCAAGAACAAGTGTTCTCAACTACTGAACCACATCTCCAACCCTGTTTGTTTTTAGTAACGACAACATGACATCAGCTCTCAGGGAAAGTGGCTGCTAGAAGCTGATAATCCTCATGACAGAATGCTAAACCAAGGTCATAGGATTCTTAATCTGGACTGGACAACGTGTTGATTAGACACTCGTCTAAAGGAAGTGTAGACCTTGCATCTAATAGAAGCCACACACAAGCACTGGGCAGAGTCACCTCTCTTGAAGACAGGCTGCAAAGAGAGGAAGGTGGAAAGATGTATTCTCCTCACAGATCCCTTCTGCTGGGTCCACAGTGGTTGAAATTTGTCCTGGGGCCACTGAGATGACTCGGTAGGTAAAGAAGCTGGCCACTAAATCTGATGATGTTAGTTTAAGCCCTGGGTACAGTATGGCGGGCGGAGAGAACCAATTGATACAAGTTGTCCTCTGGTCTCTATACATGTACCATACATAGCACATGTCTACATACATATACACCTAGACCCGCAAAATAAATGAAAAATAATTTTGTTTTTAATTTCTGGATTTGAACGCCGTAAGACAAGACATATGCTCCTGGCTTGTCCAAACACTGCCCTCCCTAACATCCCATGGGCTTCAAGTGTTATAAGTATCTTCCTGGTCCCTTGCACAAACACAAAAATATTAAAAACAGCAGGGGAATCATCATCATTTCCAGGCAGGTTGGGAAACTCAAAAACTAGAGACCAAGCAAACTTCTCGTTGCGTTTCAAAGTGAATGGAAAACAATCCTTATACAGAAGGAGCCTTGGTTAAAAAATATGACATGCATTTGGCTTAGGCTGGAATCAGGTCCCTTTAGAAGGGCTGCAAGCTGGGATTTAACAGAGCCCCCACCCCCAACAGCACTGTCCTCACTCCTGCTTGGATGGGAGGCACCTGTCGCCGCCCAGGTATGATGATGGGACTTTGGCCTTTTAATTTCATGAGTAGCACTTCTTGAAATGACAAAGTCCAGAGATAACCCTTAGAGACATCAAAGTATATAGCTTTCCCAGGAAACAGCCCTCTGCAGGAGCTGCAGACACGCCTAGCTGGGCCTCACCTTAGAAGCCATGGTCCTCTCCCCTGGGCCTGGCGACCACCGGCCGTTGCTGATCCGGCCAGCTTCTTGGAAGATGTCTGGGCTGGGCTGTCGAACCTGGCGGGACACGACGAGATGAACACGTCCTTCACTGGCCTAGACAAGAGGACATTAAATTAGCTGCTTGCACAGACCTGGCTCTAGGGCCTTACCAGGAGATACCACTTTCATTTTTACTTTTATTTAATGGAAGAATAAAGTGTCAAGCCTTTCTTATGTGGTGTTGGAGACTGAGCCCAGGGCCTCTGAGCACTCTAGATAAGTACTCCACCATTGAGGTCCACCACCAACCCCTTCTAGAGTTCTTCATTTTTAAAAATGTAGTCAAAAACTAGAAGAATATATTTCATAAAACAGATTTATTTTTGATTATGTGTAGGTGTGCATATATGTATGTGGGTATGTACATGTGAGTGCAGGTGTCATCTGAGACCAGAAAAGGGTACTGGATTTCCCTGGAGCTGGTGTGCAGGTGGTTACAGGCCACAGGGTGTGGGTGCTGGGAACTGAACTCAGGTCCTCTGCAAGAACAGTGTGCACCCTTAATCACTGAGCCATATCGTTAGCCCCCACCCTAGATTGCTCACGTCACTGCCCGGCTTCTACTTTGGCAAAAGCGTAAACTATTTCCCTGAACTTGAAGCCAGGGACTAAACATTGCTTCAAGAAAAAGCCTAAGGAAGGTCTGACTCATGCAAGTCTTTGAAGAGACACCACTAGGTCTTGCTAATGCACTTTCAGTGAGGAGCTCGGCTGCAGACAAGCACGGACGGCTGAAAGCCTTTCTGAACAGAGTAAGGTGCATGGTGTGAAGGTGTCTACATCAGTTCTAATTCAATGGTCAGAAGCAAAGAGAAACAGGATCAGAGGCAGCAACCCTGAACCTGCAGAAATGAAAATACTGTGTCAGTCTTAGAGACTCAGGCATTGAACCTTTGGAATACAGGAATGACAGCCAGACTGAAGCCATTACCTTGACCATTTTTATATGACCATCACTAATTCTGATCCTTATGCACACTGGTACTTAAGCAGAAGATTTAGAATAGCAAATGTATTGCTTATTGGAAAGGTTTGTTCCACGCAGGAAATTACAAATTAGCTTTCTGCCACAGGTTAGCTTCCTGTGTCCCTGAGTGTGGGTGTCAGAAGCCAGACATGCCAGTGACCGAGGTTTCAGATCTGCAGGGCAGACAGAGGAGACCCTAGGCCTGAGAAACTCAGGAACAAGGTTGATTTCTGAAACTGAAATGGCAAATGGATCCTCCCATTACTTCAATGAAAAATGGAAGAGGCATGGCTCAATTTGGTTAGAAAGGCACCTGGGCAAAACTAGATTTGGGAACCAGGAAGATGGAAACACTGTAAGGTCGGATAGTTCGCCTTGTCATTCCAGGTCTGGACTACTCACTGCAGCAGAAACAGACACTAATGGGCCTCTCTCCTGCATGGGTGTGGGGCCGTGGAGAAGTCAGGTCACAAAAGAAGGGCCAGGCAGTTCCTGCTTGTCTCCATTAGCTCAGACAGTGCGAATCAAGATGTTTGCTTTTCACTGGCTGTGGTTTAAATGTGTGCACCCCTCATCTGTGGAAATCTAACCCCCGAGGTGCTGGTGTTACCAGGTGGGCCTTGGACTCAGTTCCCATGAGTGGGATTAGTTTGTTCCTTCCAGCACGTGAGGCTACAAGGAGAAGATACCTCATAAAAGAAAGTCATTTGGGAACGGAGATGGTTCAGTGGATAAAGAACCAGCTGCATGAGCACAAGGACCTGAGTTCGGATCCCCAGGACCCATGTAAAGATGGGAGTGGTGGCAAGGGTCTGTAATTCCGGGGTTCCTAGGATGAGGTGGAAGGCAGAGACAGGAGAAGCTGGCTGGCATATGGAGCAGCAAACACTAAGAAACGTTCAAGTAGGGTGGAAGCTAGGGGCTAGCATTCCAGGTTGTCCTCTGGCTGACACGTGCTTCCTGTGGTATGTCCATACCCACACTCACACATATGTGCATACATCACATCACACACAGAGATTTAAGTGGGAGGGGGCATTTCCAGACACTGAATCTGCCCATATCTTGATGGTTGGAATTGTAAGACATGCATTTCTGTTGTTCCTATTAATAAGGCACTCCATTCATGGGACTTTGTTTCCATAGCCGTCACAGAGACTAAGACACCACTTCTCTCACCTTCCTTTCCAGAGCACATCACTCCCTCTCCCTGTCAGGAACGAGGACCTTAAGTACCAAGAGCTCCGCCAATGCAGTTGGGGCCTCACAGTTGTCTAAAGCACTAACCAGCCCAAACCTTCCTCACACCGATATCCCTATACAAAGGCTCTCTTGAAACTCGGGGGTCATCAGGTGGGTGGTCATAAATTAGACTAACTTTTAATACAATTGTTGGGGTATAGGAAGAATATTATAAATATCACCATGGATGGTCAGCTAGGTGAGCTGTTCATTCCATATCCATGGTAGAAAATGCTACCAAATGGCTCCCCAGAGGAAGCTTGAATTTAGCCTGTTTTCCTTTATGCACAGCCCTAACCCCATCAGGGCTTATGTGCCCTTCTTTTGCTAGCCTGTCTTGGATTCCCTGGGGTCCCTTACCGCATCTGAAGCTTACATCAGAATGGCATGGGTGCGTATACACACACACACACACACACACACACACACACAGAGCACCCAGGTAACACACCATGAAGAAATGCAACAGAACTCAGAACTATGGCATCACCAACTGTGTTCCATTTTGGAAGAGAGTGTTGCAATAATTGTATCTCTTCCTCTGGATTGCAAGCCTCGCTAAAAGGTTATCTTCAAGAACGTTCTGAGACAGAACTCATGGGAAGATAAGTAACAATGAGCTCTCGGGTCAAAACCTCAATCACAGAAACTGAGTTTGCTCTCTTATCTTTGGGGAAACTCCACTGCTGAGAAGGCTGCTGGCAGGGCTTTGGCTCTGGGCTGGAACTGTGTCCTGTTCATCTTGGACAGCGAGCAGTGCATGCTCTGAGCAACACGTTATAAGAAACGGGAATGTTGCCGAGTTATACCCGGCTCAACGTGACAGGCAAAATCCGAATTGCCAAGGCGCAACCTGTGCAAGCTATTTCATTCACATTTGTGAGCGCACATTTCTCCCTGGGCTTTCAAATGCTGGCTCGAGAATGAAGCCTTGGCAGGACCAACACTCTAATAAATAACACTGGTATCAATTTACTAGCAAATAAATTCTCTGCAAGGCTGGCCCTGTGGCTCTTACCAGCCACCTCATGAATCGTTCACAGGGAGGCTCTTTGGTGCCCTTTCTTTCACAGCATTGGAGATATGAGGTAGGCTAATGTGTTGGTCTTGGCACTCACTCTCAGGAGCAACTGGAGTCAGGCTTGAGAAACAGTCCCGGGCCCTGGAGTCTTTATTCCCACTGGTGTGACGGTGAATACATGAAAGGGGAGACAAGGCAGAGGAACAGAAAGGATGAAGGCCGGAATGACTCCTGGTCTCATACCCATGTATATGCAGAAGATGGGCTCGTCAGAAATGGGAAATGGTGACTAAGAGGGCCAGTGCTAACTATAGGTAGAGCAAAAGTTGACAGAAGACCTGTACATGACAGTGTAAGCTTCTCATCCCCTATTTGTAAGGAGAATTGAAACTGAATAAGGCATTTGCACTGCTTTCGGGGTGTGTGTGTGTGTAAATATATATACATACGTATGTATATATCCCAACATATATCATATATAATGTATATATATATAAGATACAATATCACATACATATAATATGATATATATTCTATGCTTAAATTATTTGTTTTTTGAGACAGGGTCCCACTATGCAGCCATGACTGGCCTGAAACTCACTATGTAGACCAGGCTGGTCTCAAGTGCATAGAGGTCCATGGCCTCGGCATGAGTGCTGGCGTCAATGGTGGGCACCAAGTGAGTAATAGCTCACATGGGTTTACCTGCTGGGTTTCTTGCACTGGCTTTATAGACTTCAAGGAGTTTCCATCCCCTCTAGCATGCTGCACAGGGTTATTTGGCACAAACACATGAAGTGGGGTGGGGACCGAATTGACTGCTGGCTATCATAATTGTGCTCTGTGAAGCAGGTAGGCCCTGGGCACAGTCTGGGTCCAGAGGAGATGCATATTTAGAAGGGCCGTGCCTTGCCACAGGCAGGTGAGAGCTGGGTGGGGACCTACAGAATCATCTGTTCGGACAGCTGCCTCCTGCTTCATCTTCTACCTACGCATAGGACTTTTCTTGACCATCTCTTCCTTCCCCTCAAGACAGAATCTTTTAGGAATAAGAAAGTGAGTGGTGATGGCAATAGAGCTGGTGGCTTCGGCAGGGTCATACAGATGCCATCGACAAAGTCCCTGAGTCTGCTGATTGCTGAGTCAACAGACAAAGCCACTCCTCGGCCTCAGCACCCCTTCTCTTCAGGGACCTGGAGGTTGCTCCTCCCGGGATTATTTCTTTTCCACAGTAAAGGAATAAGCGTGGAGGGGATATTGCGCTGGAGAAAGTGGGGTTTCCGGGCCCTTTCACCCTTGTGTGTACAGCTGCACAGAAGATTCCTTCGCATAAAGTTTAACTTGAGTGGCTGTACTGGTTTCCAAGTCTCACTTTCTATAGTGAGAAAATAGGGAATTTGGAGTCTTATTTAGGAATCTTTCAGGCTTTGAGAATTGAGCATAAGGAGATTTAAGTTTAGTCTATGTGCACTAAATTGACTACAGGACCCTGGTAAGACAATTTATGGAAGCAGGGGTTAGATTCCATATGAGCTGTGCTGATCTGTACACACACAGATTTAGCAGGTCTTATTTCACTGACAGTTCTTATTGGCTCCCAGGGACTTGAATGTTGAAATTCCCACCCAAGTTCTGCTTTTTTCTTTCCAGGTATGAAGCACCACTCATGAGCTGGAATCCTGTCTTTAGAGTAAACGTAGGTAACATGAGCAGGGCACTGTTTACTTCTTGGCTCTGTCTGAAGCCCTATCACATTCTCTTTAAAACCTGGAACAGGCTGACTTTCAGTTCTTTGATGAAGTAACTGTGTGTTTAAATATCATTTCATCCGAGGAACAAAAATCACACATACGGCAGGATTACTGAATGTTCCTACTTCCCCCAACCTCTAGAAGCCGCTTTGAATTTATTTTCAGTTTCTAGGGTTAGAAAGAAAGAAAGAGAGAGAGAAAGGAAGAAAGAAAGAAAGAAAGAAAGAAAGAAAGAGAGAGAGAGAGAGAGAGAGAAAGGAAGAAAGAAAGAAAGAAAGAACGAAAGAAAGAAAGAAAGAAAGAAAGAAAGAAAGAAAGAAAGAAAGAAAGAAAAGAAGAGAAAGTAAGAACAGGAGAGAGGAAGAGAGGAAGAGAAAGCTAGCTAGCTAGTTAAGAGCATAGAGGGTTACTCAATTTGAAATTCACAATTCTTTCTTAGTTGGCTGTATATATTTGAACTCCTAAACAAACCTAACTCACTAATCTAGAATTGCATGTAGATGGGAAGTCCTCAAAATAAGCATTTCTCTTAGAATCCCCAGGTTCTTGTGGTGATAACTGGGTGGAATATGCTGGCGCTCTGGGATACAGATGTTGAGACATCTTTTTTTTTCCCCCTCTTTGATCAGCTATCTCTTTGTTCTGTTATCTCAAGTATGACGTCAGATAGTTCCAAAGAGATTGTTTTTCCATATAGTTATTCTAGTAAGGATGCTCAAGAAGCTTGAGAAATTAACAATGGTGGAAACCCACGTGGTCCTGGCTAAGCTGCTAAGAAGTCAATGGCTCCGTGTAGGAGGTGTCTATCTCTTTAAGGCTTTTCCTCTTAACAGGCCTTGACTCTCCATGTGTCTTCACCCTGGGGACTCGTCTGCCCAGGCTGCTGCTGAATAAGTGGAGGTGAAGGGCTCAACGTATGTAAAGTTGGTCCAATTTAAAACAGTTGTGGCCTCTGTAATAACTCTTCCCTGAAGTAACGTAGGAAGAAAAAAACAAGTGTAGCTTGATGGGGGAGATCATGGCCAAGAGGAGATGTTGTCTGGGAATTTCTTTGTGAGGCAAATGTGATTCATGGGGGAGACACACATGGGCAACCTAGCCAATGGCCAGGGCTGGGTGGAAATTTGAGTCTCCATCTTTGAAGGGTACTTAGTTTAATCCCTGCAGCCTGGTGTGTGTTACGAGTATCACATAAATAAAATCGACTTTTCAGAGACAGCAAGCTATTGCTTGGCTTTTTTTTTTAAACAACATCTAATTTTTTACATTTCTTTTCCAACTAGCTTTGCCCTTGCCTTTCTGAAAAATAAGTTTTCTTTCTGCTTATAAAGCAGATTGGCTTTGTTTAGCAAGCAAAGGGATTTTTTTAAGGAATTCCCACTATTAGGCAAGATTTTTACTTCATACATTTACTTTGTCGGGGAAAAACATGTTCGTCTGTTATTAATCTTCAAGAGTAAAACGCCATGTGTAATCAAGATTTTTCCAAATAACATAGCCGTTTTTCTTTTGCCCATTGCGAAAGTACAGTTGGCCAAGAGCTACAGGATGGGAGTTGCACTGGGTGGCCTGCAGAGGGCGCTAGTAAGTGTAATGTGAAAAAATATTGACAATCCCCCTTAGGGCCAAGGTTTTAAGGATGGGGGGGAAAAAAAAAGCTAAGATAGCATCTTCCTGAAGGGAAGAATAAAGGGGGCTTCTCTTTCATGTACGACTGTTTCATCTTATCCTTTTTTCTAGTCCAGCTCTGTCTTCGTGGTTGTACAAAACCAGGGTGTTTTCCAGCTCTGAGAGGCAAGCACCCATGACTGCCTCATTCACCACTGTACTGGGCACTGCTTGGTGTATGGAGGTTGCTCAACCAATGAGAACTGAGCAAAGCCAAAGGGATGAAAAGTAGAGATTACGTCACAGGGTCAAAGAGCATGTAAAAACAAATGTAGATCTGGTTCTGTGGTAAACGGTCAAAAAAAAAAAAAAGCCCTCAGAGATGGAATTAGTGAGCAAAATGTATTTTATATGTATTTACCTGTTCCTAATTTGACTAATTTACTAGTTAAATAATTGCATATAATAAGCACATATTCACCGAGTACTTAACCTTGCTAGGCATTGTTTTAGGTACTTCTAGAATATAATGTGTGCTACTACACTTTTCTAGATTGGCAGGTAACCATAAAACTGAAGCAAAGCAGAACTGGAGGACAAAGATAGGGGGAATGGGTAGGGAGAGAGGGAGAGGGGGAGAGAGAGAGAGAGAGAGAGAGAGAGAGAGAGAGAGAGAGAGAGAGAGAGAGAGAGAGAGAGAATACACTGTAAGACTATCAGTAGAGGTCATGACCCGAGGTACACCATTTGTGTCAATTGGTTTTTGGTTTTGTTTTTTCGAGACAGGGTTTCTCTGTGTAGTTTCGGTGCCTGCCCTGGATCTCGCTTTCGTAGACCAGGCTGGCCTCGAACTCCCAGAGAGATCCACCTGGCTCTGCCTCCCGAATGCTGGGATTAAAGGTGTGCGCCACCGCCACCAGCCATCAATTGGGTTCTTACTTGGACAGTAGCATTGAAACTACCAACCCTCTCTTGACTTCCTAGAGGAAGGCTCACATGGTGCACATGATAAGTGTTCCTGCCCGTGTGGATGTTTCTGACCGGGATCTTAGGGTGACTTCTGACTCACCTGAATCAGATGAGCTGCACTTTCTGGGTTGCCAAATCGAAGGTCATGTCCATTGATGGCCAGCACACGATCATTCTCCTCTAGCTGGCCGTGTCGGTCGGCGACACCACCATTCAGCACGTTGAAGATGAATACCCCAGGTTCATCCACCCTGCGCACCAGCTTTATGCCGAGCTGCTCCTCGGGGCTGCTTTTGTGGAGGATTACATGGAAACTGTCATCCCGAGGTCCATAGGAGTCCAGCGCCTGTCCATTGCCTCTGCTACGGAACTTCTGCTCACGAAGCACTGTGAGCCGCAGCACTTGGCAGGGCTGCCGTAGGAGCCTCAGGGCATAGTTATGAGGCACGTTGCTGATGTCCATTCCATTAACCTGGGGGTGGGGCCATTTGATAGTGAGTGTACTTACCATAAGCCTTCTGAATAGGGCCAGGCCAGCATGGATTTGGTCCTCAGCATCACAAAAATCAAATGAATACAAGCCCAAGGACACGGAGTAATCAGGACATTGTCCCCTAGCCCACTCTGCTATCTCTTTTTAGCCTGTATTCAAATACCTCATTTTCCACAGTAATTTCCCAACATCTATGGCTCAGCACTGCCTTCCATCATCCCTGTCCTTACACAGGCCCCTATGTCTATTTGCAGAATCTTGGTGATTATTTCTGTTGCCTGCCAATTTTAGTTTTTCATTGATACAGAAGGAAGAAAGAAAAAAAATGAAAAGAAAAAGACACTCTCCTATTCTACTTAAATGATAAGGTTTCTCTGTGTAGTTTTGGTGCCTGTCCTGGATCTCACTTCTGTAGATCAGGCTGGCCTTAAACTCTCAGAGATTTGCCTGTCTCTGCCTCCTGAGTGCTGGGATTAAAAATGTGTGCTACCCTGCCCAGCTCAAATGATTACATTCTTAAAGTGAGGTGCATGCAGAGCACAGGCCTGGCCACTGATCTGCACCCCAACACCAGATGGTGACATCCAACACTATTTAGACCAAAACGAGTTGTTTTCTTTCCAAAAATCTTCAACAAAATTTTTTCTTACTGAGTTACCGATACTTTCACCTCCAATTACTCCATCTTTGTGTGTGTATGTGAGAGAGAGAGAGAATACGTGCTTAAATGTGTGAATGTGTTTGTATATAGAATATCTGTGTGAATATGTCTGAGCATGTGTTAGTGTTTCATGTTTGTAGTATCTGTGAGTGTGCCTGTGCGTGAGTGTATTTGCATGTCAAAACATGTGTAAATGTGCCTGACAAAGTGTGGAGTGTTTGTATGTAATGTTATCTGTGTGAATGTGCATGAGTGTGTCTTCACTTTATGTTATCTGAGCGTGTGTTTGCATATTACAGTATTTGTGTGAGTGGGTCTGAGTGTGTGAGTGTGTGTGTGAGTGTGTGTGTGTGTGTGTTGTATGACTCAGTGTATGTGAGTGGGCTTGAGTCTGTGTGTGTGTTGTATGATATGGTATTAGTGTGTGGGTCTGAGTGTGTATGTGTTGTTGACACAGAATATGTGAGTGTGCCTATGTGAGTGTGAGTGTGTTGTATGATATGGTATCTGTGATTATCCCTGTGTGTGTGTGTGTGTGTGTGTGTGTGTGTGAATGTGTTATATGATACAGTATCTGTGAGTGGGTCTGAGTGTGTGAAGGGGCTGTTGTCTATGATACAGTATCGGTGAGTGTGTCTGAGTGTGCATCTGCAGGTGTGAGTGTGGCAGTGTGCATAGGAATGTCAGGTACTGAAGTGGATGTCTGTAAGGTCTTCTGCTGCTCTAACTACAAAGGAGTCTGGGGGCTTGGATAATTTCAAACAAACTAATGCGCAAGGACGTTGCTAGGCTATTTTCTGAAAGTCCAATCACTCTACAGCACTCCTTCTTCAGTGTCCCAAAGCCAGGCCTCTCGTTTGGACCTCAGTGACAACCCCCAGGTCTGCTGCTGCATCCGACTTTCTGGCTTTAATTACCCCGGCTCCACAGGCCCAGCCTGGAGGCCACAGCCCCCAGTGTTTGTCACCACTCTGAGGAAAACAGTTCCCAGCAGCCCTGCTTAGATTTCAGGAGTTTGCTGAGATGGCTTGTACTTGAAGCCAATTGTTAGAGGCACACTGGAATGAGCTTTGGAAGGGCCTTATTTAAGGTCAACCCCTGCCTCCTTCCTGCTGCAGCTCAGAGATGGACGGGGCTCCCTCAGTGAAGACAAGATGCCCCTTTGTCCAAACACAAGGAACACTACCGGGAAGGTGGCAGAGTCTGCTACCCCATTAGCCACCCCCCCACCTCGCCCCAGTCCCAGCCAAGGAAAGTCACGGTCACCTGGTAAAAGTCCCTGGCATGTTTTTTTTTTTTTTTTTTTTTTTTTTTTTTTGGTTTTTCGAGACAGGGTTTCTCTGTGTAGCTTTGCGCCTTTCCTGGGACTCACTTGGTAGCCCAGGCTGGCCTCGAACTCACAGAGATCCGCCTGCCTCTGCCTCCCGAGTGCTGGGATTAAAGGCGTGCGCCACCACCGCCCGGCCCCTGGCATGTTTTTTATCTTCAAGTTGCCTCCAGGTGAGGGCCAAAGAATAGAATTTTCTTAGGCAGCTCCCCTCCCCCTCCAAGGCACAACAGTTTCCACTGGAGCAGGGAGAAAGCCCCACTGTGACTGGGGTCCCAGTCTCTGTGGCCCACTTGAGTGATGGGCCCTGCCTGGTGCGCCCCCCCCCCCCAGAGACCAGTGGGAATGTTAACATTTTTGCAGGAGCTGCTTTCAATTATTTCTCCTCTGATCCCAATTCGTTTGCCAAACAAACAGCTCACGTAGGGGGACAGGAGTTGTCCCTCTGCTGGCTGCAAAGGGTGAGATGAAACTGTTATCTGAGTACCAGATTAGAAGTAGATGAGCAGGGAGGGCGTGCTAGTCCCTTTGGGCTCACATCTGACATCTGTCTGGTAAACAACAGTTCTCCCCACCCGCTTCCTTTCTGTCCTGAGAACTCTTCTGCCAAGTCTTCCTTTCAACCATGCCTTGGAGGGCAGTGTGCCCAAGCCAGGTCATTCCACTCCTGACTCCTCGAGAATGCCTCTGGGTCATGAGACTAGATTTTCTGTAGAAGGGGCGTCTGTCTGAACAGAACTTGATCAAATGTGACAGTTTCCATTCATCTGCTTTCCAGTTTAAGAAAATATATGCTCCAGTCTTATTTTAAAAGGGGAGGCCCCGGGAGCAAGAAGAGAAAGAAAAGAAAAAGTGGAGAAAGGGAGGGGTAGATGAAGACAGTAGCTGAGGAGAGAGAAGGCAGAACATGATACAGTAGCAAAGAGAATTGTTTATAAATAGAGAGAGGGAGGGAAAGAATGAAAGACCATCCCAGTTACATCAGAATTCTTCATATGAGATTTATCTCAATGTAACTGTGGAAAGGGGGTGTCTATCTTTATTTCATAATACCCACTCCATTTGTCATCTACCTGTCCCCTTATCCACCCATCCATTCATCCACTTACTCATTCATCCACCTGTTGACCCACCCACTCATTCATCCATCCACCTATCCACCCATCCATCTAATTATCTGTTCACTTATCCACTTATCCATCCATTATCGGCTCTGAAGGATTCCACCTATTCATCCACCCATCCACTTATCCACCCATCATTCTGCCCAACCATCTGCCTATCTTTCCACCTATTCATCCAACCATTATTTACTTTTAAGGATTTAGATTGTGTGCCTTTCATAGCCTACAGCTCATGATCTTGTAGCTTCTAGTTACATGATCATGCCTTCTGGGCACCTTGAGAATGATGTCTCCTGGCAGCAGCCGTCCATCTCTGGCAATCACTCCATCACGGTAAATATGCTGGATGATGATGTGGACCAACGGGGTTTCACTGCCTCCCACAAGCCGAATGGAGAGGCTTTCATTGGGATCCACTCTATTGATTTTGATGCTTGTAATTTCCCCATCTGGAATCAGGTGGTACAACCTTGGGAAGACTGAAATGGACAAAAACAGTATTTGTTTCAGACCTTCTTGCCAAACTAAACTGTGTGCTGTTCCTTGTGTGTGTTTCCCACTTTCGTGCTTTGGTGCCAGCATACATTTCTCTGCTGGAATGTTTTCCAGCCTGGGCCAAAACTCAATTTTCCCTCCAAGGCATGCATGAAATAATCCCTTCCAATTAAACTCTACCCCAATCCCTCTTTTTCTTGCTGTCTCTAAACACATGATTCCTATAAGGCTGATTCTACTTCTCATGGCATTCAACCTTCCGTTATTGCTATCAATGATGATCTCTCATATCACCAACTGGACTGGAGAATCTAGCAACCGGCCTCACTATCAGGCTGCATGTAGCTGTCTTAACCTGGCTCTTCCTAATGTTACTAGTCCTTGCTTGACTGCTCCAATTAATGTTTAAACTACTTGGAATACACATCAGAGGCAGTGATTTCTGGCTGCTCTAGGGTTCTGTGCACATGGGAGCCTTTGGCTGATGCTCACTGCTAGAATAGGAACAAACTAATGAACAGATGTCTTCAGGGAAATGACCCAAGATGGCATTACTTTCTTATCAAGGAACAAAAGCCGAATCGGCTCTTCTGTCCTCTTAGATTATTTCGGAAGATCTCAGAGACTCTGCTTTTCAGGCTCTAGGAATTCTCAGCCCTCTGGCAGATACTGCTGCCAATACCAGGCAGTCAGAAGACCTCGTTCATAGTCATGAAGAGGCCGAGATCATGGTCTCACGGCTACCTTCCGGAGGTGTCCCTCATCTACCTGGATCACTGAACTCAGTGCTGAAGAGAGGATCAAAGATCATGGGAGCGGGTGTTTCCTAACGTTAGTATTTGACCCAAGCCTGGCTGTGCCAGATAGCAGCTGTCTGGGTCACTGGGCAGTTCCACAATGATAGGCAGTTCTTTATTCACATGTGTGTGTGTGTGTGTGTGTGTGTGTGTGTGTGTATGCATGCATGTGCACACACGCTTGTGTGTGTGTATGCATGCATGTGCACACACGCTTGTGTGTGTGTGTGTGTGTGTGTGTGTGTGTGTGTGTGTGTGTGTGAAATGCACAGTCAGGAAGCTGTGAAGTAAGGTGACCGTGTCAGGAACACCAGGCTTCTAATGACAGGCACACTCATAGCCTCAATAGTTTCCCAGGAGCCAGGTGCTCACAACCAGGTCAAAGGTCACAGGAATTGTCCCTAGGTACCAAGAACCCAGAAGCACTGACTGGCACTGTCTTTCACTCCAGCTGGAACATAAGTATCTAGAGAGGACACCAACTGCTGAGAATAAGTCACACCTAGTCCCGCTGGGAGGTGGCTCCTTTGTGTAGCTAGAGGCTCAGTTAGGATGCAGAAGACCGGGACAGTCAGTGTCCAGTAGCTGCTGACAGCTGCCTTCATCCCCAGGGTCACCTTAAATTCTGACACTCAGAAGATAGGCTATGAGCCTGATTCTGTATAAGCCACTCTTCGGGACTATTTTCAAAACCCATAACCACAGTTCATTTGTTTAAACAACTCAACTCTCTATGAAAATTATACAGGAAAAAAATTATTTGCAATTACTATACAGCCTAATTAATGAGGTAATGTAGTGGGCAGTGGAAGCCTGTGACTTGTGGGTCTTTAACTCCGGATTTAATTTAATGTCAGGGAATGGTTTCTGTGAGGCTATGAGTGGCAGTTGTAATCTGTCAGTTACTAGTGCGAACAGTATGTGGGTGACTAGGCTCAATTAATGTTCAAACCGCTCTGATTGTATTAAGTAGGCTCTAAGCATGTGTCAGAACATGTCTGGTATCAAGGGGATGGAAACTTTTTGAAAAATCATTTTAAAACAAAGCAAGTTTTGGAAATAGTCATCAAAGCGCCCGACTCTCTCTCTTCCCTCTTCCTCCTTTACAACACACGCAAACATTGTTCTCCTTCAATGACCGGAGGAGAGCTGATTTGATTTGAAAGGACATGTCCAACACCACACTCTTAAATGATGCTCCTTAGAGCCAGACCAATGAGATCCCCGTGAACTTTCAGGGGTGAAAATGATTTAAAAAAAAAAAAATGCCAAAATGGTCCTAGTAGAGACACAAAAGAATTTGATCAAAATTCTGTCTTCGTCTGGAGATTATAGGATTTGAAAACATTCTTATCTGTGCACTGAACTAAGACATTGGAATGTGTATTTTCAGTTCTTCCGATGACCCTGTGAAGGCGGCTTCTTATCCCTGTCCCCAGGTGAAGATTCAGGTTGGCGGCAGGACGGGGATGGAGCGTGCGGGTTAGCCAGCAGCTCAGACACAGGCACGAGAAGCCACGCAGGCCCATGAGGGGAGAGCGTGGAGGGCATGTCGGGGGAGGGCAGCCACAAGCTGCAGAGACAAGCCAGGGGTCTCCTATGGCACTCCTGAGTTTTCCAAGGGCACGGTAAATAAAGTACCTGGGGCTTTAACCTTCAACTCCAAAGAGTGTTTGGGAAGGTGTTAAAGGAGCAAGAGTTTGAAGTTAAACCCTGCCATGTGAGTGTGCGTGCGTGCGTGTGTGTGTGTGTATGTGTGTGTGTGTGTGTGTGTGTGTGGTGGTTGTTTAGCTGTGTGACTTTGGGCTACTTACCTAACCTTGCGATCATTTTCCTTATCTGAGAACTAGGAACGACAACCCTTATCTCATCATTCTTATGACATATGCATGACTCAGAGCCCTAGCTGGTACTGAGGAGCTGTTCTTAGTTTTAATGCTATTATTTTACTGTATACGTTTAACAAAAACCAGATGTGGTGCATGCCGGCAAGCCCAATACTCTCAAGAGGCAAAGGCAGGAGGATCACGGCGAGTTTGAGGTCAGCCTACACAGTAAGTTCTAGACTAACCAAGACTGGAGAGTGAGACCCCATCTCCAAAAAAAAAAAAAAAAAAAAAAATGGTAATTTAACCTAAAAGCTTCAATATGAAACGAGAAAGATGGAAAACAATGTCTCCTCAGCTCCACTTACACTGGGGAAAATGTAAATCATACATGAACTAAGATACAATGACTTTCTCTCTGTGGCTTCACAGGTCAACAAGGGCATATAGAACAAGTTGAGTAACCTCTATAGGCCTCAGTATACTTTCCTGAAATCAGGGATAATGACAGTGAACCATCCTGAGAACCACACCACGGAGATGCTGGTGACCTTGAAATGTGCCCTGGTCATAGGGTTCTTGTGATGATTAAATAAAAAAGGCACATAGAACTTATAGATGTCTCATGTGTACATGTAATGAGATAATAATGTAACGAGTCTATCAGTATGTGTTAGCCTGTCAAAAGATGCTTTTTCAAGGGCCTTCGAGATAGGTCAGTGGCTCAAGGCACTTGGTGACCTGAATTTCAGCCTCAGGCTCCACATGGTAAAAGGAGAACACCAGCCCTCACAAGGTATCTTTTGCCCTCCACGTGCACTGGGACACATGAGTGCACCCGTCTCTACCCACACACAATAAATAAAGGAAGAAAATTAAAATAACAAATGAAAACAAAGGACTGAACTTGCTGCCTATCGGTTTGTACAGCACTCATGGTATCTATGGTATTTTCCCATTTCAACAGTAGACTGTATAGTGCCATGTGATGAGAATGAAATAAAATGCTTTTCCCTCTCTAACTATAGTAATTATTTTCAGACATATTAAGCTGGCCCCTGAAGCCCAGGGAGCAGATGCGTTTTCCCTCATCTGCGTAGAAAGACCACAAAAACAAGAGTTTCGGTCCTTACTCAGGCGGAGAGGCTAACCAAGGTGAAAAAACAATGCTGTTACCCTTGGGAAGAGAGGGAACATGGAGAGTGGGTGGTGATCAGACTGTCATCATTCCTGAAGTGACTTTGGAAACCCAGTCTGCGGCCAGCCTGGGGGTAGGGGTAGTGTGGAGACCCACAGAGGCTTCCTAGTGAGAACTTACTCAGGGTCAGAGAATCTGAGCTTGCTTTACCCAGCAGGGCTGCATAATGGGATGATTTGGCCACAGGCGTGGTTACCAGGTGTTTGGAAGGGTCTGTGCTTGACTGTACAGTGTGCTTTGATCTTGCAAGGGGGAGGTCTTTCGCCTCTCCCTTTGGCATATTATAAAAAGCCCTTTTGAATAAACTTCGAGGCTGTTGGGTATTGACCCAGGCCCTCCCAAAGCTATCCTGTGTCTCTGTCTTTCTTTCCATTGTCTAGATCTAATATTTCCTTATTTCTCTCTCCTCCACCCAAGAACCCTTCAAAAGGTGGGAGCAGGTTGGAGCTGGACTCCCACAGACTCGCACAGGGTGGGGATTCTGATTACCTTCAGGGACAGTGGCATTCTCAGAGTTCTCCCTGCCCTGGTCAGCGTGGCTGGCAACGGTACTCCCGCTCTTTGTCCTTCGAAGAACACTCAGAGCTCTGTTAATCTTTTTGAAAGATCGGCTTCTCATAGTGGAGCGCTCGAAGGGCCGTGCTGAGGAGAGATGTAACGGGAGATGGGAGTTACAGGTTCGCGGCCATCATCCGCTAGCCAAGTGTGCTGCTATGTGCCTGTAATCCCAACACTCAGGAGGTTAGACAGGAAGCCCACGAGGTCAAAGCCAGCAGAGGCACAGAGTGAGACTT
The DNA here is from genome assembly GCF_049852395.1 of Peromyscus maniculatus bairdii. Taxonomy (NCBI): domain Eukaryota; kingdom Metazoa; phylum Chordata; class Mammalia; order Rodentia; family Cricetidae; genus Peromyscus; species Peromyscus maniculatus. The sequence goes on from NC_134861.1 coordinate 69,917,162, forward strand.
TGCCTCAAAACAAAAAGGTGACAACAGCAAAAAAAGAGAAATATTTCATGTATAAAATATATGAAGTGGGACAATAAGATATTAAAACAGTGATTGTCTCTTAGTGATAAGAATTTACCATACTCCTAATTTTTTTTGTAATGAAAAAGCATATCTTGCTTATGTAAAATCTTTTCTCCTCTCTTGGGTAAACAACACTTTCTACAGCAGGCAGAGGAGGTCCCCACACTGGCAGGAGCCATAAGTCATCAAGCCTCACCTCAAATGCCTTCACCAAGTCAGATTACACAGCCATAAAGATCCGAGCACTCACGGTTTCATCTCACTGGGAGTGAAATTGGAGTGGAGAATTGGACGTGGAGTGGCTGCCAAAACTACCAGAACCATTTCCCCTTTAAAAAAACATTTCTAGAACTTTCCGCCACGAGTATTCTACAGAGGGCAATCCCAGGGAAAACCAAGAGCCCGTTCCCAGACACCCACCCATTTGACTCACCCCTGGTTCGGTTGCTCCGGCCAGAGTCTGAGGGGTTGGTTACTGGCTCACCATCCTCTACTGTGGACACGTAGGCAGGGTTGTCTAGGCCAGGCTCGTCGGTCATTAAGGAGATGGTGGCGGCTGCAGAAACTTCTGGGGAGAGTGGCATTGCTGTGAGGCTGGCACAGCCATCGGTGCAGCCATCTTGCGAGCGCCTTTTCCGGTCCTTGGTCAAGCCGTAGTGGGAGGCACCTTTGCAGCTGGAACAAACCCAAAGGGGCAGTTAGAATGTTTAGTCAGGACTCCCCCAATACACACATCTGTCCCTGTACATCCCTCCCCTTTCACACATACGAATATATGCTTGCCAGCCAGAGACATTAATGACTGAAATAGTCATTTTTAAAATCGCCTATTACATTCTCCTAGCACAATCTCCACGTTGGCTGCCGAACAGTAGACAATCAAATCTACCTGACTGGGTGTGAGGATGGAGATCTCTAACACTTGGACTTGGCAACTGCTTCTTACTGGTGTCTATTTTGACTACGAAAGCCCTTCATCACATTCCCACTCCTTTCTTTTGGGTTCGATCCCACAGCATTGGACATAAATATACGAGGACACTCCCAGATCCCGTATTTAGCCGACCATGGAAACAGAATCGCCCTGGCCACAAAGCCACAAGGGTTACTTGGAACTGCTGTTCTCTAGGGGTTAGGCGTGGTGGCTTCCATTCCTGTTCCATTCCCAGGTCTGGTAGGGCCTCCCATGCTCTTCAGAGGGACCAACACCAGGGACTCTCACACACTGGGAAATGTCGTGTCTCACAACATTGGAAAAGAAAAACATCTTTGATGGCCTATTATTATTAACAACAGAAGCCGGGCGGTGGTGGAGCACGCCTTTAATCCCAGCACTCGGGAGGCAGAGCCAGGGGGATCTCTATGAGTTCGAGGCCAGCCTGGGCTACCAAGTGAGCTCCAGGAAAGGCACAAAGCTACGCAGAGAAACCCTGTCTCGAAAAACCAAAAAACAAAACAAAACAAAACAAAACAAAAAAACAGAAAACCTTCTGTCCATTTCCGTGTTTCTATCCATCTTGCTCATTTCATTTCACCAAGAACCAAACTTTGTAAAGCAGACCAGTCATTGGTAGACTAGGGAAAAGGTGGAATGCTCAGGGCTCCGAAGACCAATGTTTGAGCCAGCTTAGATCCTTATTTTTTTCACAAACACATTTCCTCACCGCTAGGCTAGTCATTTCAGTTTACTGACAACGGTTTTGGTCAGGAACTGGGGGTGTTTTGCACTGTTGGAGAGGGCAGCCAGACGACACAGCTGCTGTCCCAACAGAAATCGTACTAAGGAACTCCTCCGAGGGGCCATTTGCCTCACGTAGGTGTGCTGATCGTATTAGTCTTACCCGTTCATTACACAACCCCCATATCGGCGGTTCTCAGCCTGTGGCTAGCAACCCTTTCCCAGGGGTCTCCTAAGACCATCCGAAAACTCAGGTGTTTACATTATGACTCATAATTTACATTACGATTCATGTAGCAAAATTACAGTCATGAAGGAGCAATGAAAAGAATTCTATGGTTGGGGGTCACCACAGCATGAGGACCTACCTATATTAAAGGGTCGCAGCGTTAGGAAGGTTGGGAACTGCTGACGTGTATGATTGGAGTCTTTTATTTTCTATTTATTTGCTTATTGTTCTTTCTTACATTAGAGCGTATGTGTGTGTGTGTGTGTGTGTGTGTGTGTGTGTGTGTGTGTGTGTGTGTGTGTGCATGCGCACACGGGACCTCACCCAGAAGTCAGGGAACACTGGTGGGAGCCATTTCTCTCCTCCTGCCATGTGGGTTCGAGGGATCGAACTCGGGTCCTCAGTTTGATCCACAAGCCCACAGGCCTGTCAGTAATTACCACTGTGCACTGGCCCATCGCTCTTTATTTTGATTTTATTCTTTTTAAAGAAAGAGCACAGTAGCTACACTGTGACTGAACTATTTAAAACAAACATGCATTTACTTATTTATCTATTCATTTAGGTCTTCTGAAACAGGCTCTTGCTATGTGGTCCAGGCTGGCCTGGAACTCACAATCTTCCTACCTCAGCCTCTTGAGTGCTGAGGTTACGGGCGTGCACTGCTGCACACCACCGAATAAACATCTGCAACCTTGAGTGATGCTTCGTGCCCTCGAAAGGAGACGGGAGCTCCTGTGAGCCTGCCGTTGGTGGGCCTCAGACCGACTGTAGACAAACAGAACTGACTGGAGGGATCCTAGAGGCGGCATCGGAATACTTGCCCTGAATGTACCTAGCTGTGTGACCTGAAGTAATTAGATCAGATGGTTAAAACTTCTGCCCTCGGGACTGGAGAGATGACTCAGAGGTTAAGAGTTCTGGCTGTTCTTACAGAGGGCTTGAGTTTGCTTTCCAGCACCCATGTCAGATGGATTGCAGTTACCTACAACTCCAGCTCCAGGAGATCTGACACTCTTATGGCCTCTGTGCCTCTCTCTCTCTCTCTCTCTCTCTCTCTCTCTCTCTCTCTCTCTCTCTCTCTCTCTCTCTCTCTCTCACACACACACACACACACACACACACAATCAATCAATCAATCAATCAATCAATCAATCAATATACTCTCTGTAAACAATTCATGCAACTCAGAAATAAATTTGACAAACACTAAAAATTATCCAAGCCTCGTAAGATTTTCATCCTACACATAGTTCCTGGCATAAAGTTTGGTTGACATGAAGTTCGGCCAGGAGCATAGCACCTTGCTAGATATAGGGTCAGTTCTCAGGAAACGGGAGCCATTCCGTGAACTCACCCATTCTGAGACACTCATTTCTCTTACTGTCCCATGTCCGAGGGTCAGGATGTACTGAGGAACCGCGCAGCATCTACCGCCGAGCCGCGGTTGTGATGTAGGTCCCACTGCCTGAGCATGGCTGACACCATTGCAGTCCTGTCATGACCCCACCTCCCACCTCCACCCCCGTGCTGGGCTCCTGCTTCTCCTCACATCACTGAGTGCAGTTACCCTGCAAATGTCTTCCAATAGAATCCATCACGGACGTATGGTTATAGCCACAGATCCCATCCCTCAGATCCCATCAGAGTAATGTTTTCTTGCAGTAGATGGTAATTAGCACAGAGACCCACAAGCAGACTATGTGCAGAGAATGAGACACTTTGGAACATTCAGTCCCAAATGGGATGTCTTCATCAAATCTCTCCCCTCAGGAGGTGGAAAGAGTGTAAGAGCCAGAGGTGGTGGATGCTCCAAGGAAACAGCGTCTTCCAGACACAACAGGACTCATACACATATAAACTCAGAGAGATTGAGACAGTGTGGTGCGCGCAGACACACACACACACACACACACACACACACACACACACGACCCGCACAGGTTCAAACTAGACAAAATCCCAGCGCTGAGAAGGGGAAGTAGACACAGAGTCCCACTAACTCAGAAGCTATCTGCAACAGATCTCTGCTGGAAAGGGGGAAATTAGTTTTTCTCCAACAGAATGCCACTAGGTATAAAAATTACACTTCCAGGCAGGCCCTGTGCTTGGAGTAGTTGGTCATCACAAAACAGACCCCATGTTTTGGTGTGCTTTTAGTGTTTTTTGTTTGTTTGTTTGTTTTTGTTTCTTTTTTGTCTGATTGGTTTGTTTTGATTTTCTTTTTCTTTTTTTTTTTGAGGGAGAGAGAAAGAACTCAAAGTTGTATGGAGACAGAAGTGGGGACAATCTTGGAGGAGTCAGGGGAAAATATGATTAAAATATATTTATGAAGAGGCCATTATGCTTCAGCACGGAAATGAAAAGTTACTGAATATACAAAAAAAAAAAAAAAAAAAAAAAAAAGCAGAGGCAGGCCAATTTTGTTTTAAGAAGCAGATATCCATTCCTAGAAGAATGTCTACAATGTTATTTTCTTGCAAGGGAAAAAGCAAAATGCTTTATTTGCTTTCTTGGTTTATTTTTATTTATTTTATGTGTATGATTGTTTTGCTTACATGTATATGTGTGAACTATGTACATGCTTGGTGCTGGCAGAAGCCAGAAGAGGGCATCAAATCCCCTGTAGCTGGAGTTACAGATGGTTGTGAACCACCATGTTGGTGCTGGGAACTGAACCCAAGTCCTCTGGAAGAGCAGCTAGTGCTCTTAACTGCTAAGCCCTCTTTTTGGCCCCCCAAAGGCTCCATTTCAGGGCTAGAGAGATGGCTCAGTGGTTAAGAGCACATACTGTTCTTGCAGACGACCCTCATTCAGCCCCCAACACCCATGTCACGTGGTTCCCACAGTCTTTTGTAACTCAAGATCCAGAGGGATCTGACTCCTCTGGCCTTCATGAGTACTCCTCCTGTACCCATGTACACATACCCCGACACAGACCACACACACAGACACACATCTACACACACACACACACACACACACCATGTAGAAATAAAACAACTATTTAAGAAAATGTTTTCTTTCATTAGAGAGACACTCCCAAGGAGATGAAAAGCAGCACTACATTTGTCATGGACAAGGATCGTCTATTTGACACCAAACAATGCAGCCCAGGCCAGAAGGAGTTGCCGGGTTAACCTAAGTGCATTTTAAAGCCAATGGAGCCTGGTGTGAACAACCTAGCCATGTTTAATGGTGTTTGGGGTAATTTAACTGGAGACACATTTTAGGCTCCTTTTGCTTGTCAGTCAATACAATACAATGCCTTTAATAACCAGTGGCATTTTAAATGTGATGAAATGTGGTGTTACTCTTAGTAGAAAGGGCCTGTGATTACACAACTTTACACCCTTATTTTCTAGAAGATGGATAGGCCAGTACAAGCCAGAGCTTATACTTTTGAGCTGCCCCAAGACCTCCCCCCTGGGAAGCCTTAACATCCCTTTTGAATTGGTGAGGTTTTTAACCAGCCTCATCAGTTACTTTGGCTTGGAATTATTCTGCTCCAGAAGAGTAAAGTGGTTGATATGGAGAATTTAAAAATTGGAAGAAATACTGTGTGATGGAAAAAATCAGAGCCAGCACGCACTGGAGAGCGCCAAAGCTGTAATCCGAGAGCGGAACACGTCTCTGTAGGCCAGCGAGCATTTGGTCAGCAGGGCATGGAAAGGAAGTTCATGACTTGTCAGTGGATTTGGAAACAGCCTCTCTTTGTGGGCAGCAGTGCCCTTGACCATGTGCTCAGCCAGAGCAGAAAATACATTTCCCTACAACACAGGTGGCTAGAACGGCCCAAGCTATGGCTTCCTTTGGGGGACATAGCTGGTCCCATTGAGAAAGTTGAATCTCATTCTGGTGCCTTAAGAGAACTAACTGGAGAGGATAAATTGCAAAGACTCTACTATTAAGACACCATCACTGTCTCAGATTCCTGGAGGGCTCTAAAGACATATTTTTGAGTCCAGAGAAGGGAAACAGCATTACATGAATGACTAGACTGCTCCTTGGCACTCTATCTAGCTGCAGTTATAACGGCTGGGGAGGGTGCAGAATCTACATGGAAACATTCAGACTCATAAGCTCTGAAAAAAACCCAGGGTAACGACTCATCCTTTTGTAATGTCAGTTTTCTCTATCTTCTTGGCTTAGCCTGAATCTGAGACACAGAGTGATGGATGAAAGCAGTAACTTGTCCTTACTAATGATCGCTTCTGCAGTGACTAATGCTGGGGGGCTCTTGATTTACAGGCAGAAACGAGGGAGGGAGAAGGGAGAGAGCTGATTCACGTTGGCCAGGACAGGAAGGTAGGCTGTACCCTGGGCTGTGCTCAAAGCCAGCAGGATTTATGCTCCCTTCAGTTACCCCGAGCCCTAAGTACTCTCAGGTGGTGATGGCCATGAACTTGAAGGATGAGCATACGGAACACAGAACACCATTTTTTTTTTTTCATCCCAAACCACAGACTTTGGATATGCTGTCTGCCCAAACAAGCATCCTGAAATCATTTTTCTTGGTACTGATGAAGTCCGGGTCCTGAGCTCCTCCACCAAAGCCAGCATCGAGTGACGATCAGTCTGCTTCTGAGGACACCAGTACCAGGTGCCCTGAATTTTGGGTTAGGGGCAGAGCGTTGAATGTGCGAAGAGAAAATGAACCCTCTTCCTCCAAAAGTCCTGAGCCTGTGGTATGAGCTGCTAATGGGAGCTGGAGATGAAGCTCCGGATGGACCCCAGACGCGGTTCACAAAGGTCCTAAGGGAGGAACCTCCACAGAGCTCAGCCTGCCGGGTGGGGGTGATACTAGCTCATTTGCAGGCAAGGGCTCCCTGCTGTCTGTGAACTGGCCCACTTATGATAGCATGCAAGCTGCCCACAAGAAAGCAAGCTCCTACCCTCACAGCACCATCCCAACAACGCAACCCTCCCTGAGGTAATCTCCTCACTCCCGCTCTTAGCTCACTTCTGATACAAGCCTGACTCAGCTCCGCACTCAGAACCCGTTAATTGCCCAGTCTGCTCTCACTGTAACCCAGGGACTGAACTCACAGGATAGTAAAGCAAGGAAGTGAGGAAATGAATGAGGTAAGCCAGACAAGGGCCGCGGTGAACAGTGCTGATTATAGTTTTGGACTCCGTTGCCATAGCAGAGCTTTGCCGAGAAGGCCAGTCCAGTGTCGTTAGAAGCAAGCTATCTGGATACTAAAACCCACATTTTAATGTGAAATCTTTTTTTTTTTTTTTAAATGTTGGCAACAAATTGCGCCTTAAAACACTGTGTGGTCCAAACAAAACACAAACACACACGTAGCACACATCTAAATCAAAGGAGAGCACATTCCAAACACTGGTAATAAGACAAAATGCCAATGTAGGAAAATTGGGCCTGTTTTTTTGTAGTTCTCTAATAGGCAATAGGAAGCTGGGCAATGGTGGCACATCCCTTTAATCCCAGCACTCAGGATGCAGAGGCAGGTGGATCTCTGTGAGTTCGAGGCCAGCCTGGTCTACAGAGCGAGATCCAAGACAGCCAGGGCTACACAGAGAAACCCTGTCTCAAAAAACCAAAAACAAACAAAGCAGCAGCAATAGGAGTCTCTGGCATTCTGCTTTCTGCTGCTTGTATGAGGTCTGAGGAGCGCGTGCACACCGAGGCAAGATGGGCACTCAAGAGGGCTGCCCTTTCACCCACCTGTCCCAGGCCACATTTCTGACCAAGCGGCAGGTTGAGAGTGAATTCTCAACCATTCTTTTTTTCAAAAGAACTAATAGTTTATATGAAACTAGAATTTAACTGGAAAGGAGACATCTTGTCCTTCTAGATAGACCCATTATTTCTTCCAGGCAAAGGGAGTCAATGGTGGAGGACTCCTGAGAGAAGTGAGTTTCCTAGCTCCAGCTGGCTCTGAGGCTCTTGATGTTTCACCACCTCCCTAGCACAGGATGAGTGGCCCTGAATCTGTGTCTTGGGTGGAGGTCCAGGGACCAGCTAGGAGGCTCTGCTGCAGGAAGGCAGATGGCTCCAGAACAGAGCAGTGTCTGTCCCTTATGGAGGCCATTAGGAAACACGCTGTGTGCTATCGGGGGATTGGTAACCCCCAAGGAAGAAGCATTGCTCCTGGGTACTCAGCCCTAACTCCTCTGGGGATGCCACCCTTGCTCTGGCCCTTCTGACATCATACCTCTGTGGCTTTGTGCATGGCCTGACCAGTCACTTTCCTTCCTCTGGTTACAGCCGCTCACCTTCTAATCCACTTAACCACACTGAAACCTTTGCTCTTCATTCAGAAACTCATTGGGAAAATGTTCTCCTTTGCTAGTGGAATGGAGTCGGAGCTTCTGTTGACATTCTAGGACTTCCTGGGTCCATATTACCCTCATGGTATCTAGTGGAGTCTGGTGACTCAGAGGAGGCTGGCTGGAGGCAACACACACCCATCAGTCTCTTGCTATGTTTTACAAATGTGGCCTCATTTAACCCCTTCTCAGCTGTCCTGAGACACTAATTCCCACGTATCACCTCTCCCATAAAAATGAGGATGGCAGAAGGGAGAATCGCCTTGTTCAAGGTCACTGTGAGAAGCTGGGGTCTGAACCAGGTTGTGAGTTCCACATTTTCTTCCCTCACACAGCCTGGCCTCCAGCCTAGAGCTTCCCTGAGCTCCGGACTCACCTCTCAGACATTCCACATCCTCACTTCGACATCTCATCCACATCCTCAACATAACATCCACACATCCCGATTTTCCCTGCCAAGTCAGTTCTTCTTACATCGTTCCCCTGTGTTAAATAGTTCCTTATATCCATCCTATTCATTCAGGCCCCAAACCTCAGATTCCTCTCTTTCCTTTGGCATCCCAACAACAACAAAAATTATGCAGAAACCAGCAGATTCTCATACTACCGCCACCTTGCTCCACCTTCTCACTGGATTGTTGGGCTAACCCCCTAACTTTTCTAAGCTCCACACTTGTTCTTCCCCATTTATTCTCAACACAGCTTCTGCTATGGTTTTTAACGTGGTTTGAATGGATCCCTCAAAGGTTTGTGTATTGAAATTTAATCCTCCTGTGCTATTATAAGGTTATGGAATTTTAATCTGAGCATGGTGTTTGGAGATGGGGGTCTTGGGAAAGTGATTAGTGTAAGACTTCACCACTTGCTATGGGTGAATGCCGCTGATCTTATAAGAAGGACAACGGTCTCTCCTGTCTTTGCCATGTTGTGCCCTGTGCTTTCCATGGCACTCTGCAGTCCCAGCACAAAGGCTGGACCTCACCACCTTCATGCTCAGACTCTTCAAGATAAGGGTTCTGAATCCCTAATAGAGCATGAAAAATAGTTGAAGGTAATGATTGCTGAGATGATGACCTTCACAGAGAAATGTTTACCTGATGAGTTATTTAGTTAAGGTAAATATCTTAAAAATTATTATAATTATTCACTTATGGGGGATGACATTCACAGCATATGGTTATGGAGGCCAGAGGACAACTTGTAGAAATTGGCTGTATCCTTCCATATGTGGGTCCTGGGAGACAAGCTCAGGTCATCCGGCTTAGTGGCAAGTGCCTTTACCTGCTGACTTATCTGGCCAGCACATGGAAGAATACTTTAAGACCTAAATACACCATCCAAATAATGCAGTTAATGAATTTAAGTTCCAAATGCAGGGTCAGTTTCTATACTAGACTAGTATAGCTCCTATACTATGGTATGGACAAGTGTGATAGCATCCACTTGATATGACCAGGTGTGGTAGCACATGCTTGCAGTCCCAGCATTTAGGATGGTGCAGGAGGATTTGAGTCAATGTCAGCCTGGGCTACACAGGAAGACTGTCTCATAAAAACAAAAAGGAACAAACAAAAGAAATGAGAGTATTTCACGGTGAGATGGAATTAACTAATTGAGCACCACAATCAATCCAATAGAATAAACCAGTGGCCATGCAGTATCCCTCTCTAGGATGGAGAAGCAGCATCCCTCTCCAGGATTGAGATGCAGCATCCCCCTCTAGGATGGAGATGCAGCATCCCTCTCTAGGATGGAGATGCAGCGTCCCCCTCTAGGATGGAGATGCAGTATCCCTCTCCAGGATGGAGATGCAGCATCCCCCTCTAGGATGGAGATGCCTTCTTCTCTCTTCTCGGGGCTTGGGAACAGCTGGCTCATGGATTCCTATGCCTGTCATGGCCGCTGGTAGAGACACCAGTTTGACTTCTGCTAACTGGTTAGCTCTGGGCAACCACAGGGCTGTAAGTAAACATCTGCTGAACCCAAGGGAGTAACAGTCATCCTTTCAGCATTTTGTTGACAGAAACACCACACTGAGAATTGCAGGATGCGCCCACACAGCCCCGACAACATACAGTTACCTGTGGTTGACTCTGATATGGGCTTGGGGCCCCCTTCCCTCAGCAAGCTCATCATATCCGTTTTCAGTCCCACATATTCCAAACCCAAAATGAGGAGGAAAGGAAGAAGAGGCGGAATATATTTTCAACGGGCCTTTATTTTCCCTACATACTTCACTCTACAACTTTGACAGTTTTATTGCTTTGTTTTGTTTGGGGGTGTGTGTGTGGGGGGAGAAGGTTCTCACTACAGTATGGCCCAGGCTGGCAAGCTAGCCTTGACTTTATAATCCTGCTTTAACCCCTTGCATGCTGGGATTATATACCTGTGGCCCGCGCTCAGCTTCAGTATGTGTTTTAAATTATGCCTATACTCAACACTAATGAATGCTCTGACCACGTACCTTCTTTTGATGCATTAGGCTAGCACAGTGGGGTCTTTCTAGAATAGTACTAAAATACATCTTCGCAGCCAATGAATTTGCGGAGGGCCATCTAAGAAACACAGGGTGGTGAAAAAAAATAAGAGACTTTCAGGTCTTTTGAAAACTTCTAGTTGGGGATCAGGTCTGCCTCCCTACCACTCTGCAAATCTAGACAAGTTCCTCAGTTAGTCCACTTGACTCATTTCCTGTATATCAAATGGGCCCCGTGATGTTTATTCACTATGGGGTTAAAATATCCATGTGAAGTAGCCAGCATTCCCTGGAATTCAGTAGCAAGGCACCGGGCAGTAACTAGTGTAATTAGTATACCTCAAGGTGCATGTTAGATGTTGTGGATGCAAAGAAAAACATTGTACAATGTATAACTGGGGACTGACATGGAGACAGGAAAACCATCATGCCTTGTTAATGGGGAGATGCAGGTAGAAACTAGTGTTGAGAGAGCTCAGAGGAGCGCATTCACTCTGCTTAGAAGCGTGAGGGAAGGCTTTTCAGAAGAGATGAGGCCAGAGAAATGAGTGATATCAGCTAACAGCCAAGATGTCGACACTACATTCAAAGGCCCCAAGGATGCAAGCGCATGGTGAGTGTTAGGAGCAGCGGGTTCCATACAGTGTCCCTGTTACACGCCGATGGGGAAAGAGCAAGCTGGGAGTGAGGTCAAGAGGAGGAGAAATGTCAGGGTAGATCGGTAGGTAAAACCTGGGACACGTGATGCCAGCCCCACTCCTGGGCATCGGCAAGGCTAAGCCATACTCTTGGGCTGGGACAGTAGGCACAGAGAAGTCTGAGGCTTAGACTGGAGACGGGGGAGGCCAAAAGAAGCTGACTCCAAGTCACTTCTTCAGGCTCTCTGACCATCAGCCTGAAGAGGATTGCCACTGCCAACTGCCAGCCAGCCGCTACATGTATTTATAGTTAGCATTCAAAATCCCCCCTCCCTCTCTCCATCCCTTCACTTCTCTCTCATCCTTATTTATTTATTTATTTATTTATTTATTTATTTATTTATTTATTTATTTATTTAGAGATAGATCCTCACCATGTAGTGCAGGCTAGTCTGGAACTTGTGATCCTCCTGCCTCAGCGTCCTATGTACTAGGCTTACATGTTCGTGCCAATGTATTCAGTGTTTTCCTTTTAAGAGACTATTCCTTCTCTCTCAAAGAGTAGAGCTTGAAAGGGAGTCCACTCGTGCCTGTCCTGACCACCTCTAAGCCCTCAGCATGGTGCACAAAGTGCAGGCAGACAGCGCATCACAGGCTGTGTTAATACAGCTTAGGTCTGAGGGCGGCTATTTTTTCCCTCCCTATTAGACATTTTCTATTTATGCTTCTAATTGTGCTGGCCTAGACATGGTTTAATAGTTGCAAGCTGCCTTAATGCTTTTTGGGGGGTGGGGGGGAGAAGGCAGGCTATATATTTTAAATATATGACAGTATTTCATAAGTCTTTAATGTGAAGCACTAGAAATCTCTATTGTGCTTGAGATAAAAATAAATGCATCAGGCGTAATCTTCCAAATGCCCCCACTGAGGCTCCCTAGCCCACCCTCGAGTTGGGCTCATCCCTGCCAATTAGCTCTCATCATGCTCCTTGGAAGAGACTCAAGTAACAGCGGTGCAGCTTCTATTAATAGGATTGCTCCAGTGCCCCCAGGCATTCCGGTCCTGAACACAAGCCCCCCACCAGGAATGTTCTGAGCTATGATTGGATAGTTACTGGCTACATTTTATTCCCTGTACCTGTGTCTTCTCACACAATTCCTCTTTGACCTAACGATGTTAGGTCAAATTATTCCTAAGGTTCTTCTGGTCCCCTTTCTAGGTTAAACCTCCTGCTCCCTGGGATGGAACGACTTACAGGTAAGCGATCAGTCACGAAGCAAGTACCAGAAGCGATGCCAGTACTAAACGTTAGTGCTTATGTGTGGTCTCGGGTGAGGGTGGCATAAGTTAATAAGTCAAGGAGGTCACCCAGGAGACAAGTGTACCCTCTGGTAGTCAGGTTAGAGCCAGAGTATGAACTTGAACCTAGATGGGTCTCATCTTAAAGAGCCAACAGACTTCCTATCTCCCCACCAGCCACACACTGCCTCTCCTCATTAGTTCCTCTCCTCGGTCTGCAAACCGCTGAGGGAAATGTCCCCCGGTCTCCAACCACCCGGTTCACTTGTTAATGAACACCAGAAAGGAAAAATTCAAAACAAGCCGAGAAACCATGCGAAATGGGAAGTTGGGTTCCAGCTGCCTGAGGCTCTGGGGTAGACATGGGGTGGGAGGAGGGGCAGTGTGCCCTCGGGATAGAGTTCATACAAGTAATGAAGAGTCCAATGCCAACCCCAGTAGGCACGCCTGACTCAGTTTACCCAAGATGCTGCGCATGCCTGAGATACAATTAATTGGCCAGTCTCTGAACAGGGCCAGTTTCTATTGGGGGTGGGGTGAGATGAGAAGAACGCACAGTGGGAAGTCGATGTCTTTTCCCTTCATAGTAATGGCTTTTCTCCTCTTCTCTCTTTAGGGTAGTTCACCCACACAGTTCACTTGCTAGGGATTATGGACCAGGCCCTCATACCAACTCTAAGAGGAAAATATCGCCATACCCCAGCTTGCCAGTGAGAAACTAAGGCACAGAGAAGCTAATAACCTCCCCAGGCTCACACAGCTGGTAACTGGAGGGGAGGGCGGAATTCTCTTTGAGGCGTGCACATTAGGGCTGCAAGACGCCTACGTGGCTGGTGGCTGATAATTGAGAGGTGCTTGGAACACGGGAAGCAGAGGAAATAGAAGGAAAATTAGAAGCAGGCTATGGGGAACATCCTATTCTTGAATACGGGATCATCCACGGCAGCTACTGCGTGGCTACCGAGAAACACTCAGGCAGTATGATCCGCCAAGCTCAGCCTGTGCTAATCAAGCCTGTGCCTTTAGGCCTGCAGCTGAGAGACAGGAGCCACACACATCACACTGCCTGTGTCCTTGCCTCTGCCCTGTCGCCAGGGCCTTTTGCCAGCAGAGTGCACATCCTAGGTCCCTGAACGCCCTTGGGCTTCCTGCTTCGCTGCCATCCTTCATCTCCAGAAATAACCTAATTATCTCTGGGAATAGTTTTGGCTTCTGCCTCCTAGAAACAGAAGTTTAAAAGGATCCTTTCTGGGCTTGTGGGCACTGCTAGGTGGATTATTTATTCTGCCTCTAGAGGGAGCTCTTTAGTTCTGGACTTTATGCACTCCTGCAGGAAGAAGGCGGGGCATTTGCTGTTGAAATCAGGCTTTACTAAGCGAGGAGGTATTGCAAGTGGTCCACACTGCTGGTGTGTCCTGTTTGCTCCTGTTCATGACAGTCATTAGATTGGCACTTTTCTTTATTAGAAAGCATGGAATTGGGACTTAGCCTATTCGACATTTTCCTAACTGGGTGATGTTATGCGCCACCCCCAACTTTACAGGTATAAACAATGAGGTTCAACATGATGGCAAGACACAGCTTTGGGATTCTGATGTTAATCTAAATCCTCTTCGTCTCTGTCTTATGACAATGTTAACAATGTCACTGTCCTGGATGTGGCTCACAAGTTCTGAGCACTTCATGCTCAACCTATTTAATCCTTATTATAACCTAGCAGGCACGTGTGAGCAATATCCTTCTTTTGCAGATTTGGAAACAATGCATAGTTTAAATTGTGCACGGTCACCGTTAACCTCTGGTGACTAGCAGTCCCTGTTTGCCTGGGAATAACCTGCTTCTGAGATGCAGAATTTCCCGATTAAAACTGCTCAGTCCCAGGCATACCTGATGAGCTGGTCACCTCATCAGTGGCAGACAGTGTGAAGTCAGAGCTACGACTCTCAATAGGATGCTCTTGCTGGTGATACTACTGCATCTTACCCCATTTCCTATGTTTTGGCCCAGAGATTTAATGAAAGCTACTTGAGGAATGGGGTGAGGATTTCATGGTTTCAGATGCCTCTGAAACGGTGTATGCGGTTCATGGATGCCCAAAATGTCCTTCCTTCCGATGGCTGCTTGAATACCTTCCCTCACAGCAACCCTTGCAGATCTAAATTGTATGCAGTTCCAGGGCTTTCTGGATACTCAAAGAATCAGCTCACTGTTTAGTTTAGACAAAGCCTAACTGATAGCCAGGGGAGTCTGATAAATATGAGCACTGCTCCCTGGGGTGCCCCAGAAGAGTTCCAAAGCCCAAACCAGATGTGCGATTGACAGAAGTTGATGAGGGATGGTGGAAGGTTTGGGCACAGTCCACATGCCAGGCCAATTCTTCATAGAGACGTCAGGGTGGTTTATCCATCCTATGACTCTCTGGCCCCTTTGAGGTCATCAACTCCTCTTCCTGGACATTTGGGGGGAGGGGAACTGGTGATTCCCAAGCTACAGACAACAGGGTTTTTCTGTCAACTATGTAGGGATTCCAGTGTACATGAGAAGGTGGTGAAGGAGGCCAGCTATTTGCTCAACTGTTGGTCCCTGCAATTTTCGTTTCCATTGAGAATTTTATTCTACTTACTTTTAAGTACTTGGAAATGTGCTTAGCCTGGTGGCATTGGCCTGTGATATCAGCTGCTTGGGGGCTGAGGCAGGAAGATCACAAGTTCTGCTTTATCTAGAGTGAGTTCAAACTGGCTTGGCCAACAGACTGAGACTCTGCCTCAAAGGAAACAAAAAAAAAAAATGCTAAAATAAAATACAAAGAGGGCTGGAGCTATGGCTCAGTGGTAGAGCAACCACATGGCATGTACATGGGCCTGGGTTCGATTCCCAGTACTGTAGCATGCATTCACGGGAATACTCACACACACATGGACAGACACATAAATAGCACATTCTGGAGAACTGGGCTATGGAACTTTTTCCTTTTCACTTCAGGGTTGATGGGAAATGACTTTTGGGGTAGCAGGAATCAAGGCAGCCTGACCACAGTGGTTTTCTGGCTGACTTTCCAAACTGCCTTGGCACCCAGATGCCGGCAAGAGTCTTTTTTTTTTTTTTTTTTGGTCTTTGTGTTTAAGTCCATTCAATCTCAGGAGCTGTGCAGAGGGGTCACAGCTCCATGTGGAGACAGACATGGGAGAAGGTGGCATGGCACTCGAGTGGAAATTGTTTCCAGATGACATTTCAAAACTGTCCCTCCATTCCTCCACATCCATCATGTGGCACTCCTTGGGTAACTACGAAAATGCCCCATCTGTCTAAACCCTTTCCAGGCTAGGCATCCCAGACTCTCCAAAGCACACGACTCGACACTTGGATATTGAGAAACTGTGTTCTTCCTCCCTGCTTGCCAACATGTCACGGGAAGATATTTGGCTCCTTTGTGTTCAAATCTTTTTTGCATGAATCAAATAAAAAAAAAAATCCCATCTTTCCAACCACTTTCCGTGTTTGCTCAGTGAGCTTCCTCTTCTTCTCGACACGTTTAAAGGAAACAATAATAGTACTCTGCAAATCACGTTTCGTAACCTCAGAAGTATGTTATGCAAATGTGGCGTGCAGAGTGCATGCTTCTCCCATCTGCAGGATGCGAACTCTGGGCTGAGC